>NW_024756914.1:5356328-5401328 GCF_018991925.1 Homarus americanus
TCTCTCTTCATCTATAAAAGGATAAATACTTTGTAAAAATTAAATAAAAATGAATATAAAATATATTTGGTCTGATTTATAATATAGAAGAATGTGTTTAATATTTTAGGGATTAATTATTAGGTAAGGCACAACATCTTCCGAAAGATGGTTACGCGAAGAGGATATTATTATTATTATTATTATTATTATTATTATTATTATTATTATTATTATTATTATTATTATTATTATTATTATTATTATTATTATTATTATTACTGCTATTGTTATTATCATTATTATTAGTGCTATTGTTATTGCTACTGTTATACTTGTTGATTATTACCAACAGAGTGAATGATAAATGAGGGAATAGAGACTAATGTGTTAATGGAGTGTTAATATTGGAACCGAATAATTCCTTAGTAGATCTATGTTGGTTGTAATTGGTGGATGTGAAAAGTAGGAATAATGTGATTGGTTGGTATGAAAAGTAGGATTAATATGATTGGTTGACGTAAAAAAGCAGTAAATAATTTGAATGGTAGACATTTAAATAAGGTTTGTTGTGATTGGTCGCTGTAAATACTGATATAAAACTATGAATATTGTCTGACTGTACCCTTACTGTAACTTACTGTACCCTCTACTGTAACTTTCTATAACCCTACTGTAACTTACTGTACCCTCTACTGTAACTTGCTATAACCCTACTGTAACCACTGCCTCTGTAACTTTTCCCCTATATAACACACACTTTTATTTCATTGCCCCAACACTTCCTTTTACTACCTTTCATTCCTCCCCCTACTGTACCCTTCGCAACATATACACCATGATTCGCTCTACCCCGTACTGTAACACCCTCCCTCCTTACTGTACCCCTCCCTCACTGTAGTCAGCTGTACCCTAACACTGTACCGTCACAGGAGGCAGCGTCACAGCCTGGTCGGGTGGTACTGCGGGCTGTGGGCTTCAACACGTCTGGTCAGTACCGGTGTGAAGTGTCAGCTGAAGGACCTAAGTTTAACACAGTGACGGGCCGCGGCAACCTCTTAGTCATTGGTGAGTGTATGTGTCTTTCTGTCAAATCTGGCTGCCTGTCTCACTTTCTGTCTGTCTCTTTACTGTCTGTGTGCATATATATATCTCTCCCGTTTCTGTTTATCAATCTGTCTGTCTGTCTGTCTATCTTTCAATCTGTCTGTCTGTAACCATTTCCTTTGTCTCTTTGTCTGTCTATCTCTCTATCTATTTCCTTTGTCTGTCTATCTGTCTGTCTCTCAGCCTAATAGACAGGCCCCTCCCCAACAGAGCCACCAACCTCCGGGCCGGTCATCACAGGTGGACGCAACAGGTACCACGTTAACGATACAGTCAACCTCCTGTGTACCTCCAGCCCATCCCGACCTGCAACACATCTCTCCTGGAGGATAAACGGCAGACAGGTGAGTCTGCACATCATCTACACATCAGAACACATCACCTATACATCAGTACACATCACCTCATTGCTTATTACATCATTATATCAAAGTACATACATTAAACATCGCCAAATTAGTATAAATTTCGCCAAATGTCGCCAATAATAACGATACATTATCCATCTATACGTCGCCAACTTATTTCACTCAATCATCAACTTCTACACATAAGTTAACTTCAGTGATAAACCTTAAGACCTTAGAAGCTTTCCAATCAACCTGAGCTTTTAACGCGCAACTAAGACACCTGAAGCTCAACCCAAATCTTGAGCTAACGTTAACCTTAAGACACCTGAAGCCTACCTAAACCTGAGCTAACGCTAACCTACACCTGAAGCCTAATCCCAACCTGAGCCACTGCTAACCTTAAGACACCTGAAGCCTAACCCAACCTGAGCTAACGCTAACCTTAAGACACCTGAAGCCTAACCCAACCTGAGCTAACGCTAACCTTAAGACACCTGAAGCCTAACCCAACCTGAGCTAACGCTAACCTTATCATTTGAAGCCTAACCCTAACGCTAACCTAACCTGTCTCACGTAATCTGAACTAGCCCAACCTAACCTAATTTAACCCCGCACGTAGCGTTAGAGAGGTTAATATTCAGGTGAATTACGCTCTGGGAGGCGAATTGTCAGATGAAATGACATCTATTTACACTAATTTATGCTGGAAAAGACACGTATTTATTTTCTCAAGAGATGGAATGTTTCAAGCACTTTCTGTTGGTCTTTGTCACAGGCACCACAAGACATAGTCACCAGAGAACGCCCTTACATGGTTCAGGATGGTCTACTGACGCAGATCTCCCGACTTACGTTCGTAGCGAGGCCGTTCCACTTCCAGCGAGGCGTACTGAGGGTTAAATGTGTGGCGGAGATCAGTGGTAATCGGCTGGCCCACCACACTACCATACTTGACAACTTCAGAGCCTGGGAGAGATCTTTCCAGGGTAGGTGTTTGTGTGTTTGTGTCTGTGAGATATTCCCAGGGTAGGTGTTTAGGTGTCTGTGCCTGTGTGATGTTCCCAGGGCAGGTGTTTGTGTGTTTGTGTCTGTGTGATATTTCCAGGGTAGGTGTTTAGGTGTTTGTGCCTGTGTGATGTTCCCAGGGCAGGTGTTTGTGTGTTTGTGTCTGTGTGATGTTCCCAGGGTAGGTGTTTGTGTCTGTGTGATATTCCCAGGGTAGGTGTTTGTGTGTTTGTGTCTGTGATATTCCCAGGGTAGATGTTTGTGTGTTTGTGTCTGTGTGATGTTCCCAGGGTAGGTGTTTAGGTGTTTGTGCCTGTGTGATGTTCCCAGGGCAGGTGTTTGTGTGTTTGTGTCTGTGAGATATTCCCAGGGTAGGTGTTTGTGTCTGTGTGATATTTCCAGGGTAGGTGTTTAGGTGTGTTTGTGTGTCTGCGTGATGTTTCTAGTGGGTAGGTGTTTGTGTCTGTGTGATGTTTCTTAGGGTAGGTGTTTGTGTCTGTGTGGATGTTTCTCAGGTGTTTGTGTCTGTGTGATGTTTTAGGGTAGGTGTTTGTGCCTTCTGTGGATGTTTCCTCTAGGGTAGGCTCAGCCTGTGTTCCCTGTGGTAGGTGTTTCAGTGTTTGTGTCTGTGTGATGTCTGTGGGTAGGGTGTCATAGTGCTTGGGTGTCTGTGTGATGCTCTAGAAAAGCTTGTGCCTGTGCAGTTCCCAGGGTGGTGTTTGTGTGTTTGTGTCTGTGTGATGTCTCCTAGTGGTAGGTGTTTGTGTGTTTGTGTCTGTGTGATATTCCCAGGTGGTGTTTAGGTGTTTGTAAAAAGTCCGTGTGGGTAGGTGTTTGTGTCTGTGTGATGTTCCCAGGGTAGGTGTTTGTGTGTTTGTGTCTGTCTGTGTGATGTTCCCAGGGTAGGTGTTTGTGTCTGTGCGATATTCCCAGGGTAGGTGTTTGTGTGTTTGTGTCTGTGTGATGTTCCCAGGGTAGGTGTTTGTGTCTGTGCGATATTCCCAGGGTAGGTGTTTGTGTGTTTGTGTCTGTGTGATATTCCCAGGGTAGGTGTTTGTGTGTTTGTGTCTGTGTGAATACATGTACTCGTATAATTATAAGGACGCCTCTTAATGTAAAATGTTTTGTCTGTTAGTCTGTTATTGTTCACAGTCGGATATAGTAGCCAAATGTCTGTTAAAATCCAGAAAAAACAGCCAATGTCTGTTAAAGCTGTTAATATTTATGAAAAGTAGCCATCTGTCTTAAAATCCATAGAAGTAGCCAAATGTCCGGCTGCCAAAAAAAGTAGTCAAATGTCTGTTAACTGTCAAGAATAGTAGCCAAATGTCTGTTAACTGCCAAAAATAGTAGCCAAATGTCTGTTAACTGCCAAAAAAGTAGCCAAATGTCTGTTAACTGCCAAGAATAGTAGCCAAATGTCTGTTAACTGTCAAGAATAGTAGCCAAATGTCTGTTAACTGCCAAAAATAGTAGCCAAATGTCTGTTAACTGCCAAAAAAGTAGCCAAATGTCTGTTAACTGCCAAGAATAGTAGCCAAATGTCTGTTAACTGTCAAGAATAGTAGCCAAATGTCTGTTAACTGCCAAAAATAGTAGCCAAATGTCTGTTAACTGCCAAAAAAGTAGCCAAATGTCTGTTAACTGCCAAGAATAGTAGCCAAATGTCTGTTAACTGCCAAGAATAGTAGCCAAATGTCTGTTAACTGCCAAAAAAGTAGCCAAATGTCTGTTAACTGCCAAGAATAGTAGCCAAATGTCTGTTAACTGTCAAGAATAGTAGCCAAATGTCTGTTAACTGCCAAAAATAGTAGCCAAATGTCTGTTAACTGCCAAAAAAGTAGCCAAATGTCTGTTAACTGCCAAGAATAGTAGCCAAATGTCTGTTAACTGTCAAGAATAGTAGCCAAATGTCTGTTAACTGCCAAGAATAGTAGCCAAATGTCTGTTAACTGCCAAGAATAGGAGCCAAATGTCTGTTAACTGTCAAGAATAGTAGCCAAATGTCTGTTAACTGCCAAGAAAAGTAGCCAAATGTCTGTTAACTGCCAAAAATAGTAGCCAAATGTCTGTTAACTGCCAAGAATAGGAGCCAAATGTCTGTTAACTGTCAAGAATAGTAGCCAAATGTCTGTTAACTGCCAAGAAAAGTAGCCAAATGTCTGTTAACTGCCAAGAATAGTAGCCAAATGTCTGTTAACTGCCAAAAAGTAGCCAAATGTCTGTTAACTGCCAAGAATAGTAGCCAAATGTCTGTTAACTGTCAAGAATAGTAGCCAAATGTCTGTTAACTGCCAAGAAAAGTAGCCAAATGTCTGTTAACTGCCAAAAAAGTAGCCAAATGTTTGTTAACTGCCAAGAATAGGAGCAACAACACAGTAACCTCTTTTGTCTGTTGTCTGTCCACAGCCAGCGGAGAGAGTCTTGGGGTGGCACCGAGTCTAGCACTTATGGCCTCCTGCTTCACGCTCTGTGCCTCCTTCGCCACCTCCTTCAGCGCTTCCTTCTTCTTCGCTACCTCCTTCGCCGCCTCCTTCACGGACTCTATCGCCACCTCCTTCGTCACTTCCCTCAAGGACTCCTTCATCACCTCCCTCAAGAACTCCTTCAGTACCTCCTCCTTCAGAGACTCCTACACCACCTCCTTCAGTAGATGAGATCAAGCAACACAGATGATCGTAAATAATGAAGACACTAAAAATTGTATTATCATTGTAGTTGGACAAAATCAACCGGACAAATTGTAATGTGTATACGGACAAAAATCAACCGGACAAATTGTAATGTGTCTATACGGACGTAATCGATCAGACAAATTGTGGTGAATCTCTATGCGGACAAATTGTAATGTGACTGTATACGGACAAAACCAACCGGACAAATTGTAAGTTGTCTCTATACGGACAAAATCAACCGGACAGATCAACTCAAGCATTGTAATAACAAATAAATAAATAAAATTATATCTAAGTGGACAAAATAAAAATAACTGGACTAATTGACATAACAGAATCTTTAACCGGACAAAATCATTAATTGGACAAAATCTATAACCAGGCATAATCTTTAACAGAACTAAATATTTAACTAGACAGAATCTTTAACCGGACATAATCTTTAACAGGACAGAATCTATAACCGGGCAAAATATTAAACCGGACAAAATCATCAACTGGACAAACTTTTTAACAAGATAGAATTTACTTGACAGATTACCTCCCAATAACTGTTTGTAGACTGTGAGGTAACGATGACTGGTAACTGGGACCTAACTGGTAACAATAGGAGTACCCCAAGACTGTCCCAGTTAATCTACAGAGATAATGACAGTCACTAGTTAGTCTACAGCAGGGGTCACCAAACTTTTTTCACAGTGGGCCGGATAACTGAAAGAATGACGAGCGCGGGCAGCATAATCATTCTGTTCAATACTTGCAAGCCAGAACGAAAGCTCTGGTAACGTCAGAGCGTAGGCGGAGCTACCACGAGCCGGGGAAGGACTTGGGATCCGGCCCGCGGGCCGTAGTTTGGTGACCCCTGGTCTACAGTGATGATAACAGTCACCAGTCAGTCTACAGTGATGATAACAGTCACCAGTCAGTCTAAATGATGATAACAGTCACCAGTCAGTATACTGTACATTGATGAAACAGTTACCAGTCAGTCTACAGTGATGATAACAGTCACCAGTCAGTCTACAGTGATGATAACAGTCGCCAGTCAGTCTAAATGATGATAACAGTCACCAGTCAGTATACTGTACATTGATGAAACAGTTACCAGTCAGTCTACAGTGATGATAACAGTCACCAGTCAGTCTACAGTGATGAAGACAGTCACCAGTCAGTCTACAATGATGATAACAGTCACCAGTCAGTCTACTGTACATTGATGATAACAGTTACCAGTCAGTCTACAGTGATGATAACAGTCACCAGTCAGTCTACATTGATGATAACAGTCACCAGTCAGTCTACAGTGATGAAGACAGTCACCAGTCAGTCTACAGTGATGATAACAATCACCAGTCAGTCTACATTGATGATAACAGTCACCAGTCAGTCTACATTGATGATAACAGTTACCAGTCAGTCTACATTGATGATAACAGTCACCAGTCAGTCTACAGTGATGAAGACAGTCACCAATCAGTCTACAGTGATGAAGACAGTCACCAGTCAGTGTACATTGATGATAACAGTTACCAGTCAGTCTACATTGATGATAACAGTTACCAGTCAGTCTACATTGATGATAACAGTCACCAGTCAGTCTACAGTGATGGAGACATTCACCAGTCAGTGTACATTGATGATAACAGTTACCAGTCAGTCTATTTTGATGATAACAGTCACCAGTCAGTCTACAGTGATGAAGACAGTCACCAGTCAGTCTACAGTGATGATAGCAGTCACCAGTCAGTCTACAGTGATGAAGACAGTCACCAGTCAGTCTACAGTGATGAAGACAGTCACCAGTCAGTCTACAGTGATGAAGACAGTCACCAGTCAGTCTACAGTGATGAGGACAGTCACCAGTCAGTCTACAGTGATGATAACAGTCACCAGTCAGTCAGTGTGATGAAGACAGTCATCAGTCAGTCTACAGTGATGAAGACAGTCACCAGTCAGTCTACAATGATGA
The DNA here is from genome assembly GCF_018991925.1 of Homarus americanus. Taxonomy (NCBI): domain Eukaryota; kingdom Metazoa; phylum Arthropoda; class Malacostraca; order Decapoda; family Nephropidae; genus Homarus; species Homarus americanus. The sequence goes on from NW_024756914.1 coordinate 5,363,414, forward strand.
AGACAGTCACCAGTCAGTCTACAGTGATGAAGACAGTCACCAGTCAGTCTACAGTGATGAAGACAGTCACTAGTCAGTCACAGTGATGAAGACAGTCACCAGTCAGTCTAGTGATGAAGACAGTCACCAGTCAGTCTACAGTGATGAAGACAGTCACCAGTCAGTCTACAGTGATGAAGACAGTCACCAGTCAGTCTACAGTGATGAGGACAGTCACCAGTCAGTCTACAGTGATGAAGACAGTCACCAGTCAGTCTACAGTGATGAAGACAGTCACCAGTCAGTCTACAGTGATGAAGACAGTCACCAGTCTGTCTACAGTGATGAAGACAGTCACCAATCAGTCTACAGTGATTATAACAGTCACCAGTCAGTCTACAGTGATGAAGACAGTCACCAGTCAGTCTACAGTGATGAGGACAGTCACCAGTCAGTCTACAGTGATGAAGACAGTCACCAGTCAGTCTACAGTCATGAAAACTGTCCTCTTCTTTCATGTAAATATCTTACACTTTTATCCTTCTTTCAATGGTGTTCTGTGTGTGGAAAGAATGAAGGGTATTCATTCTTTTATCTTTGATGTACATAACCTGCACGTGAATGCTTTTTTCACCGGTGTTTCGTCCGTGAAATGAAGGAAGACTGTTCTTTCTTTAATGAATATAAATGCACTTAAAGCTTCAATCATCTGTTTTGATCATGTGTATCTGTGATCTTCTTTCATTATTTCTTTCAGACAGTACTCGACGTCTCAGTACTGCAGGCTGACTTCATGCTGCTATCAGAAGACAAGAATGAAATGTATCGACCTCATTTTACACCTCAAAAAGAAATAGATGTTTTTCATTACTGAAATATTTCCTTAAAGTTCACACACACACATTTGTACTCACACACGCACACAGATATTTACACACATACAAACGCACACACACACACACAGATATTTACACACACACACACGCACACACACACACATTTACACACATGCACACACGCACACACACAGACATTTACACATACACACACACACACACACATACCTTTACGCACATACACACAGACATTTACACACACACACACACACACACACACACACACACACACACACACACACAGATATTTACACACATACACACAGACGTTTACACACATACACACACACACACACAGACATTTACACACACACACACACACACACACACACACACACACACACAGACATTTACACACATACACACACACACACACACACACATAGACATTTACACACATACACACACACACACACACACACACACACACACATTTACACACATACACACACACACACACACATACACACACACACAGACATTTACACACACACACACACATTTACACACACACACACACACACACACACACATTTACACACACGCACACACAAACTCCCCCATCTTACACATTCTAGGAACATGAGAATGATTACCTCACATCCACTCATCTTTTGCAATGTTCACACGACAAGTTCATCATTATCACTGTCTTTCTAACTTAACCTCATATGGCAACCTAAATTAACCTAACCTAACCTAACCTGGCTTAACCTAATCTCACTTAACTTAACCTAACCTAACTAAATACTGGGTTATAATGCCTCCGTAAAAGAGGTGTAGTTCCGGGTGTCAGTCTTATTTGGTTATATCCGTGTCCCAATATCGCTGTGCCAAATACTATCTACAAACAGAGTTAACCAGTGAACCTGTTTCCTGCTCTCACGGCTAGTAACGTGCCTAGCTAGTGGTGCTAGTGACGTAAGTAAAGAATTCTGTAACACTGTTGGTTGTCACTAGCTGGCCAATAACCCTATATCCGTGTTACTAATGTGTTTATAAATTTACTAGCTTCCGTAATAGCACTAGCGTTATGCCTTGGTTCTATTACATGATAAATACAAGAGCAAGTAAATATAGAAAAGCTAGTTCACATTCTACAGTGGGATGTCAGTGTTACAATTCATGTAGTTTTGTAATGATTTCGTCAGTTACAACTAATGCTACTAGCAGTAGTTGTAAGGCAGGTATATATGTACTAGTATATTACCAGTGCACATATAACACTGCTAGTTTACCTTACCAGTACTAAGGTAACTCTACTACAGCAGTTATGGTACTAGTACAGATGTGACACTAGTAGCTACGTTACTAGTACAAAGGTAACGTAACTAGCTACTTTACTAGCAAATGTTGTAACTGAACTAGTTAAGCACTAGTACAACAAAACACTGTGTTTGGTAACTGTCAACTTGATGCCTAATAATACACTGTTCAGTTAAGTTTATTTGTTTTATTTCATCCTTAGTTACTGAAAGACTGAGTGTGTGTGTGTGTGTGTGTGTGTGTGTGTGTGTGTGTGTGTGTGTGTGTGTGTGTGTGTGTGTGTGCTAGGATAAATTAACAAATGTATCTTCCCAACACAATTGGAATTTTTACCCCCCACACACACACACACTTACATTCATATTCCTTAAGCTCACTTATGCTTCCCCTGTCTGGTCTTCTCACTTAACTGCTACACAAGGAGGACTCCTGGAGAGTGGAGAAGAGGCCGAGCAAGACTATTCTCTCCCTCTCCTGCACCACACTACACTGACCTTCTCAACACTCTCTGATCATCACTATGACCTCATCTGTTAGTTAGGGACGAAGTTATCATGGAAGTTACCACCTGAGATCCATCGTCAGCATATTACTCTTCAACGCTACAGCCGCCTCCAGCCCATAAGACCACGTACTGATCGCTGCACCATCATCACCACCGTCACCTGCTACCACCTGAGATCCCTCGTCCGCATATTACTCTTCAACGCTACAGCCGCCTCCAGCCCATAAGACCACGTACTGGTCGCTGCACCATCATCACCACCGTCACCTGCTACACCTGAGATCCCTCGTCAGCATATTACTGTTAAACACTGCAGCTGCTTCCAGCACCAAAGACCACGTACTGATCGCTGCACCATCATCACCACCGTCACCTGCTACCACCTGAGATCCCTCGTCCGCATATTACTGTTCAACACTGCAGCCGCCTCCAGCCCATAAGATCACGTACTGATCGCTGCACCAGTACACACTGTAACAATCATCAACAACTGGTAGATATCTTGTGTGTTCACTCCTTGACAATCTCACTGTTGTGCTGTAACTGTGCTGAGAGTCCTTGTTAAGTGACCTTTTCCCCCATGTCACTACATTACAGTATGTTATATATTATTTACCACTTGTGTGTTTACTTATGGCTGCTGTATTTGTTAATAAACAGTTAATTATTATTACTATTATTACACAGACTCCAAGCGTTAACATCTTGCCCACTTTCAACTCCAGATATGATCTCTTAACACACACACTAACCCAGACTACCTCTATCATATCTTACCAAGGTTTACACACACACACAGTCTCCAAAACTGGGCTACCAACAACCATGTCACCATCAACCATACCAAGACCATGGTTATGCACATCAACCTCTCCTCCGACGTTGTCCCACCTCCTTCCACTACCTTAGGTCCCAACACACTCCAGGTTGTAGATTCCACTAAGCTCCTCGGCGACACCATAAGACCACAATCTAAATTGGAAACCACACGTCAGTGAAGTTGTCAAATCCTCCAGTTTCTGTCTCCACCTCCTCCGCCGACTCAAGTCCCTCGGAGTTCCTGCACCCGAGCTCCTCAGTGTTTACTCAACATTCATACTTCCCAAGCTCACCTATGCCTCCCCTACCTGGTCTTCCTCCCTAAATACCACACAACGTAAACACCTAGAAAAAGTGCAAGGTTATTCTCTCCCCTTCCTACTCCACATATCAAGAAGAGCTCAACACACTGACCCTCCCGACTCTCACTGACCATCACCACAACCTCATCTGCAAATTTGTTGAGAAGATTCTGCACTATCCTCGACACCGGCTCCTAATACCACCCGAGATCCCTCGTCCGAGAATTGCCGTTCGACACCACAACAGCATCCAGCCCATACGAGCACGAACTGATCTCTATAAGAACAGCCCAGTCCCAACCATTGTAAAAATTATCAATAACTTGTAATCAACCAGCGTATTCACTCCCAGTCAATCTTACCCTTTGCACTGTCACTATGTTGAAATGCCCTGTAGTAATTATTATATATCATATTTGTATCACTTATGTTACTTGTATATTATTTGTCAATCAAGAGACCCATTCCCCAATTATGTAACTGCGTATTTTCAGACTTCCGGCTGCCATGCTCTTTCAATAAACCGTTAATTATTATTATTAATATTATTATTATTATTAAATATTATTATTATTACACACACACACACACACACACACACACACACACACACACACACACACACACACACAATCTTAATAATATGCGCACTGTAATACATCTGGGCACTAGTGTAATGACCTAATACTGCCTCTATATATTACAATGTGTATACCTCCCCTTCTCCCCTCCCCTTCCTCCTCCCTCCCTTTCTTCCCCTTCCTCCTCTCCCCCTACTTCCCTTCCCCTACCCCTCTCTCCTGCCCCCCCCCTCCCTTCATGATGGAAACTATATTATGTAAATAGGTGTGTTGTACCTGAGACGGGTAATGAGGTTACCTGTTATCACTGACACAGCCGCCTGCATCACACCTCACCTCCTCCTCCATCAGGCACCTCCTGCCGGGGTAATGAAGCGTGGAGGATACTATAAGAGGAGGAGGAGGAGAGAAGGAGGAGGACGATGAGAGAGAGGAGGAAGACCAGGAGGAAGGAAGTGGTGGTGGATGTGAAGGAAGAGGAGGAGAAAGAGGGAGAGAGGAGGAGGAAAGAGAGATAAGAAGGAGGAAGACGAGGAAGGAAGTGGTGGGGTATTTGGAGGAGGAGAGAAAGGAGGGGAAGTAGGAGAAGGAAGAGTGATGGGGGAGTGTAAAATGTTTGAAGAAGACAAAGAGAAGAAGTACCCCAACACCACACACCCAGCCCACAGTACCCCAACACCACACACCCAGCCCACAGTACCCCAACACCACACACCCAGCCCACAGTACCCCAACACCACACACCCCAGCCCACAGTACCCCAACACCACACACCCAGCCCACAGTACCAACAGGAAATGGCTTTGTTAATAAAAATAAAAATATACGTACGGTCTCTCTCTCTCTCTGCTTTATTCTGCCAACTATTATTCGCTCTTACTCGAACGCGACAGATGTAAACAAGGGGCGTTCATATACCTCTTAAAGATTTTGTTTTATTTAGACATCCTACGACAGGTTCTCTCTTTATTAAATGGAAATTGACTTTAAAAATATACAACGTTTATTTTTAAAGGTTATTTATTATTATTATTATTATTATTATTATTATTATTATTATTATTATTATTATTATTATTATTATTATTATTATCACCACCACCACCCATTACGCTCACCACCATTACCCATCACGATCACCAACACTACCATCACCAACAACAACAACTACCACCATCACCATCAACTATCACCACTACCATCACCACCAACAACAACTACCACCATCACCATCAACTATCACCACTACCATCACCACCAACAACAACTACCACCATCACCATCAACTATCACCACTACCATCACCACCAACAACAACTACCACCATCACCATCAACTATCACCACTACCATCACCACCAACAACAACTACCACCATCACCATCAACTATCACCACTACCATCACCACCTACAACAACTACCACCATCACCATCAACTATCACCACTATCATCACCACCTTCAACTATTATCACCATCATTACTCTGTACCAAATGAAGGAGGAGGGTTAAGCAGAAGGAGAAGGAGGAGTTAGAGGAAGGAGAAGGAGAATGAGGAGGAGAAGGAGGGAGATGAAGAGGAGGAGGAAAAGGAAGAAGAAGAGGAGGAAGAGGAAGAGAAGGAGAAGGAGAAAGAAAAGGAAGAGGAAGAGGAGGGGGAAGAGGAAGGGGAAGAAGAGGAAAAAGAAAAGTAAGAGGAAAGGAAGAAGAGGAAGAAGGGGAAGAGGAAGAGGAAGAAGAAGAGAAAGAGGAGGAGGAGAACTAATGCTTTACTAATATTTGACCGTTTCATTAGCAGAGGTGCCAAAGCAGACGGCATTATTTTTCGTGTTTACAGATTTAATTATTCAGGCCAGCCTTTACCTGTGCCAGGGGCCTGAAGATGGCGTTCCTAGTGGGTCTCGTGTCAAGGCTTAGGAACGGCGGAATGTTCTACCGGTGTTGGGGAACGTAGGAGTGGTCTTGACTTGTCGTGGAGAACGTCTGGGTGTGTTAGAGGAACGGTAGAGGGTGTTGGGGGAGCGGTAGAGGGTGTTGGAGGAACGGTAGAGGGTGTTGGAGAATAGCAGAGTATGTTGGAGTGATGGTGGAGTGTGTTGGAATGAAGGTGGAGTGTGTTGGAGTGATGGTAGAGTGTGTTGGTGATGGTGGAGTGTGGTGGAGTGATGGTGGAGTGTGTTGGAGAACGGCAGAGTATGTTGGAGTGATGGTGGAGTGTGTTGGAGGAACGTTAGTGTGTTGGAGGAACAGCAGAGTGTGTTGGAGGAACGGTAGAGTGTGTTGGAGTGTTGGTGGAGTGTGTTGGAGTGATGGTGGAGTGTGTTGGAGGAACCGTAGTGTGTTGGAGAACGGTACAGTATGTTGAAGTGATGGTGGAGTGTGTTGGAGAACGGCAGAGGAAGTTGGAGTGATGGTGGAATGTGTTGGAGTGATGGTGGAATGTGTTGGAGTGATGGTGGAATGTGTTGGAGGAAGGTGAGTGTGTTGGAGTGTTGGTGGAGTGTGTTGGAGTTTGGTGGAGTGTGGAGGACGGCAGAGTATGTTTGAATGATGGTGGAGTGTGTTGGAGTGATGGTGGAGTGTGGGAGTGATGGTGGAGTGTGTTGGAGTGATGGTGGAGTGTGTTGGAGTGATGTGTGTGGAGTGATGGTGGAGTGTGGAGTGTGTTGGAGTGATGGTGGAGTGTGTTGGAGTGATGGTGGAGTGTGTTGGAGTGATGGTGGCGTGTGTTGGAGTGATGTGGTGGAGTGTGTTGGAGTGATGGTGGAGTGTGTTGGAGTGATGGTGGAGTGTGTTGGAGTGTGTTGGAGTGATGGTGGAGTGTGTTGGAGTGATGGTGGAGTGTGTTGGAGTGATGGTGGAGTGTGTTGGAGGAACGATAGTGTGTGTTATTGCCCTTAGAGAACGTAAGTGTTTTCTTCACCTACCCTGGAGAACGTGTAAGGGTATCAGAAGAACGTAAGAACTCCTTCTACTGGAGTCAGGAGTGAGAGAGAGAGAGAGAGAGAGAGAGAGAGAGAGAGAGAGAGAGAGAGAGAGAGAGAGTCACACCATCCCAGCATCTCACTTCCGTTTCCTCTTCCTCAGTTAGATAAGTTGTCATAAAAAAAATATATATATTCAAAACATAAATTAAAAAAAATATATATTATTTCTTGACGCTGAAAATATTGTAAAGTTTATTCTCCGAAGATCCAAGTTTGCTCGGAGTTACAGGAGCTGGTCACTCAAGGAGACTTTGTTACTATCTGTGAGTGACGATTGTACGGTAACTTACTGAGAAAATTATGGAGTTACCAGTTTACTCAAAGTTCGGCAAGAAACTACTTGATAAACCGAGGCAGAATGTAAAGTGTGAGGACTGAAGGCTTTACGGCAGCTGTGAGTACAACTGTTGTATTGTGGAGGTTTACAACCACACTACAATTACTACAACAACAACGACTAAAATAATAATAACAACAACTACAAGAACAATTGCAAAAATCTAAAGCCATAATAAACAAAAAACAACACCAATACCGTAACAACATAAATGACAGCTACAACAACAACAACAACAACAACAATTATTAACATTATTATAAATTCATAAAAAATTATACAATTTATGGTTCGCAGTTTTACGTATTTCATTTACTAATTTATTTCATCTATCTATAATAACAAAAGGACGTGTCTGTCTGTTGCTTCTAAACAGCATCAGTTAGAGAGGTGAAACTTTACACATATGGGTGCCAAGGTTGTGCACCTTGGTATTACTATTGACCACGGACCCCGGGTGGTCCAGACAAGAGGTGGTTACCCGTGTCAGGGAGGGAACACTGTGCAGTACAGTACAGTACAGAATATTATCTAGCCCGAGCCAAGCTGGGTATTTTTGCTAGTAGTTATATATTTCTTGGTATAATACTAACACTAGTTAGCAAGGGTTGGGTAACATGGATCAATAAGCTGCACTTTATTATTTTTGCGGGGATGATTTAAAATATGGCAATAAAAGATGTCAGTTACGTAACATTTTTATGATATATGTGTATATACAGTATAGTGCAGGAATATAAGATACGTACTTGTGTTGGTAGGGATATATTAAATACAAGGTTAGCAAAACTGAACAGGAGAATGGAGAGAATACAACGCCGAGGCTGAGTTAATTCACCAAATTGAGTATCCAAATGTACCTTTGACAATAAGGCCCGTTCCTCACGGAGAAGGCCTCCCTATACCTGCACCACCGGCTAATTTGGAAGAATCTCTCAACTTCGGATGAGGAAATTGAGGAAGAAATCCCAGAATCATCCCACGATCCTCCTGTCATTGACCACATCTTATAGAACAAAGTGAACTTAATGATCTTTTACGTGATCTCCGTCTGTCAAAACAGCAGGCGGAATTTTTTGCATCAATACTGCAGGAATGGAACTTGCTAGCGAAACAGACAAGAATTTCTGTTTTTCGGAAAATAAATATTAAATTATCTTCATTCTACAGTATGCAGGATTCCCTCTGTGTGTGTACTGAGGTAGATGGACTGATGCCAGAGTTGGGAGAAAAACATGACCCAAAGGAATGGCGGCTTTCATAGATTCCTCCAAGTTTAGTTTGAAGGCAGTAGTGTTGCATAATGGGAACCAGAAGCCCTCAGTTCCTGTAGCGGATTCTGTAGGTGTGAAGGAAACGTATGATAGTATGGAGAAAATACTGACCGCTATCAAATACAAGGAGGATAGATGGCAGATCTGCGAAGATTTGAAGGTTATAGCCCTTCTACGCGGCCTTCAAGGAGGGTTCACGAAATATTGCTGTTTTCTGTGTTTATGGGACAGCAGAACAACAGAAAAACACGACAATACAAAGAACTGGCCAAAGAGAGAAGATTTTGTTCCAGGAAAAAGCAACGTTAAATATACTCCCTTGGTAGACCCAAACGATGTACTTCTACCTCCTTTACACATGAAGCTGGGACTAATGAAGAAACTTGTGAAGGCTCTGGACAAACAAGGTGATGGGTTCGTGTACTTGAGGGGTATCGTGTACTCAAGAGGGCATCTTTGTTGGCCCACAGATAAGAAAGTTACTTCGTGATGAAGACTTTGAAAACAAACTGAATTAAAATGAACTAGCTGCATGGAGATCCTTCACATCTGTAGTCAAGGGGCTTCTTGGACACAAGGAGGAGGAAAACTATTGCCATCTTGTAGAGGAACTCTTAAAAAAATACAAAAACTTAGGATGCAGGATGTCCCTGAAAGTCCACCTCCTACACTCACACGTGGACTTTTTTCCTGAGAATCTTGGGTCGGTTAGTGATGAACGGGGAGAACGATTTCATCAGGACATTAGACGTATGGAGGCAAGGCACCAGGGTAGATGTGACCCTGCCATGATGGAGGACTATTGCTGGTGTTTACAATCGGAGAACAATACAACACATAAAATGATGAAATAAAATAACAATTGCCCAGACAGTGGCTAATTTAACACTTTTTGTGTCTTCTTATGATTGTTTTCATTCTTGATTGAATTTTAGTGTGATGACGTGGAAAAAATTAACAGGAATAACAGAAAAGTAGTATTTTAAATTTTTTGTATTTATAAGATTAAATTTTTTGTATAACAAATAAACTGTACGTGCCAGAGAATTTATATTGCCAGATTTGAAATCATCACCTCAAAATTACCAAAATGAAGCTCCTCTGAACCATGTTACGGATTTTTTATTTTGTTTTAATTTGTTATCTAGTGTAATGATAGTAATATATCATAAAGACGTTGGTTTATCTAACCCGAGTCTCAGAAGAGTCTACATTTATCGTTATTGATAATAAGAAACAATATACCAGAAATAATGTAATATTAACCAATCACCTCGCTCTACATAACTCCATCACCCGACTTGATATATCTCCACCAATCAGCTGCCGCCATTTTACCTGGAAACACCTCCTCACAGCCAATCAGCTACGGACAAAAAGGGCACAAACTTGGTTACCTGACAAGCAGTAAAGGTCATTCTTCACTACAATAATGACAGACTTTATTATTAAGACGAAATAATGAAGAGGAGGCGACCAGGTGGTGTACAGTACAGTACAGTATATAAGAGGTGAGGGAGGAGGAGGCCCTATCTTACTGTAACAGAACCAGTCATCATGAAGGGGTCTTGGCTGCTGCTGCTACTGACGGCTGTACTGGTGAGATGATCCTTGTGAAACACTCCCTCCACCTCCCTGTAACACTCCCTCCACCTCCCTGTAACACTCCCTCCACCTCCCTGTAACACTCCCACCTCCTTGTCTCCACCTCCCTGCCCTCCACCTCCCTGTCTCCACCTCCTTGTACACCTCCACCTCCCCTGTAACACTGCTCCACCTCCCTGTAACACTCCCTCCACCTCCCTGCACCTCCCTGAACACCTCCTGCCTCCTCCACCTCCCTGTAACACTCCCTCCACCTCCCTCCACCTCCACCTCCCCTGTACCTCCCTCCACCTCCTGTAACACCCTCCACCTCCCTGTAACACCCTCCACCTCCCTGTAACACTCCCTCCACCCCCCACCTCCACCTCCCTGCAACACTCCTCCAACACTCCTCCACCTCCCTGTAACACTCCCTCCACCTCCTGTAACACTCTCTCCACTCCCTGTAACACCCTCCAACACTCCTCCACCTCCCTGTAACACTCCTCCACCTCCCTGCACCTCCACCTCCTGTAACATTCTCTCCACCTCCCTGTAACACTCCCCCACCTCCCCTGTACCTCCCTGTAACACTCCCTCCACCTCCCTGTAACATCCTCCACCTCCCTGCAACACTCCCTCCACCTCCTGTAACACTCCCTCCACCTCAAGGTGTAACACCTCCACCTCCCTGTACCTCCCTGTAACCTCTCCTCCTGTAACACTCCCCCACCTCCCTGTACCTCCCTGTAACACTCCCCCTCCACCTCCCTGTAACACCTCCACCTCCTGCAACACCTCCACCTCCTGTAACACTCTCCACCTCCCACCTCCCTACCTCCCTGTCACTCCTCCACCTCCTGTAACACTCCCTCCACCTCCCTGTAACACCTCTCCACCTCCCTGTACCTCCAACACTCTCCACCTCCTGTAACACTCCCTCCACCTCCTGTAACACCTCCACCTCCCTGTACCTCCTCCTGCACCCTCCACCTCCTGTAACACTCTCCACCTCCCTGTAACACTCCCTCCACCTCCATGTAACACCCTCCACCTCCCTGTAACACTCCCTCCACCTCCCTGTAACACTCTCCACCTCCCTGTAACACTCCCTCCACCTCCTGTCCTCCACCTCCTAACACTCCACCTCCCTGTCTCCACCTCTCTGTAACACTCCCTCTACCTCCCTGTAACACCTCCACCTCCTTGTAACACTCCCTCCACCTCCTGTAACACTCTCCATCTCCTGTAACACTCCACTGTAACACCTCACCTCCCTGTAACACTCCTCCACCTCCCTCCACCCCCTGTAATACTCCTCCACCCCGTGTAATACCTCCACCTCCCCACACTCCTCCACCTCCTGTAACACTCCCTCCACCTCCCTGTAAAACTCCCTCCTCCTCTCTTAACTACTGTACTGCTGTAACACTCCACCTCTCCTAACTACTGTAGTGCTGTAACACCCCACCTCTCCTAACTACTGTAGTGCTGTAACACCCCACCTCTCTTAACTACTGTAGTGCTGTAACACCCCACCTCTCTTAACTACTGTAGTGCTGTAACACCCCACCTCTCCTAACTACTGTAGTGCTGTAACACCCCACCTCTCCTAACTACTGTAGTGCTGTAACACCCACTTTGGTAGTATTGTTGTGAAGGAAACACGACTAAGAGAGACAAGTTTATTGCTGACTTATCAGGAACACAGCTCCAACTCTTAGTCGTGTTACTCTGCCATCTGTCCACTACGATATGAACAATGTTCAACGCTCACTTTATTACAGACCGTTGGTGTCAACATCGTGGGCGGAGCTCCTGAGCCAAATGGCGATAGGTGAGTACACACCTGTACCTCCAACACTGTTACATACCTGTTCCTCCAACACTGTTACACACCTGTACCTCCAACACCGTTACACACATGTACCTCCAACACTGTTACATACCTGTACCTCCAACACTGTAGCACACCTGTACCCCCAACACTGTAACACACCTGTTCCTCCAACACTGTTACACACCTGTACCTCCAACACTGTAACACACCTGTACCTCCAACACTGTTACATACCAGTACCTCCAACACCGTTACACACCTGTACCTCCAACAATGTAACACACATGTACCTACAACACTGTTACACACCTGTACCTCCAACACCGTAACACAACTGTACCCCCAACACTGTAGCACACCTGTACCCCCAACATTGTTACACACCTGTACCTCCAACACTGTTACATACATGTACCTCCAACACCGTTACACACCTTTACCTCCAACACTGTAACACACCTGTACCCCCAACACTGTTACACACCTGTACCTCGAACACTGTTACACACAAGTACCTCCAACACTGTAACACACCTGAACCTCGAACACTGTAGCACACCGGTACCCCCAACATTGTTACACACCTATACCTCCAATAATGTTACACACCTGTACTTCCAACACTGTAACACACCTGTACCTCCAACACTGTTACACACCTTTACCTCCAACACTGTAACACACCTGTACCTCCAACAGTGTTACACACCTGTACCTCCAACACTGTAACTTACTGTACCTCCAACACTGTTACACACCTGTACCTCCAACACTGTTACACACCTGTAACTGAAATATATTCTTTAATTTTTGTGGTAGTTAATGAACTTTACTTGAAATGTTAGTTAAGGAACTTTACCTGTAGTTTTAGTTAAGGAACTTTACCTGTAGTTTTAGTTAAGGAACTTTACCTGTAGTTTTAGTTAAGGAACTTTACCTGTAGAGTTAGCTAAGGAACTTTTCCTGTAGTGTTAGTTAAGGAACTTTACCTGTAGTGTTAGTTAAGGAACTTTACTTGTAGTGTTAGTTACGGAACTTTACCTGTAGTGTTAGTTACGGAACTTTACCTGTAGTGTTAATTAAGGAACTTTATCTGTAGTGTTAATTAAGGAACTTTACCTTTACATGTAAGTTAAAGAACTTTACCTGTAGTGTTAGTTACGGAACTTTACCTGTAGTGTTAGTTAAGGAACTTTACATGTTGTGTTAGTTAAGTAACTTTACCTGTAGTGTTAATTAAGGAACTTTACCTGTAGTGTTAATTAAGGAACTTTATCTGTAGTGTTAATTAAGGAACTTTACCTTTACATGTAAGTTAAAGAACTTTACCTGTAGTGGCAGTTAAGGTCGACATAAGTATAATGGTTGTCAGCCAATGAATATCTTATTTGTTAAGATCAAGTAAATCTATTGGTTGACCACAGTGAGGAGGACCAGGACGGTGAGCTTCAAGATGTCCGTCAGCTGAGGGAACTTGTCCGACAGGTAAACCCCAAACCAACACCTTCTGTCTCACATAAACTCGAATACAAAACTACACACTGGTGATCACAGGTTATAAATAGTACAGTTACGTCGTTCACTGTACAACGTTGACCTCAGTATGACATAACCTACTTACAAGTGACTTCATAATATTTGCTCTTGTTATCTTTACACAATATGACACTTTCTTTTCCCTGGTTTTATTATTCTTAACTAACAACTCTTTTTAACTTTGTCTCATTTCTCGTCTTAGTTATTAAGTTTTTGGAATTATCTGGTGATTCACGGACGCCTATAACTCACGGACGACTATAACTCAAGGACGACTATAATTCACGGACGCCTGTAATTGACAGCCATCAATAATTCAAGGAGGCCTATAACTCATCGACGCCTATAATTTAGATACATATAATTCACACACACACACACACACACCTTAATTCACGGACGCCAATAATTTAAGGACACCCTCTACAATAAATAAGTTAATAGAGAGGCGGTGGGGATCTTGTCGTAATGGACCCCAAATAAATCTAGTTTTAATGGAGCCCAGTAGCATTCGTTTAGGTAGATAGTCGTATGGTAGTAAAGGAATCACACGTCACCATCACCTGTCTCAGTAGATCTCCATTATTAACACACGTCACCATCACCTGTCTCAACTGATCACCATCATTAACACACATCACCATCACCTGTCTCAACTGATCACCATCATTAACACACGTCACCATCACCTGTCTCAACTGATCACCATCATTAACACACGTCACCATCACCTGTCTCAACTGATCACCATCATTAACACACGTCACCATCACCTGTCTCAACTGATCACCATCATTAACACACGTCACCATCACTGTCTCAACTGATCACCACATTCGCTTACAGGAACTTCGTGGCCTCGACCAGGATGGTGAGCCTAAGTCACCAGCTGATGAGTAAGTAACACTTGTTGCTTCAGTTACTTGTGTTGTTACTTTAAAGAACTTTTATGAAACTTTGTGATGTTACTTAAGTAACGTTTCTGAAACTGTCTTGTTACTTGAGGATTTTTTATGAAACTTTACCTGCGGTGTTAAGAAACTTTTTCAAACTTAACCCCTAGTGTTACTTAAGGAACTTTATTAAGACTCCTCTAACACCCCCTAACACCCTCTAACACGTCATAACACATTTTAATACTCCCTAATACCCTCTAAAAACACCCTAACACCCACTAACACCCCCTAGCACCCTCTAACACACTCTAACACCCTTTAACACCCACTAACACATTTTAATACTCCCTAACACCCCTTAACGCCCTCTAACACCTCCTAACACCCTCTAACACCCTCCAACACCCCCTAACACTCCCATAACTACAATCAAGTGTTCTTCCCCAGAGAGATGGGCCACGAGGTTGAACTTCGAGTGCTAAGAAGACTCAGTATGAAGGTAGAGTCACATTAACTTGTTGTGTTCTGTCTGATGATTTAGCCTTCAGCAGCCAGTGGGTTACTCCACCACCTTGGCAGCATGCTGGTCCACCCAAGGGTTGTTCCACCATCATTCAGCAGCCAGTGGGTTACTCCACCACCTTGGCAGCATGCTGGTCCACCCAAGGGTTGTTCCACCATCATTCAGCAGCCAGTGGGTTACTCCACCACCTTGGCAGCATGCTGGTCCACCCAAGGGTTGTTCCACCATCATTCAGCAGCCAGTGGGTTACTCCACCACCTTGGCAGGATGCTGGTTCACCCAAGGGTTGTTCCACCATCATTATTTTACGTTTCATGTTTCACGATCATTATCTTATGTTTCATCACCGTTATTTTATGTTTATTATTTTGTTCATCCTTATCAGAGGCTGAAGGAGAAGACAAAGCAAATAGCGAAGAAAGTGGGAGGAAAGGTGAAGGAGTTTGCGAAGAATGAATTAGTGAGGGAGGCAGTGAAGGGTGTTGGCAAAGCGGTAAGTGGCGTCTCATTAAATTACATGGAGATCACTGAAAGATTATCCCTTTGCTTATTTTAACTATTATACTTCCAGGTAGCGTTAGGGTGTTTAATCATCCAGATGTGAGGTCATGTAACATAATAATTAATAGTAATGGTGAACCCTGCTGCCATATGGCATCACGAAAATTGTGACCAAGTCCCAGGTTGCTGATCTGACTTTCTGCCTCATCTATACACAATTGGTGGGTCTTAATTGTCTCTCTCACTTTTGGAAAACCAACAAAAATAAGCATACTCGTCCTTGATCTGTTCTATTCATTCTATTTAATTCCTCATGTCAGTTGTTATTAATAAATTAGGGGCCTCGGTGGGTACTGGTCAGAAAGATGTTGGCCCCAGGGCCGACCTGATCGTATCAAACTACTGGGGCCTCAACTTGTCGCAGGCTTTCACACTTCATTTTTCCAACACTACTGGGCAGAGATCCTTTCCTCTGAACTATCCTCTAACCCTCTTCCCCCGACCTCTTACTACTATCTGAACTTCAACTGACCAAGCAGCTTCCCCAAACCTTTTCAGTCTCTAACTACAACCCTTACACCTACTTCCGTTTCACAAGGGAGGTTATGTGCTACTACCCGTAGTCCTATAGCCCGACTCACGGATCTTGAATCTTCCTGTTAGTCATCTGGCTAAAAATATCTCTACCAACTATGACTATTTTCATTGTTTTCCTATCACTTGTTCTCCAACTCTACCAACTATTTCGAACTCTTTGACTATCTCACTTCCTGCCTAGTCGTTGTATCTCTACTCCACAAAATCCTCCTTTGAGGGTTTCAATGTACAATCAGCCAAAGATGCACCGACCCCACCTGGGTCTCTTACTCGCAATTTTACCTGTAAGCATGGTGAAGAGGCTGTATGTAAAAGGTGATTGTGATTGGTGGATCTATTTTCGGCTGTATCACGACCAGGATAAATATTAAACAAACCAATAGGTAATTTTTTAATAAACTATTCATTGTTATTTAAGGTCATGAGACGTTTCCAAATGTTCGTATATTTGATTAAATAATGAAGAAAATTATATCAAATGGAACTCAACTACTCACACCAGCCTAGATTCACATCAAATTCTCTTTACAAAATATAAATCTCATGACTTTAAACAAATAATTCGAAAAATTTTAATTCTCCAGTCATAACAGCGACCACCAATCACTACCAACCTTCACCAAGTATTGCCAGTAAAATTAGCGGTAGAGACTGGTGAATCGGTCATCTTCAACTCTATCTGAAGTGGCTTGGCTCTGCAAGGATGACCAGGTGGAGCTGAGGCACTCATTTTCCTTGCCATGGATTTGGAACAAATAATCAACCACCACGCGTTCCTGATCGACACGATCAACTTGCTAAATTCTTGATCACCTCTAACCCTCACACTATTCAAAATTTCTTGCCTTATAGGGTCTTCTGATCATAAACCATTAAATGAAACTGGACACACCTCCCCCACCTCCCTCTAAGCGTCCTCTATGGCACTATCGGAGGGCAAACTGTCACCCGAGAATTTCTTCACCGACTCATCCTTGGGATGAATGTTGCTTTTTCCATCAGGGACGCCTCGGTATGTTGACAAGTTATACTGAGTGGTAATAGTGCGGTTATCCATCTTCTACCAAAACCTTCGCTCCTGCTCCCTTGCATGCTGGTGAGAGATAAGGGCATATCGAGATATGAAACTATCCCCTTATCCTATACCCACTCTGTTTTCATTACTTCTAATAATTGTTGTATGGATATTCTTTAAAATTAAATAAAAAAAGATCGCTGTCCTCTAAATCCTTCTGGTCTTAACCAACTCTCTGTAACTGCACTCCCTTTCTATCTCTTCCGACCTGATAACTCTATAACTCTCTCCCCTTATAAGTCAATCTTTGGCACCGTATTCTCCTCTAACTCCTTCCAACTCTCTCTCACTCCTCCTATAATCTCCACTCGCAGGGTTGCCGGTGTGTTATCCAGGTTGGATGTAGTAAGGTGCATGGACCAGACGGAATACCCCCTCGCGTTCTGAGAGTGCTGAGCTGGCTGTGCTTGCTCACCTCTTTCGCCTTTGCCTCAACAAGCTTTCCTTCTTCTTGGGCTTGCCTCGTTCAGCCCATCCTGAAGAAGGGTGACCATTCTAATCCCTCTAACTATCGCCACATTGCCCTAACTTCATCTCCCTAAAGATTTTCAACTCATCATGACTCCATTTTCTCATTACCTTGAACGCCATTCTCTTTTGTCGGATCACCAGTATGTCTTTCGCCAGGTGAGATCTACTGGTGATCTGCTCTCTACCTATCTTTGGTCATCTCCTTAAGGATTATGGGAAACTTTTGTCGTGGCCCTCGACATCTCCAAGACATTTGACAGGGTATGGTACAAGTCTTTGCTTTCTAAACTTCCCTCTTTTGGTTTCTCTCCCCCACTTTGTTCTCTCATCTCTATCTTCCTTGAAAACCTATCCATGGCAGTTGATGTCGAAGGATTGATCTCTCGCTCTTTCTCTACCAATAGTGGTGTCCCACAGGGTTCTGTTCTTTCACCAACTCTCTTCCTTCTTTTTATCAATGATTTACTTAACACTACAACTAATTCTGTCCATTCTTACGCTGATGATTCTACTCTTCATTCTTCTTCATTTTCCTTTCCCCTAATTCTCAAACTAGATCTGTTTCTAGAGCTGATATTATTTCATCTGTCAATGCGGATCTGTGCAGCATCTCCGAATGGGGAGATAGAAACTTGATTAAATTCAATAGTCATAAAACACAGTATTTGCATATTACACTTTCCAAATTAGATGATCTCCCACCAATCACATTTCAGGACTCTATCATTCTGCCAAATTCTAAAATAGATATGCTGGGCCTCACCATTTCCTCTAATATGTCATGGAAGTCACACATCCTCAACATTGCTAAAGCTGCCTCCTGAAAGCTGAGAATGCTGTTCAGATGCCGTAGCTACGTCACTCCTGAGCAGTTGCTTCCGGTATATATGAATTCATTGGTCCTAACTTGGAGTACTGCTCTCATATCTGGGGTGGCTCTTCTTCTGTCCAACTGTTAGATAGGTGGAATCAAAGGCATTTTTCTTATTAACTCTCCTTTAGTTGATAATCTTTTCTTTCCTTTCTCTGCCGCAATGTTGCTTCACTCTCTTTAGGTACTTAATGACAATGTTCGGTGGATTTGGCATCCTGTGTACAAGGCCGTGGGCTCGTAACACGTCTTGCCTGCGGTGCCCACCGTTTCTCTGTGAATGTCGGTCACACTAGAATAACCCGTTATAGTACATCCTTCTTTCCTCACAGCCAACTGTGGAATGCTCTGCCTTCTTCTGTGTTTCATACTCATACAATCTGTCTCACTTTAAAGAGCTGGTTTTCCGGTATCTTCGAGGTGTAGATTAGTATAACCTTTTCCTTTTCTATTCTTAATTTCTTTTTATTTTTTCGCCCCCAGGCCTGTTGTGGGTCGTTGACCTGTGCCTGTGGGCGAATCCCCGTAAAAAAATGTAGCGATATTTCTCTCACACACACACACATCGTTTTCTGTATATAACATCATAACCTTTTTTGCAGGCCATTGGTGCAGCAATGCAGGGTTGACCTCAATGCTGTGACGAGGTATGCTGAGTATAACGATTGATGAATATAATGATTGATGGGTATAATTAATGCACTCATGAGCATAATATAATAATACTACTAATAAATATAAGTTCACGTCATTGTCACGCCTCTCTCCTCCACCCTCCATCGTCCTCATCCATATCCCTCCTCCATCCTCTTCCTTCACTACTACATCTTCCTCCTCCACTCCTCCATCATCATCCTCCTCCTCCACTCCTCCACCCTCCTCCTCACCTCCATCAACATCCTCCATCCTCCTCCACTACTCCATCTTCCTCCACTACTCCATCCTCCACTACCCATCCTCCTCCTCCACTACCCCATCTTCCTCCTCCACTACTCCA
Source organism: Homarus americanus (assembly GCF_018991925.1). NCBI lineage: Eukaryota > Metazoa > Arthropoda > Malacostraca > Decapoda > Nephropidae > Homarus > Homarus americanus. The sequence continues at coordinate 5,383,250 of NW_024756914.1, forward strand.
TCTTCCTCCTCCACTCCATCCTCCCTCCACTCACTCCACTCTCCTCCACCTCCATCCTCCTCCCTCCACCTCCATCCTCCTCCTCCACTACTCCATCTTCCTCCACTCCTCCATCCTCCTCCTCCACCACCCATCCTCCTCCACTACTCCATCTTCCTCCTCCACACCATCCTCCCCACTACTCCATCCTCCTCCTCCACCTCCATCCTCCTCCTCCACTACTCCATCTTCCCTCCTCCACCTCCATCCTCCTCCACCTCCATCTTCCTCCACCTCCATCCTCCTCCTCCACTCACTCCATCTTCCTCCTCCACCTCCCCATCCTCCTCCTCCACTACCCCTCCTCCTCCTCCATCCTCCATCCTCCACTCCTCCATCTTCCACCCCTCCATCCTCCTCCATCTTCCTCCTCCACCTCCATCCTCCTCCTCCACCACTCCATCTTCCTCCTCCACCTCCATCCTCCTCCACCTCCATCTCTCCACCTCCATCTTCCTCCTCTACTACTCCATCTTAATCCTCCACCTCCTCCTCTTCCTCCACCTCCACTTTTCCTCCACTACTCCATCTTCCTCCTCCATCCACCTCCTCCACTCCTCCTCCACTACTCCGTCTTCCTCCTCCACTACTCCGTCTTCCTCCTCCACTCCACCAGTTAACACAGTTTCATCATAATATTTCTCACACTTTACAGGTTTGATACAAGATGTTGACGACTACAGCTTCGACCTGACCTGCCCGACCTTCCTCTTACCTACAGGGATACAGAAATACACTAACACCGGCACATTACAATACAACACTAACTTCACTTTACATTACAGTAACACAGACACAACACTACCAACTGTAACTTTACTTTACATTACGTAACACAGACACAACACTACCAACTGTAACTTCACTTACATTACAGTAACACAGACAAACACTACCAACTGTAACTTCTTCTTTACATTACACTAACACCGGCACATTACAATACAACACTAACTTCACTTTACATTACAGTAACACAGACACAACACTACCAACTGTAACTTTACTTTACATTACAGTAACACAGACACAACACTACCAACTGTAACTTTACATTTAACATTACAGTAACACAGACACAACACTACCAACTGTAACTTTACTTTACATTACAGTAACACAGTAACACAGACACAACACTACCAACTGTAACTTTACTTTACATTACAGTAACACAGACACAACACTACCAACTGTAACTTTACTTTACATTACAGTAACATTACAGTAACACAGACACAACACTACCAACTGTAACTTTACATTACAGTAACACAGACACAACACTACCAACTGTAACTTTACTTTACATTACAGTAACACAGACACAACACTTCCAACTATAACTTCACTTTACATTACAGTAACACAGACCCAACACTACCAACTGTAACTTTACTCTACATTACGGTAACACAGTCACAACACTACCAACTGTAACTTTACATTACAGTAACACAGACACAACACTACCAACTGTAACTTTACTTTACATTACAGTAACACAGTCACAACACTACCAACTGTAACTTTACTTTACAGTAACACAGACACAACACTACCAACTGTAACTTTGCTTTACATTACAGTAACACAGACACAACACTACCAACTGTAACTTTACATTACAGTAACACAGACACAACACTTCCAACTATAACTTCACTTTACATTACAGTAACACAGACACAACACTACCAACTGTAACTTTACTTTACATTACAGTAACACAGTCACAACACTACCAACTGTAACTTTACTTTACAGTAACACAGACACAACACTACCAACTGTAACTTTTGCTTTTACATTACAGTAACACAGACACAACACTACCAACTGTAACTTTACTTTACGTTACAGTAACACAGTCACAACACTACCAACTGTAACTTTACTTTACAGTAACACAGACACAACACTACCAACTATAACTTTACTTTACATTACAGTAACACAGACACAACACTACCAACTGTAACTTTACTTTACATTACAGTAACACAGACACAACACTACCAACTAACTTTACTTTACATTACAGTAACACAGACACAACACTACCAACTGTAACTTTACTTTACATTACAGTAACACAGTCACAACACTACCAACTGTAACTTTACTTTACATTACAGTAACACAGACCCAACACTACCAACTGTAACTTTAATGATTTATAAGTAATTATCTTCACCTGACAGAGAAAAGTACCAACACTTTAACGTAACTTTATCAACTACACATGTCATGATTTATTGTATGTATCTTAACAAATGTATCTCACTAAGACACATATGTGGTGGTGAGGGAAACACAAGCTGCTGGTTCCTTTGTTACCAAACTCATCTTTATCAGCAAAATTAAATGTTTTAATAAAATTTAAGATTATATTAAGATCTGAGAAACTAAATGTTTAAAGGACTTTTCTCCTGAGTGCCAGAATCATCAGCCAATGTTTATCAATATTTCTTCCTCAAATAAAAAAATCAACCAGTGAATATTTTACTTCCTGTCTCCATTATTGTTTTAGTGGTCAGGTGTCCAGACAGTGTACACGACAGACAACTTTAGTCTTCATGAACACCTTGGGTACGAGGGTCTCTCTCTGCTGAATAAATCGTCTGGCGTTAACCAAACAAAACGTCCAGTAGTGAAGGGGTTAACCTAACAATTACATTATATAAACAATATTAATGAGTACACAAATATTTACTGCAGATATAATTTATCTTAATGAAGAATAACATAACAATAAAGGGCCATCTTGACCTCGTGTGTGTGGGGGGGTGGAGTGTGTGTGTGGGTGTGTGTGTGGGGTGCAGTGTGGGTGCAGGTGGGGGTGTAGTGTGTGTGTGGGGTGTGTGTGGGGTGTAGGGTGGGGTGTAGTGTGTGAGGTGAGTGTGTGGGGGTGTAGTGGGTGTGTGGGTGTGTGTGGGGTGTAGTGTGGGGGTGTAGTGTGTGGGGTGTAGTGTGTGTAGTGTGTGGGGTGTAGTGTGTGGGGTGTAGTGTGTGGGGTGTAGTGTGTGGGGTGTAGTGGTGTAGTGGATGGGGTGTAGCGTGTGGTGTAGTGTGTGGGGTGTAGTGTGTGGTGTAGTGTGTGTAGTGTGTAGTGTGTGTGTAGGGTGTAGTGTGTAGGGGTGTAGTGTGTGGGGTGTAGTGTGTGGGGGTGTAGTGTGTGGGGGTGTAGTGTGTGGGGGTGTAGTGTGTGTGTGTGTGTGTGTGTGTTTGTGTGTAGCTCATCACAACAGCTGCCAACCTGCCCTTACCAGCCCCACAAACTCCCACCAAGCAGGTCGGTCCCTACAGTAACTCTCACAGTGTCAACATAAATGACTAAATATATCCTGGTGGACCCAAGACCACTACAGACACCCACCAACATGATATATAAAGATAATCAAACTATATCATATACGTATTTACATGTTTTATATTATAGTCGCTCATATGAAAATGTTATTTCAGCTAACTCGTGGTACTGCAAAACCTTCCCTAAATGTCCTGGGAAGATAATATTTTACAGTGAAACCTTTATTTAACGGACTGTATACAGATGAAAGTACGTTATATCGAGGGTCTGTTAGATGTGAAACCCTCATCTAACGAATAGTAGAGATAAAAGTCCGTTATATCGAGGGTTCGTTAGGTATGAAACCTCCATCTAACAAACTGTATAAAGAACGAAAGTCCGTTATATCGAAGATCCGTTAAATGTGAAAACCCCTCCATCTAAGGAATTATATAAGAAAAGTCCGTTATTTTATGGAGGTTTAACTGTACAATATATTTTCAACCTATCCTGATGCTGATAAAATCTTTAGTACCAGAGTATAGAAAAATCATACATTTATGCACCCAATTTTTTATTCAGTTAAAAAAAAATATAGGTGCGACATTGGGGCTCTTGTGGGCCTTATTTACCCTGAGTATAAGTTCTATTACTGTAAAGAACTAATTAGCCGCTTTCGAACCACATGGACATAAAACCCTATAACCTATAAGACCCAGAAACACATCAAAACATCACCAACCTTTGAGCTTTATGTCACCCAAACGAGTATAGCTTCATCTGAGACCCAACATGTCCCGAGTCCTTCCATGCCAGAAAACGACCCTCACTTCTACTCTGTGTGTCTGTGTGTGTGTGTGTGTGTGTGTGTCTGTGTGTGTAGTGTTAATTTGGCGTATTTTCCCATCCAAACCCCATCACTGTAGACCATGATGGGGGTACTAGGAGGCCTCTGGGACCTAGGAGATGGTCGTGGGGTGATGGGACTGGTGATGGAGGGTAAGAGGGGCAGGGGACACACACGAACGCCACACCCCCAAGGACTAAGGATAAAACATTGTGGTGCTCTAGTTAGCGGGTCGAGATGCTTGATTTACTGACTTACAATGAGGCTGCAAATTGCGTGAGTCTCCCCGGGTTATTTGTGGAGGAGGAGGAGGAAGAAGGAGAGAGAGAGAGAGAGAGAGAGAGAGAGAGAGAGAGAGAGAGAGAGAGAGAGAGAGAGAGAGAGAGAGGAGAGAGAGAGAGGTAGACTGGAGAGGAGAGAGAGAGAGAGAGAGAGAGAGAGAGAGAGAGAGGAGGAGAGGACGAGGAGTAAGAGGGAAGGAGAGGAGGAAAGTAGACGAAAGAGAAAAGAGAGACGTAGAAGAGGATAGGGTGGAAGAGAAAGAGGAGGAGGAGAAGGGGTAGGATATCGAAGAGGAGATAGGTAAAGAAGAGAGAGGGAGAGAGAGAGAGAGAGAGAGAGAGAGAGAGAGAGAGAGAGAGAGAGAGAGAGAGAGAGAGAGAGAGAGAGAGAGAGAGAGAGAGAGAGAGAGAGAGAGAGAGAGAGAGGAGAGAGAGAGAGAGACAGTACTGTTATGTCTCCAGATACACTAGTGTACACTTCACATGAGGGAGTGAGAGGGGGGGGAGGGGAGACAGGATAGCCCCCTAGGTAAACAAAGCCTCTGCAGAACTCATCTAAGCTGTGTTGTTCAGTCGGTTAAAACTCATAATTTACGTCGTGATCATTCTTCGCGGTTCACTTACTTTAATTACATGTTATTTTTGTATTATGAATTAATAAATAATAGAAAATTAATAATGTCTCCCTTTGTACTGTGTCCCTGAGAGAAAAGCCCACCTACCTACAGTAAGTACTTTAAACCCCACACACTACACCCCCACACACCACCTACACACACCACAGCCCTACACCCCACACACTACAGCCCCACACCCCCCACACACTACAGCCCTGACACACTACACCCCCACACACTACAGCCCACCCCCACACACTGCTGGGTGCCCTACACCCCCACACACACACACTACAGCCCCACACACTACACCTCCCTACACCCCCCACACACTACACCCCCTACACACTACACCCCATCCACTACACCCCCATTGACGCTACACCCCCTCATTCACTACACCCCATTCACACTCACACCCCCACACACACACTACACCCGGCATCACACTACACCCCCACACTACACCCCCACACACACTGCACCCCACACGCTACACCCCATTCACACTGGCCACCCCATCTTCACTGGCTACTCTCACACACACTACACCCCCACACACTACACCCCACACACTACACCCCACACACTCACACCCCACACACTACACCCACACACACTATACCCCTCATTACACTACACCCCCTTCTACATGACACACTACACCCCCACACACTACACCCAATACTACTACACCCCTCATTGCCTTACACCCCTTACACACACTACACCCCATTATCGCTACACCCCCATTCACTACACACCCCCTCTATCCACTACACCCCCACACTACACCCCCATCCACTACACCCCCAATATCAATTACACCCCTCACACACTACACCTCCCCACACACTACATACACCGCACACACTACACCCCCACACACTACACTCCCACACACTACACCGCACACTACACCCCACACACTATACCCCATCCACTACACCCTCACACCCCACACACTACACCCCTCACCCCTCACCCCCCCCCCACACACACGAGGTCAAGATGGTCCTTTATTGTTATGTTATTCTTCATTAAGATAAATTATATCTGCAGTAAATATTTGTGTACTCATTAATATTGTTTTTATAATGTAATTGTTAGGTTAACCCCTTCACTACTGGACGTTTTGTTTGGTTAACGCCAGACGATTTATTCAGCAGAGAGAGACCCTCGTACCCAAGGTGTTCATGAAGACTAAAGTTGTCTGTCGTGTACACTGTCTGGACACCTGACCACTAAAACAATAATGGGGACAGGAAGTAAAATATTCACTGGTTGATTTTTTTTATTTGAGGAAGAAATATTGATAAACATTGGCTGATGATTCTGGCACTCAGGAGAAAATTCCTTTAAACATTTAGTTTCTCAGATCTTAATATAATCTTAAATTTTATTAAAACATTTAATTTTGCTGATAAAGATGAGTTTGGTAACAAAGGAACCAGCAGCTTGTGTTTCCCTCACCACCACATATGTGTCTTAGTGAGATACATTTGTTAAGATACATACAATAAATCATGACATGTGTAGTTGATAAAGTTACGTTAAAGTGTTGGTACTTTTCTCTGTCAGGTGAAGATAATTACTTATAAATCATTAAAGTTACAGTTGGTAGTGTTGGGTCTGTGTTACTGTAATGTAAAGTAAAGTTACAGTTGGTAGTGTTGTGACTGTGTTACTGTAATGTAAAGTAAAGTTACAGTTGGTAGTGTTGTGTCTGTGTTACTGTAATGTAAAGTAAAGTTACAGTTGGTAGTGTTGTGTCTGTGTTACTGTAATGTAAAGTAAAGTTACAGTTGGTAGTGTTGTGTCTGTGTTACTGTAATGTAAAGTGAAGTTACAGTTGGTAGTGTTGTGTCTGTGTTACTGTAATGTAAAGTAAAGTTACAGTTGGTAGTGTTGTGTCTGTGTTACTGTAATGTAAAGTAAAGTTACAGTTGGTAGTGTTGTGTCTGTGTTACTGTAATGTAAAGTAAAGTTACAGTTGGTAAAGTTGTGTCTGTGTTACTGTGATGTAAAGTAAAGTTACAGTTGGTAGTGTTGTGTCTGTGTTACTGTAATGTAAAGTAAAGTTACAGTTGGTAGTGTTGTGTGTGTGTTACTGTGATGTAAAGTGAAGTTAGTGTTGTATTGTAATGTGCCGGTGTTAGTGTGTTACTGTATCCCTGTAGGTAAGAGGAAGACCGGGCAGGTCAGGTCGAAGCTGTAGTCGTCAACATCTTGTATCAAACCTGTTAAGTGTGAGAAATATTATGATGAAACTGTGTTAACTGGTGGAGTGGAGGAGGAAGATGGAGTAGTGGAGGAGGAGGAGTGGAGGAGGTGGATGGAGGAGGAAGATGGAGAGGGAGGAGGAGGAGGAGGAGGAGGAGGTGGATGGAGGAGGAAGATGGAGTAGTGGAGCAGGAGGAGGGAGGAGGTGGATGGAGGAGGAAGATGGAGTAGTGGAGGAGGAGGAGGGAGGAGGAAGATGGAGGTGGAGAAGGAGGATGGAGGAGGGAGGAGGTGGATGGAGGAGGAAGATGGAGTAGGGAAGAGGAAGATGGAGTAGTGGAGGAGGAGGATGGAGGAGGAAGATGTAGTAGTGGAGAGGAGGATGGAGGAGGAAGATGTAGTAGGAGAAGAGTGGATGGAGGAGGAAGATGGAGTAGGTGAAGAGGAAGATGGAATAGTGGAGGAGGAGGATGGAGGACGAAGATGGAGGAGGAGGGAGGAGGGAGGAGGTGATGGAGGAGGAAGATGGAGTAGTGGAGGAGGAAGATGGAGCAGGGAGGAGGAGGATGGAGGAGGAAGATGTAGTAGTGGAGGAGGAAGATGGAGGAGGGAGGAGGTGGGATGGAGGAGGAAGATGGAGTAGTGGAGGAGGAGGAGGAGGAGGTGGATGGAGGAGGAAGATGGAATAGTGAAGGGAGGAGGATGGAGGACGAAGATGGAGTAGTGGAGGAGGAAGTTGGAGGAGTGGAGGAGGTGGATGGAGGAGGAAGATGGAGTAGTGGGAGGAGGAGGAGGGAGGAGGGATGGAGGAGGAAGATGGAATAGGGAAGAGGAAGATGGAGGAGGGAGGAGGTGGATGGAAGAGGAAGATGGAATAGTGGAAGAGGAAGATGGAGTAGTGGAGGGAGGATGGAGTAGTGGAGGAGGAAGATAGAGGAGTGGAGGAGGAAGATAGAGGTGTGGACGAGGGAGAGGAGTGGAGATATGTGATAATGACGTGAACTTGTTATATTCATTATGAGAGTCATTATTACACTCCTTACATTAAATATACCCGTCATACTCAACATTATACCCATCATTATACTCATCAACATAATCATCATCACAATAATAACACCTAACACAACGTACATACCTCGTCAAACATTGCAGTAAGAAGGTCGGCCTGCAGAAAAAATTACATTGTTAAACTCCTTCAGTAACTATACAGTACTAAAGTGTATTCTGGTACTGACCTCACTTTTATTATAGATCACCTAAAGATTAGCCCCCAGCTTATTTAACCTGATGATTAAATATTTTCTATCGCTTCCTGGAGATTAGGTTAGATTAGGTTAGGATGAGTGATGTGTAAGGTTAGGTTAGGTTAGGTTAGGATGAGTGATGTGTAAGGTTAGGTTAGGTTAGGTTAGGTTAGGATGAGTGATGTGTAAGGTTAGGTTAGGTTAGATTAGGTAAGGATGAGTGATGTGTAAGGTTAGGTTAGGATGAGTGATGTGTAAGGTTAGGTTAGGATGAGTGATGTGTAAGGTTAGGTTAGGTTAGATTAGGTTAGGATGAGTGATGTGTAAGGTTAGGTTAGGATGAGTGATGTGTAAGGTTAGGTTAGGTTAGATTAGGTTAGGATGAGTGATGTGTAAGGTTAGGTTAGGTTAGGTTAGGTTAGGATGAGTGATGTGTAAGGTTAGGTTAGGTTAGATTAGGTTAGGATGAGTGATGTGTAAGGTTAGGTTAGGATGAGTGATGTGTAAGTGAAATAAGCAAGGGGGGGGGCAATATTAATATATCTCCTGGTATCTAAATATAACCAATTATTAATTAAGTGTTTCACCTGTATACATATTGGCATTGGTGAATCTCTGGAATACAGGCAAAATCACCCGTTTCAGTATATTAAGTCTTAAAGAATTGTATTGTACAGTGGTGAAACACTACTTACCAAACGGTCCATAAATTCCCATATCTTCAGTATAAAGGGACCGTTGTCTTTCTGTACCTTCCCCGCCTTCTTTGTATTTTTCTTTACTAGTTCCTGAATCTGCTTTGCCTTTTATTTTATATCCGCAAGTAATTTCTTCACTGCGTTCTTAAACTTGGTCGCCATGAAACATTAAATAATGGTGATGAGACACAAAAAAATGATAAAACTTTAAAGAAAATAATGGTAATGAAACACTGAACAAAATAACGGTGATGAATCATGAAACATAAAATAATGATGGTGGAACAACCCTTGGGTGGATCCAACATCGCCTCACAGACGAAGACGGAAAACTACGTAAAATCAATTGAATAAATTGTGTCGCCTGGTATATATAGGGTTCAAAATGCTCAGAATAGGGAGATCTAAATGTTTCAGTTGTTTATAACTATCGGGCGCACTGTGTCCTAAAGTAAAATAATGCCACGAATCTTTACCGAATAATGTCCTCAAGATGTTCTATATTTTAGTGGTTTACAACACAGTAAATGGCTCAAGATACAGTACAGTAGTTATATATGTTGGTTCTCTCTAGTGCAGCGAGGTAGAGAAAACGGTAACTAAGATGGTTGACTCTGTTAACCTGACAATTTGGGCTGTAAGTGTATCACCTGACATACAGTATATTGTGTTGCTCATACATCAGGTGAGTGACTCAGCAGTTGTGTCCCTCAGCTGGTGATATTATCTGACAACAAACTGATTACCTGCACTGTTTATACCTGCACTGTTTATACCTGCACTGTTTATACCTGCACTGTTTATACCTGCACTGTTTATACCTGCACTGTTTATACCTGCACTGTTTATACCTGCACTGTTTATACCTGTACTGTTTATACCTGCACTGTTTATCCCTGTACTGTTTATACCTGCACTATACCTGCACTGTTTATACCTGCACTGTTTATCCCTGTACTGTTTATACCTGTACTGTTTATCCCTGTACTGTTTATACCTGTACTGTTTATACCTGTACTGCTTATACCTGCACTGTTTATACCTGTACTGTTTATACCTGTACTGTTTATACCTGCACTGTTTATACCTGCACTGTTTATACCTGCACTGTTTATACCTGCACTGTTTATACCTGCACTGTTTATACCTGCACTGTTTATATCTACACTGTTTATATCTGCACTGTTTATACCTGTACTGTTTATCCCTGTACTGTTTATACCTGCACTGTTTATACCTGCACTGTTTATACCTGCACTGTTTATACCTGTACTGTTTATACCTGCACTGTTTATACCTGTACTGTTTATACCTGTACTGTTTATCCCTGTACTGTTTATACCTGCACTGTTTATACCTGCACTGTTTATACCTGTACTGTTTATACCTGCACTGTTTATACCTGCACTGTTTATACCTGCACTGTTTATCCCTGTACTGTTTATACCTGTACTGTTTATCCCTGTACTGTTTATACCTGTACTGTTTATACCTGTACTGCTTATACCTGCACTGTTTATACCTGTACTGTTTATACCTGTACTGTTTATACCTGCACTGTTTATACCTGCACTGTTTATACCTGCACTGTTTATACCTGCACTGTTTATACCTGCACTGTTTATACCTGCACTGTTTATATCTACACTGTTTATATCTGCACTGTTTATACCTGTACTGTTTATACTGTTTATACCTGCACTGTTTATACCTGCACTGTTTATACCTGCACTGTTTATACCTGTATGTTTATACCTGCACTGTTTATACCTGCACTGTTTATACCTGCACTGTTTATACCTGTTTATACCTGCACTGTTTATACCTGCACTGTTTATACCTGCACTGTTTATACCTGCACAGTTTATACCTGCACTGTTTATATCCTGCACTGTTTATACCTGCACTGTTTATACCTGCACTGTTTATACCTGTATGTTTATACCTGTACTGTTTATACCTGCACTGTTTATACCTGCACTGTTTATACCTGCACTGTTTATACCTGCACTGTTTATACCTGCACTGTTTATACCTGCACTGTTTATACCTGCAGTGTTTATATCTGCACTGTTTATACCTGCACTGTTTATACCTGCACTGTTTATACCTGCACTGTTTATACCTGCACTGTTTATACCTGCACTGTTTATACCTGCACTGTTTATACCTGCACTGTTTATATCTACACTGTTTATATCTGCACTGTTTATACCTGCACTGTTTATACCTGCACTGTTTATACCTGCACTGTTTATACCTGCACAGTTTATACCTGCACAGTTTATACCTGTACTGTTTATACCTGCACTGTTTATACCTGCACTGTTTATACCTGCACTGTTTATACCTGCACTGTTTATACCTGCAACTGTTTATACTGTTTATACCTGCACTGTTTATACCTGCACTGTTTATACACACTGTTTATACCTGCACAGTTTATACCTGCACAGTTTATACCTACTGTTTATACCTGCATACCTGTACTGTTTATACCTGCACTGTTTATACCGGTACTGTTTATATCTGCACTGTTTATACCTGCACTGTTTATACCTGCACTGTTTATACCTGCACTGTTTAGTTTATACCTGCACTGTTTATACCTGCACTGTTTATACCTGCACTGTTTATACCTGTACTGTTTATACTGCACTTTATACTGCACTGTTTATACCTGCACTGTTTATACCTGCACTGTTTATACCTGCTGTACTGTTTATACCTGCACTGTTTATACCTGCACTGTTTATACCTGCACTGTTTATACCTGCACTGTTTATACCTGCACTGTTTATACCTGTACTGTTTATACCAGCAGTGTTTATCCCTGTACTGTTTATACCTGCACTGTTTATACCTGCACTGTTTATACCTGCACTGTTTATCCCTGTACTGTTTATACCTGTACTGTTTATCCCTGTACTGTTTATACCTGTACTGTTTATACCTGTACTGCTTATACCTGCACTGTTTATACCTGTACTGTTTATACCTGTACTGTTTATACCTGCACTGTTTATACCTGCACTGTTTATACCTGCACTGTTTATACCTGCACTGTTTATACCTGCACTGTTTATACCTGCACTGTTTATATCTACACTGTTTATATCTGCACTGTTTATACCTGTACTGTTTATCCCTGTACTGTTTATACCTGCACTGTTTATACCTGCACTGTTTATACCTGCACTGTTTATACCTGTACTGTTTATACCTGCACTGTTTATACCTGTACTGTTTATACCTGTACTGTTTATCCCTGTACTGTTTATACCTGCACTGTTTATACCTGCACTGTTTATACCTGTACTGTTTATACCTGCACTGTTTATACCTGTACTGTTTATACCTGCACTGTTTATACCTGCACTGTTTATACCTGCACTGTTTATACCTGCACTGTTTATACCTGCACTGTTTATACCTACACAGTTTATACCTGCACTGTTTATACCTGCACTGTTTATACCTGCACTGTTTATACCTGCACTGTTTATAATACCTGCACAGTTTATACCTGTGTTATACCTGCACTGTTTATACCTGCACTGTTTTATACCTGCACTGTTTATACCTGCACTGTTTATACCTGCACTGTTTATACCTGCACTGTTTATAATACCTGCACTGTTTATACCTGCACTGTTTATACCTGCACTGTTTATACCTGCACTGTTTATACACTGTTTACTGCACTTTATACCTGCACTGTTTATACCGGTACTGTTTATATCTGCACTGTTTATACTGCACTGTTTATACCTGCACTGTTTATACCTGCACTGTTTATACCAGCACTGTTTATACCTGCACTGTTTATACCTGTACTGTTTATACCTGCACTGTTTATACCTGCACTGTTTATACCTGCACTGTTTATACCTGCACTGTTTATACCTGCACTGTTTATACCTGTTTATACCTGCACTGTTTATACCTGCACTGTTTATACCTGCACTGTTTATACCTGCACTGTTTATACCTGCACTGTTTATACCTGCACTGTTTATACCTGCACTGTTTATACCTGCACTGTTTATACCTGCACTGTTTATACCTGCACTGTTTATACCTGCACTGTTTATACCTGCACTGTTTATACCTGTACTGTTTATACCTGCACTGTTTATACCCTGACCAATACAAGTGAGAGTGACTGACCCAAAGTTGAAGTAGTACCTCCGAGGAGCTACTTTAAGGAGATATGCTGTGACGTCACTGTGGAGCTGACCCTCCCATTGGACGGTGAGCACTTTATTCACTGGACTGCCAACACGACCAACGAAGCCCGAGTGGACGTTAGTGCTCGAGGATTGTGGACGGAGTGACAGCCAGCCTTCTTTGATATTAGGATATTTTATCTCCTGGCTGCATGTCACCGTGACCTGTCTCTCGAGGCTGCACACAATAGGAACGAGAAAAAATAGAATGGAGATAACCCAGAGCGTGGACCAAGGCAGCTTCCCTCCTCTGGGGTTGACAGCATCTATAGGTAGTAGGCAGCTACCAAACAGGGAGGTACTACCGCCTGGGAAGATATTGGAAGCATGATGTGTTGTCTAATGGTAGACCCTGCTGCTATATGGCATCACGAAAATTGTGACCAAGTCCCAGGTTGCTGATCTATCTTTCAGCCTAATTCACACACAATTGCAGGGTCTCAACTGTCTCTCTTACTATTGACAACACCATAAATAAAACCGTACTCATTCTTGATCTGTTTTATTCATTCTATTTTATTCTCCTATGTCAGTTGTTAATAATATTGAAGCGGGGCCTTCTCGGATGGGTCCCACTGGTCGGGAAGGTTGTGGACCCCAGGGCCGACCTGATCATCATCAAACTACTGGGGCCTCAACTGACGCCACCACGGTTGCTGGAGGATCGGCTTTTTTCACACTTCATTTTTCCAACATTCGCGGACTGAGATCCAATTTTCCTCCTGTGGAGAACCATCTATTAACCTCTTCCCCCGACCTCTTACTACTCTCCGAACTTCAACTGACCAAAGCAGCTTCACCCAAACATTTTCAAGTCTCCAACTACAACCCTTACACCTACTTCCGTTCTAAGGGAGGTGTATGGGCCTACTGCAACACACGTACACCTATAGCCCGACTCACGGATCTTGAATCTTCCCTTTATGATGTCATCTGGCTCAAAATATCTCTACTAACTGTGACTATTTTTCTTTGTTTCCTATACTGTTCTCCCAACTCTACCAACTATTTCGAACTCTTTGACTATCTCACTTCTTGCCATGAGTCGTTGCTATCCACACACCCCAACACCGAAATCCTCTACCTAGGGGATTTCAATGTACATTACAGAGTGGCTCGGCTCTGCAAGAGATGACCCAGGTGGAGCTGAGGCACTCTCTTTTTCCTTACTTAATGATTTGGAACAAATAATCAAACACCCTACACGCGTTCCTGATCGACACGATCAACTTGCTAACATTCTTGATCTTTGTTTTACCTCTAACCCCTCACACTATTCATACTCAATTTTTGCCCCCTCAGGGTCTTCTGATCACAACCTTATTTCTATTAAATCAAACTGGGCACGACCACCTCCCCCACCCCCCTCTAAGCGTCAACTATGGCACTATCGGAGGGCAAACTGGCAATCCTTGCGAGAATTCTTCACCTACTATCCTTGGGATGAATGTTGCTTTTCCACTCGGGACGCCTCGGTATGTGCTGACACCATTGCTGGGGTTATACAGGGCGGTATGAGTGCATTTATCCCATCTTCTACCAAAACTTTCACGTTACAATCATGGTTTGATCGCTCCTGCTCTCTTGCTTGCAGGGTGAGAGATAGGGCATATCGAGCTATGAAACTATCTCCTTCTCCTATTACCCACTCCTCTTTCATTACTTCTAGGAATCGTTGTAAGGCTATTCTTCGTCGGGCCAAGCGGAATTTTATTAAAAGAAAGACCGCTGTCCTGACTAAGTCTTCTTCTAGTAATTCCTTCTGGTCCTTAACTAAAAACATCTGTAACAACTTCTCCACGCCTTCTTTTCCTCCCCTCTTCCGTCCCAATAACTCTATAACCAACTCTCCCCCTGACAAAGCCAACCTCTTTGGCACCTTATTCTCCTCTAATTCCACCTTAGACGATTCCCACTCTATCCCTCCTACCCCTACACCTCCTACTGAACCTATGCACTTTCCTATAATCTCCACTCGCAGGGTTGCCGGTGTGTTATCCAGGTTGGATGTGAGTAAGGCGCATGGACCGGACGGAATACCCCCTCGTGTTCTGAGGGAGTGTGCTGAAGCCCTGGCCCCTGTGCTTGCTCGCCTCTTTCGCCTTTGCCTCAAAACCAAAACTTTTCCTTCTTCTTGGAAGCATGCCTTTGTTCAGCCCATCCCGTAGAAGGGTGACCATTCTAATCCCTCTAACTATCGCCCCATTGCCCTAACTTCATCCCTCTCTAAGATTTTCGAAACTATCTTGAACTCCCATTTTCTCCGTCACCTTGAACGCCTTTCTCTTTTGTCGGATCACCAGTATGTCTTTCGCCAGGTGAGATCTACTGGTGATCTGCTCTCCTACTGCACCCATCTTTGGTCATCCTCTCTTAGGGATTATGGGGAAACTTTCGTCGTGGCCCTCGACATCTCCAAAGCATTTGACAGGGTATGGTACAAGTCTTTGCTATCTAAACTTACCTCTTTTGGTTTCTCTCCCCCACTTTGTTCTCTCACCTCTAGCTTCCTTGAGAATCGATCCATGGCAGTTGTTGTCGAGGGATCGATTTCTCGCCCTTTCTCTACCAATAGTGGTGTCCCACAGGGTTCTGTCCTTTCACCAACTCTCTTCCTTCTTTTTATCAATGATTTACTTCACACTACACGGGCAATGTTCAGTGGATTTGGCATACTGTGTACCGCCGGCAAGGCCGTGGGTTCGTAACACACGTCTTGCCCGCGGTGCCCACCATTTCTCTGTGGATGTCGGTCACACTAGAATAACCCGTTATAGTACATCCTTCTTTCCTCACACAGCCAAGCTGTGGAATGCTCTGCCTTCTTCTGTGTTTCCATGCTCTTACAATCTGTCTCACTTTAAAAAGCTGGTTTTCCGGCATCTTCGTGGTGAAGATTAATACAGTATAATCTTTTTTTCTATATTTTCTATTTCTTTCCGTTCTTTTTTTTTCGCCCCCCAGGCCCCGTTGTGGGTCGTTTGACCTGTGCCCGGGTGGGCTAATTCCCGTAAAAAAAAAAAAAATAATCTGGCGGGATGGGAGCTAGTGGAAGGTGCTTCTACAGAGCAGAAGCAGCCGCCCAGAAGTTACGTCGTGACCTGGTTGAGGTGCCACCAATCATTCTCTTTGTTCAGGTCTGCTGTGTCTCAGGGAACACTATCTTCGGCCTTTAAACAAACAGCAGTTGTAGATATGGACTATGAGGCAACAGTCACCGAATGCCGCATGGATCTGTGGCTTAACTAACTCGGGTAGAGTAGATAATTTTGCATTGGGAGAGTTAGGTATTAAAATATGTGGAGACGGTATAGCTATAAGGGGAGACTGAAGATCATATTAAATAAATAAAGAAATAAATAGTAGTAGTAGAATCATCGTTTTTAGTTGATAAAGCAGATAACTGGAACGTGCTAACTACTAGTCATGATAATCTATTATTTCAACACCTGCTTATAACACCTATACCGCCTAGTAACTTGATATATCTAGTATGTTTTGCTGTCTGGCGGAGTCATGTTCGATGCAACAATATTCGTGTCGTTATATAGGTGATGTAAGGGGCTGGGCCAGGACACCCGACAACGTCAGGTCAGGCAGATTCCAGTTCCAGACTTCCAGTGTATGCTCAGACACGGAGGAGGGAGGGTGTGTCGACCTGCTCCCTGCCCAGCCACGCTCTCTGTCCTGTTCATTATTGACTGTTTTTCAATGAAATATTCACACTAGCTTCTCAACTTCTTCTAATTACAACAGGTTCTTCATTCTTTCATAATATGTAAAAGGAAAATTTGACGAGGGAGAGAGGAAGAAACTCATGAATGGAAATAAACCTTTTAAATCTCCATACAAAACAGCGCCTCGGTCTGTCAACACAACCACAGGCGGAGATTAACTGAACATTAAACTTTATTTATGGTGACTCGGTGATTTGGTGTGGTTCATGACTGCCTCGTTTACCTGTAGTACAACTTGTAATGTTTAATCAGTGAAGATTTGTTAGCGGTGGTGCAAGCCCGAACCCTCACTGTTGGTGTGGGAGGGTGACCGCCACAACACTGCCTTCATCACCACACACTCACATGACAGGTGAGTTTCTCGTGACTGTAGTTTTTGACGTGTGTGTGTGAGGGTGTGGGGGTGAAGAGGTGGGGTGTTTAGGGAGGGTTCTACACCTCCCCTACCATACCATACTACTATTGTGTGGTCATCGTTACTAAAACGGTCAGGCACTCCAGTTTATTTCACCTGAAGATTAATCACCCTAACCTAACTTAATCTAATCTAACTCAACTTAATATAACCTAACACTAATATAATTAACTTACCCCCCACGTTAGGGTGTTTAATCTTCAGGTGATCCCGTCTTTGAGGTGTTTAAGGAGAAAAATAAGTAAGTTTCACTGGGAGAGAGAGAGGAGCACCGTGAGATAAGGACAGAGGCTTGGAGAAGGAGAGACATCTTGTGGTCAACTGAGCTTAACAAACTTTACCAAACAACAAGAGGGAAAAAATATTAGTTGGTTGGCAACACCCTAAAGCAGTGGGGCTGGTCGAGACTGTGTGTTGTACTGTGTGTTGTGTGTGTTGTACTGTGTGTTGTGTG
>NW_024756914.1:5406328-5701328 GCF_018991925.1 Homarus americanus
GTGATCACCAGAGACCAATCACAATCTCGAGGTTCTAATCTGTCCACCAATTAGTTATCAGTCCGGGAGGTAAGTCACACACGATTGGCTGTATAAGAGATAGCACCGACCAATTAGATGATGGCGATGACACGGGCTGACAGAGACGGACCAATGGGAGTGCATCTCTTTCTCCTACCACCCACCATTCTATCCAAACACCACCACCACAGCACCACCACCACAGCACCAGGTGACGTTAACATTGCGTCACAACACCCACCACAGCACCAGGTGACGTTAACATTGCGTCACAACACCACCACCACAGCACCAGGTGACGTTAACATTGCGTCACACCACCACCACAGCACCAGGTGACGTTAACATTGCGTCCAACCACCACCACAGCACCAGGTGACGTTAACATTGCGTCACAACACCACCACCACAGCACCAGGTGACTACCACCACAGCACGACGTTAACATTGCGTCACAGCACCACCACCACAGCACCAGGTGACGTTAACATTGCGTCACAGCACCACCACCACAGCACCAGGTGACGTTAACATTGCGTCACAACACCACCACCACAGCACCAGGTGACGTTAACATTGCGTCACAGCACCACCACACAGGTGACGTTAACATGGTCACAACACCACCACCACAGCACCAGGTGACGTTAACATTGCGTCACAACACCACCACCACAGCACCAGGTCGCCGTCACAATCCGCTAAAACAGCCACAGAAAAAGTTGGAGGAGGTGAGAATTGGGTCATTAGTTTCCATGTGGCCTGGATGACGTCACGAAGTCAGGGAATGGATGAGTGGGACGGAGAGTGAGGTCACCATGGAACCCTTGGACCACGGGACCGCTGGACCACGGGACCAATGGACCACTGGACCACGGACTACGACGTTTGGGGCTCAAGGGTGCGCTAGCCAACAGATTCCCTCGTATAGCCCATGGCAGGTAGCTGGTGAGGGTGTGTTGGGGAGGTGGTGGGGGTGTGGGGAGGTGCTGGTGGTTGGGGGTTATGCTGGTGGTCGGGGTGTGTTGGGGAGGTGCTGGTGGTGGGGGTGTTGGGGAGGTGATGTGGTAGAGGTGTGTTGGGAGGTGCTGGTGGTCGGGTGTGTTGGGGAGGTGCTGGTGGTGGGGGTGTTGGGGAAGTGCTGGTGGTGGGGGTGTGTTAGGGAGGTGCTGGTGGTGGGGGTGTGTTGGGGAAGTGCTGGTGGTGGGGGTGTGTTGAGGAGGTACTGGTGGTGGGGTGTGTTGGGAAGTGCTGGTGGTGGGGTGTGTTGAGGAGGTGTTGGTAGTAGAGGTGTTGGGGAGGTGCTGGTGGTGGGGCTGTGTTGGGGAGGTGTTGGTAGTGGGGTGTTGTTGGGAGGTGCTGGTGGTGGGGGTGTGTTGGGGAGGTGCTGGTGGTGAAGTGTGTTGGGAGGTGCTGGTGGTGGGAGTGTGTTGGGGGAGTGCTGGTGGTGGGGGGGTGTGTTGGGGAGTGCTGGTGGTGGGGGTGTGGGGAGGTGTTGGTGGTGGGGGTGTGTTGGGGAGGTGCTGGTGGGTGGGGGTGTGTTGAGGAGGTGCTGGTGGTGGGGTGTGTTGGGGGAGGTGCTGGTGGTCAGGGTGTGTTGAGGTGCTGGTAGTTTGTTGGGGAGGTGCTCTCTCTCTCTCTCTCTCTCTCTCTCTCTCTCTCTCTCTCTCTCTCTCTCTCTCTCTCAATATAGTGCTCCTGCACACACACGCTAAGTTCATACAAGTGGCTGGGTTGAGCACTGCACCTGACAGCCAGAGTGTACTCGAGAGAGGTTAGGTTAGGTTAGCCCCAAGAGGTTATTTCAAGGAATATACAGACAAAGTTTCTACCCAATCGCATTCTCTAATTAAAGCTGTGACCTTTGACCTAGTAACCTAATGACCCTGAAAACACAAACAGCCCTAGTTGTTATCATGGCGAATGTATATATACCAAGTATGAACCGCGTTGCTATAACCATTCTCAAGTTAAACAGCGGACACAAGGAGACACCCTACACCCTCACCTCATACCATCAACCCACTGCCCCCACCTTCACCCCACACCCACTCCCCCACCTCACATCCTCACCCCACACCCTCCCCTGCACTGCTCAGGCGCCACGCTGGAGGAGTGAAGGAGGCAGCAGGAGGATGAGAAAGACGGATGGTATAATTACAACAATAATCACAAGGCAGTGTTTAATTCATCCCCGTCATTAGGTTCGTATTGCTTGTGGTGTTATAATGGGATTGTGTGTGTGTGTGTGTGTGTGTGTGTGTGTGTGTGCGTAGAATAAAGACACAGATAACTATAGAATAATTTTGTGTTATTTAAATTGCTGATGAATGAGGGTAGAAATAATATTGTACACTCACCTGTAACACACACACACACACACACACACACACACACACACACACACACACACACACACACACACACACACACCAGCTGTCGCAACACCGTGTAAATAATGAGTATATTGTTCAGTGTTAATATTCAGTATATTTTACAGCCAACAACACATATTGAAACACAGGTGGAGAGAAAAACAAGCATGGTGTTTTTTTTATTAGTATTAATCCTCGTGTGACTGGGGGCTATGTGACTGGGGGCTGTGTGACTGGGGGCTGTGTGACTGGAGGGTGCTGGGTGACTGGAGGGGACTGGGTGATTGGAGTGGGCTGTGTGATTGGGGGGCTGTGTGATTGGAGGGTTGTGTGTGACTGGGGCTGTGTGATTGAGGGCTGTGGGGCTGGGTGCTGGGTGACTGAAGGGGCTATGTGATTGAGGGCTGTGTGACTGGAGAGACTGGGTGGCTAGGTGACTAGAGGGGCTGTGTGATTGAGGGGGCTGTGTGACTGGAAGGGGCTGTGTGACTGGAGGGGGCTGGGTGGCTAGGTGACTGGAGGGGGGCTGGGTGGCTAGAGGGGGCTGGGGGACGGTGGGACGTGTTTTAATGTGCTCCCAGGTGTTTTGTTGTGTTTAAATGGGACCTTTCTGGTTAGGTTAGGTTAGGTTAGGTTAGGTTAGGTTAGGACCTTTTAAGTTAGGATAGGTTAGGTTAAGTAAGGCTAGATTTAAGTTGTTATGTTATGTTATTTTATGAAGTTATGTTATGTTCTGTTACGTTATGTTGTTAAGTTATGTTCTGTTACGTTATGTTGTTAAGTCATGTTATGTTATGTAATGTTCTGTTCTGTTACGTTATGTTGTTAAGTTATGTTGTTAAGTCATGTTATGTTATGTAATGTTCTGTTCTGTTACGTTATGTTGTTAAGTTATGTTAAGTTATGTTATGTTACGTTATGTTGTTAAGTCATGTTATGTTATGTAATGTTATGTTCTGTTACGTTATGTTGTTAAGTTATGTTATGTTACGTTTTCTTGTTAAGTCATGTTATGCTATGTAATGTTCTGTTACGTTATGTTGTTAAGTTATGTTATGTTCGGTTAGGTTAGGTTTATGTTAGGTTAGGTTAGGTTTATGTTAGGTTAGGTCAGGTTTATTTTAAGAAATTTTAGGTTCGGTTTAATATTAGGTTTGTTTTAATGGTGTCTGTTTGTCTGTACACGAGAGTCCATATGTTTCCCCAGTGTGTGTCTGTCTCTTACCTGTTACTGTCTGTCTCTTACCTGTTACTGTCTGTCTCTTACCTGTTATTGTCTGTCTGTCTGTCTGTCTGTCTGTCTCTTACCTGTTACTGTCTGTCTGTCTCTTTCTCTCTATCCTTGTCTTCCCTCACTCCCTCTCCTCCTTTATATCTTTAATTTTTCTCCTTTCCTCATTTCGTATAATTTCAATTGTTTTCACTTTTGCCTCCATCTCTTCCTGCATCCCTACCTAACCTAACCAAACCTACCTAACCTAACCAAACCTACCCTAACCACTACTAACCAAACCTACCTAACCAAACCTAACCACAACCTAACCTACCCTACCTTAACCAAACCTACCCTAACCAAACCAAACCTAACCTCCCTACCTACCAAACCTACTAACCTAACCTAACCTACCTACCAAACCTACCCTACCTACCTGCCTAACCAAACCCTAACCTAACCTAAGCCAAACCTGCCTAACCAAACCTACCCTAACCAAACCTCCCTAACCAAACCCTAACCTAACCTAACCTCCTACCCTACCTTAACCAAACCTGCCTAACAAAGCCAAGCCTAACCTCCCTACCTAACAAAACCTGCCCCTAACCTAACCTAACCCAACAACTAACCAACCTAACCTAACCACACCAAACCTCCCTAACCAAGCCTCCCTAACCAAACCTACCTAACCAAACCTACCTAACCAAACCACTCCCTAACCTACCCAAGCCTACCTAACCAAACCAAACCTACCTACCTTAACCAAACCTACACACAAACCAAACCTACCTAACCAAACCTACCCCAAACCTACCTAACAACCTCCCTAACCCAAACCTACCCTAACCAAACCTACCTCAACCCAACCTAACCCTACCCTAACCCAAGCCAAACCCTAACCCAACCTAACCTAACCTAATTGAAAGTTCACGTTTATTTTTACTCGTTTATAAGTGTTAATTTACTAATCTGTTGTGGGTTAACTTGTTATTCTCTCGTTGTGGGTTAACATGTTAATCTCTCGTTGTGGGTTAACACACTCTATGCCAAACTGTGCTGATAAAATATGACACAACGGACGAAGGATTTTGGCAACACTACTGAGACAACAGGAGTCACAGTGTTCATTATGACATTCATCGTTCACCCCAAGTAGTGACTGTACAGGTGTCATAACCCCCCCCTCATCAGTCAATCAATCATCACAAAGGTATAAAATTAATTACCTATATAAAATTAACTGAGTCAAATTAATTATCAGATTATTATGAGTCACGCATCACAAGACACTTATTAATAACGGCCCAAATACCTGATTGAATAACGAGGATTGTAATAGTAATGAGTAGTATTGTTTGTTATTGTTATTATTATTATTTACTAACTCTGCCGTCACCACCACTACCACTATCACTGCCATTACCACCACTACCACTGCCATCACCACCACTACTAGCGCCACCATCACCACCACCACCGACTGGGATCTTTCTGTATAGGACGACGAGTTAACGGGACGAGGTTGTTGAGGCGTTGGATAACATCTTTACCTTTAAAACTCTCAACATAACCCTCAGGTGATCGCGACTACTCACCACGTGTCTCGTTATTGTCTGGATCTATACAGGCCGAGAGCTGGTATATATTACTGCATAGCAGGAGTTCGTGGCCGGGCACCCAAAAGTATTGTGTGGTGGCCTGAGGTTCTCTGTGGGGACTCCATGTCTAGACAGTTATTTTGTTGTTGTCTGGAAGTGTTTGTTTCTTTGAGTGTGTGTGTGTGTTATGTGTGTGTGGTCGGTTTGTTCGCCTCCTCGCAAGTGAGTGGACCCGGTTCGACCCCGGACAAGGTGAAATAATAGTATTTTCTTTCACGCCATTTGCCTCTGTCTACCCAGCACTATTGGGGACCTGGATGCTAATTGATTTGTGGATCATATTCCTGGGTAATGGTTAGCCAGTGTAGTTGGCGAGTTGTCGGTCTTCTGAAACTATTCCTTGACACTGGGTCATACAGCTCGTTAACTTAGAATTGTGGTTGTTGTGTTGGCGACAGCTTCTACTTAAACAAACCATGACCTCACCACCACTACCTATGGTGATCCACCCTGGTGAGGAGGAGGCGGTGGACTACCCCCTCTCACACACACGAGGGGCCGCTGCTCGGGTAAGAGGACAATGTCGCACAAATCCTTGGTGGTGGAGTGAGTGTTGAGGTGGGGAGTGTGGGAGGTGATGACATGTTGTGTTGTGATGTGTGGAGGGTCATCGTCCACCCACCACCACACCACACACCATCACCACACACCACCACCACACCACACACCACCACCACCCGCACCACCCCACCAACACCACCCACCACCACACCACCCACCACACCCCACACCACACCCACACCATCCACCACACCCACACACACCATCACCACACACCACCACCACCACCACACCACCCACCACCCCACACACCACCAACACACACCACACACCCCACACACCATCACCACCCACCCCACGCACCACACCCCACCCACCCCACACCCACCCACCACCCACCACACCACCCACCACACCACCCACCCCACCCACCAACACCCCACCCACCACACATGTTATGCATAATACAATAGATAAAGAGAATGAGACGACAGTACCAAGCACAAACTGTACCTATGAAAATCTACCTGTGGTCCTTGAAGATAATTTGGCAGTTTATCCTAAATTCCCCGTCGTCCACACTGATCACTCCTCAATTATAACACCAATGTATATAACCTTTATCATCTCCGATGAACCTCTGCCCAGCGTGGCGGTGATGAGTAAACAGCCTCAGTGTCAACACCTGGCGCAACTGCTTACACAGTGAACAAAGGTTTACCTCAATCTTGCCAATGTTGTCAAGTTAATTTTCCTCCACCTATACTTTTCTCCTCTTCTCTTATTGTCTTCTTTACTCTTCTCTTGTCTCCTCTTCCCCTTTTCTCTTCTCTACATTTTTTTTCCTTCCACTCTTTTCCTCTTCGTTTCCATCCTCTTCTCTTCCCTCTCCTCCTCTACTTTTTCTTCTCTCCTCTTCTCCCTTCTTCTCTCCTCTTCTCCATACTCCTCCTCCCTTCTCTTCCCCCCTCCTCTCCTTTACTCATTTCTCATACTCAATCTCCTTTTGACTCAAGTCTTAATTTGTCATTATGATTTACTCACAAATTATTTATGGTGACCTCTCTCTCTCTCTCTCTCTCTCTCTCTCTCTCTCTCTCTCTCTCTCTCTCCATTACGCCCTCTTTCTTCTCTTCCTTCCTCCCCTTCTCTCTGTCTCGTGTTCACATTCTCTCACTTTTCACACCGTGTCTCCTACCTGTCTCCCTCCCGTCTCCTCCTCCTCACCGTGTCTCCCTCCCGTCTCCTCCTCTCCTCGTGTCTCCCTCCCGTCTCCTCCTCCTCACCGTGTCTCCTCACCGTGTCTCCTACCCGTCTCCCTCCCGTCTCCCTCCTCCCTCACCGTGTCTCCCGCCCGTCTCCTCCTCCTCACCGTGTCTCTACCCGTCTCCCTCCCGTCTCCTCCTCCTCACCGTGTCTCCCGCCGTCTCCTCCTCACCTTCTCTCCCCTCCCTCACCTTCTCTCCCTTCCCTCACCCTCCCCTCCCTCACCTTCTCTCCCTCCCTCACCTTCTCTCCCTCCCTCACCTTCTCTCCCTCCCTCCACCTTCTCTCCCCTCCCTCACCTTCTCCCCCTCCCTCACCTTCTCCCCTCCTCCTTCCCTCCCTCCCTCACCTTCTCTCCCCTCCCTCACCTTCTCTCCCTCCCTCACCCCCTCTCCCCTCCCTCACCTTCTCTCCCTCCCTCACCTTCTCCCCCTCCCTCACCTTCTCTCCCCTCCCTCACTTCTCCTCCCCTCCCTCACCTTCTCTCCCCTCCCTCCCACCTTCTCTCCCTTCCCTCCCTCCCCCCTCCCTCACCTTCTCTCCCCTCCCTCACCTTCTTTCCCTCCTCACCTTCTCTCCCCTCCCTCACCTTCTCTCCCTCCTCACCTTCTCCCTCCCTCACCTTCTCTCCCCTCCCTCACCTTCTCTCCCCTCCCTCACCTTCTCCCCCTCCCTCACCTTCTCTCCCTCCCCTCACCTTCTCCTCCCCTCCTCACCTTCTCTCCCTCCCTCACCTTCTCTCCCCTCCCTCACCTTCTCTCCCCTCCCTCACCTTCTCTCCCTCCCTTACCTTCCCTCCTTCCAGGTATAAGATGGGATATATTATTCTCCCTGACCACACAGAACTGGTAATCCTGACCTCCACTAAACCCGGGTTATTGTGGTGTGTGTGTGTGTGTGTGTGTGTGTGTGTGTGTGTGTGTGTGTGTGTGTGTGTGTGTGTGTGTGTGTGTGTGTGTGTGTGTGGGTGTTGCAGTCATAGAGTGAGTATAACAACACGACTACAAACACATTTAATTTCTCTCCTCATCAATACTAGATCTGATCAAGCCTCTCTCTCTCTCTCTCTCTCTCTTCTCTCTCTCTCTCTCTGTCCTCCCTTCAGCGTGATGACAGGCGGGAGGTAGGAACATATAAACTTACTGGAAGACACAACACCTTGGAGGCTAATGTGTCTAACCAAGAGCCGGCCACCCACGGAGGGAAGTGGGTGAATGGCGTGGGTTGGTGGAGTGGAAAATTGGATATCAACAAAGAGATATAACATGATGTCAAAAAACAGAAATTTTGACGTCACAGAGAAATAATGACGTCACAAACAAATTATAACGTTGCAAAGGTAAGATGACGTCACAAAGATAAGATGACGTCACAAAGATAAGATGACGTCACAAAGGTAAGATGACGTCAGAAAGATAAGATGACGTCACAAAAATGACATCACAAAGGTAAGATGACGTACAAAGGTACGATGACATCAGAAAGATAAGATGACGTCACAAAGATAAGATGACGTCACAAGGTAAGATGACGTCAGAAAGATAAGATGACGTCACAAAGGTAAGATGACGTACAAAGGTAAGATGACGTCACAAAGATAAAGATGGCGTTACAAACAGGAAGAGAGGAAGGAAGGAGGAAGGAAGGAAGGAAGGAAGAAGGAAGGAAGGAAGGAAGGAAGGAAGGAAGGAAGGAAGGAAGGAAGAATGTATAAGACGGATATAAGTTAAGGAGGATTATGGAGGCGGTGAGAGGAAGAATTAGGGAGGCAGTGAGAGGCAGTGTTAGGGAGAATGAGGCATCAGGGAGGTCGTGAGGTCACCAGGGAGGTCATGAGGTCACCAGGGAGGTCAAAAGGTTGCCAGAGAGATCATGAGGTCACCAGAGATATCATGAGGTCACCAGAGAGATCATGAGGTCACCAGAGAGATCATGAGGTCGCCAGAGAGGTCATGAGGTCACCAGAGATCATGAGGTCACCAGAGAGGTCATGAGGTCACCAGAGAGATCATGAGGTCACCAGAGAGGTCGAGAGGTCGTAAGAACATGGTCGTCTTTAATGCGTTTCCTTATTGTCATTCCTCCTTCTTCATCTTCGGGGAAGGAGGATGAATACGGGACGAGTGAGAGGAAAGGGGAAGGGGGAGAGAGAGAAGAGAGAGAGAGAGAGAGAGAGAGAGAGAGAGAGAGAGAGAGAGAGAGAGAGAGAGAGAGATTCTGGTCGTACCTCCTCCTCCTCCTCCTCCTCCTTTCATCTTCTTCCTTTTCCTCCTATTCCTCCTCCCCTTCTTATTATTCTTAGCTCCTCCTCCTCTAATTTATTCGTCTTTTCGTCTCCTTCTCCTTCACTTCTTCCTCCTCTTCCTCCATTTCTTCTTCTTCCTCCTCTTTCTCACGGCTCCTCCTCCTTAATTTATTCCTCTCCTCCTCCTCCAGGATAGTGTTGGGCTGTGTAATGGCCTCCGGACGACCGTAAAGTGTATCTGTTATTTTTAATGGAACAATCTTTCAATCGACGCATTACCTTGATAGTTCTGATTATTCACCCTCGCTGCTACTGTTGGGGAGGAGGTGCTGTTGGGGAGGAGGTGCTACTGTTGGGGAGGAGGTGTTGCTGTTGGGGGAGAGGAGGTGCTACTGTTGGGGAGGAGGTGTTGCTGGGGAGGAGGTGCTACTGTTGGGGAGGAGGTGTTGCTGTTGGGGAGGAGGTGCTACTGGGGGAGGAGGTGCTACTGTTGGGGAGGAGGTGTTGCTGTTGGGAGGACCTGCTACTGTTGGAAGGGACCTGCTACTGTTGGAGAGGACCTGCTACTGTTGGAGAGGACCTGCTACTGTGGAGAGGACCTGCTACTGTTGGAGAGGACCTGTTACTGTTGGGGAGAAGCTGATACTGTTGGGGAGGTGCTGCTACTGTTGGGAGGAGCTGCTACTGTTGGGGAGGACCTGCTACTGTTGGGAAGGACCTGCTACTGTTGGAAGGACCTGCTACTGTTGGAGAGGACCTGCTACTGTTGGAGAGGACCTGTTACTGTTGGGAGGACCTGCTATTGTTGGGGAGGTACTGTTACTGTTGGGGAGGACCTGCTATTTTTGGGGAGGTACTGCTATTGTTGGGGAGGTGCTTCTACTGTTGGGGAGGACCTGCTATTGTTGTGGAGGTGCTGCTATTGTTGGGAGGTGCTGCTATTGTTGGGGAGGACCTGCTATTGTTGTGGAGGTTCTATTGTTGGGGAGGTGCTGCTATTGTTGGGAGGACCTCACTTCTCACCTCACATTTCATGTACCCACCTCACCTCCCCTCCCATCCCTTACCCCTCCCTCCCCTCACGTTCTTTACCCCCATCTCACCTCCTATCCTACCTCACCTCCCACTCAACTGCCCTCACACTTCCTTCCAGCCTTCATAGGGTAGGACGTGTGTAGTCGGCGCTGCCCGTGGTCTCTTGATCATGGAGACTGCCAGCCTGGGTTTTTTGTCGGGCCTTCCCTTCCCCATCTCCTCCCTCCCCATCTGGATTTATCAACATCCTCCCGCCAACAGTACAGTGCAAAGATTGACCATCAACCCACAACTGATATACAATGACAATTTCAACTCGAAAGGAAGAAACAACTGTTAGAGCGACAATCAGCACTTAGCGGCCAATGTTGAAACACTCAAACTACACCAGGAGAAATGAGGACTCCCTACTCCCCGGGTGAGGAACTATGAATTCCTAACTACATCATATGAGGAACAAGAACCATCTCTAACACCCTGTGTGAGCTGGAGGACCTACCCGGACCACGAGGTACATCTGCAGCTGTAGTGAGGTAGCGGCTTAGCAGCCAGGTACAACGGCTATCAAGACAGTGGGAAGGACTTTGTTGGCGCCGACATCAGGTCACAAGAATGTCTACAGACCAGCTCACAGTCCCAGATCTAAGTAAATCTATATGTTGACCCAATGTTTCTTATGTTTTGTATTAACTTTTTGTCAATCAAGTGACCCACTCCGATTTCACCATATGTAACTTATCATCTCTGTTCATTGTATATTTTTCAGCCTTCGGGCTGCCATGTTTTAATAAACCGTTAATTATTATTATTATTATTATTATTATTACCTCACGCCTCACCCCTCATCTCCCCCTTCACCTCACCACATCTCACCCCATAACTCACACCTATCCTTCACCCTTCACCTCCCCCCTCACCCCCTCTCACCTCACCCCATAACTCACACCTCCTATCCTTCACCCTTCACCTCCCCACCACCCCCTTCACCTCCCACATCTCACCCCCATAACTCACACCTATCCTTCACCCTCATCTCCCCACTCACCCTCTCACCTCACCCCATAACTCACACCTCCTATCCTTCACCCCACAGCTCACCTCCTCACCCACAGCTCACTCCACCTCACCTCCCTCCTCACCTCACCCCACCCTCATTTCATCTCTACACGTCGGGGCCAAAAACTTTAATTGGTTCTCAGGGTCGGTTGGTGGACAGACTTAGGCTCTCAAAGGAATATGCAAATCACCAGGTGTTTAATGGTGGCACAGTGCAAACATAGTGGATCACCTCGCTCGCTTTTTTGGCACCTTCGCTGATTAACTTTTGGGGGGTGGAGAGGGATAGAGAGAGAGAGAGAGAGAGAGAGAGAGAGAGAGAGAGTGGAAGACAGGTGAGGAGATGGAGAGAGGAAAGGAGATGGAAATATAGAGAGGTTAGGTTACGCACACACACACACAAGCACGTAGAATACCTCACTTAACAGCCTAAGACAATTCTTTGGCTGACTCCCCAATGTCTGCTACCTGGGACCATCACGTCAGGGTATGGGATGGTCTGGGATGATCTGGAATGGTTTGGGATGGTCTGGGATGGTCTGGACGCGAGTGACTGAGACAAGGTGGTGGTGGTAGGGTGAGGTGGTGGTGGTACAACAGGAGTAAGACAACAGTAAAGCGGTGTTGGAGGTGGAGGAGAGAAGGAGGAGGGGTAGGGGAAGGAGCAGAAGGAAGAAGAAGAAGGAAAAAGAATAAGAAAAGATGAGAAGCAAAAGGAGGAGGAGGAGGCTTCATCCTGTTTTCCTCTCCCTGCACTCAACCTGTCACGAGGAATCAATCTCTCTCTCAGGGTAATCATCGAGGTCGTCCTGATTTTAAAACTCCTGCAGGGGCCGAGAAGACCTTCAAGAAAAGACGTGTGTGTGTGTGTGTGTGTGTGTGTGTGTGTGTGTGTGTGTGTGTGTGTGTGTGTGTGTCCTACCCACATTTCCCTAAGGCACACATGAAGAGGATAGATGTCATTGGTCCATTCCTCATAGGGAGCGGAGTCGTTAAGGTAATGAATCATTTTGGGTTGCGTGTATAAACAGGTAGAGATAATGAGGGTTGGAAATGACTCCTTTGGCCTAATGGATATGGTGGCAAGGGAAGACTGTAAGATCGAATACTGCCTGAAGTGTGTGTGTGTGTGTGTGTGTGTGTGTGTGTGTGTGTGTGTGTGTGTGTGTGTGTGAGTGTGTGTGTGTGTGTGTGTGTATGTTTAACTTCGCCTCCCTCTCAGGCTTGATAATACCACTCCAGGCTGTTCACACTAACAAAGGCATCACATCTCTCTCTCTCTCTCTCTCTCTCTCTCTCTCTCTCTCTCTCTCTCTCTCTCTCTCTCTCCCCACACACACACACACACACACACACACACACCTATGCCTTATCTTGTTCTGTCTTTTTCCTATGTGTGCTCTGTGTGTGTCTAGAGAGGTAACTGTGTAAGTGAAGCACCGAGAGAGAGAGAGAGAGAGAGAGAGAGAGAGAGAGAGAGAGAGAGAGAGAGAGAGAGTCTTCGAGTACAGACGGTGATATTAACACTTGGCTCTGGCATCTACTTGCTTCAGTAAGTGTTGCCAGCATTAGTAAGAGATGTGGTAAGTGTTGTCAGCATCATTCAGTGTTGTCAGTATCAGTGAGTGTTGTCAGTATCAGTGAGTGTTGTCAGTATCAGTAAGTCTTGTCCTCCACCACAACACGTGATGGTTCTCGTTGATGAAAAATAAAATAAAATAACAGTAAGTGAATCTTGAGTATAATTTGGTGGGTAATAACAAGGTGGTGGTGGTCGGCAAACGCTAATTCACCTTAATTAAGAAGCGTCACTCCCTCCTCTCCAGTATAATTACATCACAACTTAATTAAGAAATACAACTTAAACGTCAACACCAGAAAACACTCTTCCAGGTAGACGGAAATGAGTTGTGTTAATTCCGTATTTTGAAAGGAATGTTAAATGTCATCTTTCTCTTAAGTATTTAACATTTGACATTTTTCACTCGTGGGACTTCAAGGTTAACAGGTTCAGTCATCATCATAAGCAACATCATTTTACATACAGCCATTTTACACATTCAGGTCTCATCTCAGGGGTCATTCTTGGCCTACCCTCGCTCTCCTCCCCTCCACACTCTTGGCCTACCCCTGGCTCTCCTCCCTCCACCTCTTGGCCCTCCCTGGCTCTCCTCCCTCCACACTCTTGGCCTACCCCTGGCTCTCCTCTCCCTCCACACTCTTGGCCTACCCTGGCTCTCCTCCCCTCCACACTCTTGGCCTACCCTGGCTCTCCTCCCTCCACACCTCTTGGCCTACCTGGCTCTCCTCTCCCCCCCACTTTCTTGGCCTACCTGGCTCTCTCCTCCCTCCACCTCTTGGCCTACCCCTGGCTCTCCTCTCCCTCCACCTCTTGGCCTACCCCTGGCTCTCCTCCCCTCCACACTCTTGGCCTACCCCTGGCTCTCCTCCCTCCACACTCTTGGCCTACCCCTGGCTCTCCTCCCCTCTCCACACTCTTGGCCTACCCTGGCTCTCCCTCCCTCCACACTCTTGGCCCCCCTGGCTCTCCTCCTCCACACCTTGGCCCACCTGGCTCTCCTCCCTCCACCTCTTGGCCTACCCCTGGCTCTCCTCCTCCACCTCTTGGCCTACCCTGGCTCTCCTCTCCCCCACACTCTTGGCCTACCCCTGGCTCTCTCTCTCCCCCACTTTCTTGGCCCACTTTCTTGGCCTGGCTCTCCTCCCTCCCCCACACCTTGGCCCTACCCCTGGCTCTCCTCCCCTCCACACTCTTGGCCTCACCCCCTCTCCTCCCCCTCCACACCTTGGCCTACCCCCTGGCTCTCCTCCCCTCCACACTCTTGGCCTACCCCTGGCTCTCCTCCCCTCCACACCTTGGCCTACCCCTGGCTCTCTCCCCTCCACACTTGGCCTACTCCTGCTCTCCTCTCCCTCCACACTCTTGGCCTACCCCTTGGCTCTCCTCCCCTCCACACTCTTGGCCTACCCCTGGCTCTCCTCCCCTCCACACTCTTGCCTACCCCCTGGCTCTCCTCCCTCCACATCTTGGGGCCCCTGGCTCTCCTCCCCTCCACACCTTGGCCTACCCCCTCTCCTCCCCTCCACACTCTTGGCCTACCCCTGGCTCTCCTCCCCTCCACACTCTTGGCCTACCCTGGCTCTCCTCCCCTCCACACTCTTGGCCTACCCCTTTCTCTCCCTCCACACTCCACACTCTTGGCTCTCCCTCCACACTCTTGGCCTACCCCTGGCTCTCCTCCCCTCCACACTCTTGGCCTACCCCTGCCCCAACCATCTCAGCCTACCTCTGTGCAGAAACTCGTCAATACTCACAATACCCATTAATTTTCTTTTTAATTTTGCAACAGACAACAGCTTGTTTATTGTGCACCCCATACTCATCCTGTGAGCGGTGGCGCAAAAAACATTACAGAGTAGAGGCCACAAAAGGTGTTTAACTAACCCCAGTGGTCAGGATATCGTGGCTTTAAATGTTACAGAGTATTTCCATTACATTGTTTGGTTAGTTGTGTACATGGGAGTTGACTTAGCTACTCGGTGCCTGCCACATGTGGATACAGTCTTAATATATCAGCTATCTTGCCATCACAGATAAAGTGCTGTGTCACTGTACACACTGTAAGCTTGGACCTGTCCCTAAAAGGTTCTATTTTCTCACAGTCTAAGACGTAGTGTTGGAGTGTGTGGCCATAGGTCTGGCCACACACATTACATTTAGTGTTGTTCACATCTGCTTGAAGAACATACTGCCAGAGGTACTTATATCCTAACCTTAGTCTAGCGGTTACAACATCTTGTAATCCACCCATCCATCCATCTGCCCCAGGAGCCACACAGGAGCCAGGAAGGATGGTGGTAATAGGAAGCAATATTTGAGGCCATAGTCGCGTTCCTCTCTAAGAGTTTTAAGGTGTTAAGAATGTTAATTAATGCCAGCCAACACTTTTACTCCCCGACAAGAAAGTGTTTTATCATGGTGTCTTGAGTCGCCTGTAAGGTGGGGAGGAGATGTGCTGGGGAGAGTAGAGGAGGGGAGTGTGCTGGGAAGAGGAGGGTAGTATGTTTGGGAGAGGAGGAGGATGTGCTGAGGAGAGAAGGGGGATGTGCTGGGGAGAGGAGGAGGATGTGCTGAGGAGAGAAGAGGGAATGTACTGAAGAGAGGAGGTGGTGGGGAGGGGACGGGTTAAATGGGGGGTGTTACCTATCTCACCTTTAACACCCCGTCCTGCCCCAACCCCGCTTCACCTCACCCCGCTCCGCCCCACCATAAGCCCCGCCCCGCCCCGCTCCACCTTAAGCCCCACCCCGCCCCGTTCTGGATGGGAAGGAAGTTCATTAGCATCTCCGCCACAAAAAAAAAAAATCGAACAGGCAATTAGCAGGTTGATGTGGTCGGTGGGTGAGGCGGAAGACCAGGAGACAGACGGGAAAAATGACATCAATGGTGAGGGAGAGTGTGGTGGGTGGTGGGTGGTGAAGGTGGTGGTGGTGGAAGGTGGTGGTGAAAGTGGTGGTGAAGGTGGTGGTGGTGAAGGTGGTGGTGGTGGGTGGATGGTGGGTGATGGTGGCGGAAGGTGGTGGTGGTGGTGATGGTGAAGGTGGTGGGTGGTATAGTGGTGGTGGTGGTGGTTATAGTAGTGGTGGTGGTGGTGACGAGCTAAAAGGGGAGGGAAATTGCTCTATGGTGATGCGTAAAAGTCCTCTCTCTCTCTCTCTCTCTCAATGGGTGCTGTTGATAAAAAACACGGAGAGAGAGAGACAGAGAGAGAGAGAGATGTGTATCACTGCAGAAAGGAGATAAGATTGTAATGCTCTCAATAAGGAAGGAGGGGAGGAGGGGAGGGTGAGGGGAGGGAGGAGGAATGATGGAAAGGAGGAGTAGAGGGATAAAGGGAGGGAGGAACGGAAGGAGATAGGGAGGGAGGGAGGGAAGGAAGGATGAAGGGAGGGAGGAGGGAGGGACTTAGGGGAGGGAGGGAGGAGGGAGGGAGGAGGGAAGGAAGGATGAAGGGAGGGAGGGAGGGAGGGAGGGAGGGGAGGGAGGAGGGAGAGGGAGGGAGACAGAAAGGGGCGGTAAAATGACTAGGGTTAGGTTAGGTCAGTGTAGAGTAACTGTGAACTGTTTACCGGCAGTGTAGAGTAACTGTGAACTGTTTACCGGTCAGTGTAGAGTAACTGTGAACTGTTTCAGTGTAGAGTAACGTGAACTGTTTACCGTGTAGAGTAACTGTGAACTGTTTACCGTCAGTGTAGAGTAACTGTGAACTGTTTACCGGCAGTGTAGAGTAACTGTGAACTGTTTACCGCAGTGTAGAGTAACTGTGAACTGTTTACCGCACAGAACTGTTTAGTGTAGAGTAACTGTGAACTGTGTAGTGAACTGTTTAAGCAGAACTGTTTAGGCAGTGTAGAGTTAACTGTGAACTGTTTACCGGCAGTGTAGAGTAACTGTGAACTGTTTACCGGCAGTGTAGAGTAACTGTGAACTGTTTACCGGCAGTGTAGAGTAACTGTGAACTGTTTACCGGCAGTGTAGAGTAACTGTGACTGGTTCATCATGACGCTGGTTGTCAGTATTTTATGTATATTATTCCATCTATTTTTGAGTCGTAAACTTCTGTTAAAAATTAGAAAAATAATAGGTGTTAGATGGTGTTGTTGTTGTTGTTGTTATTTGCTGTTGTTGTCGTTTGTCGTTTTTTTTCTGTGTGTGTGTGTGTGTGTGTGTACTGGGGACATAATGGGGATGATAGGGAGGTGAGAGGGCCAGTGTACTGAGTGCCTCGTGGTAGGTGGTGTAGAATAGCACTGTGACACTGTCGTCCAGGGATCACGTGGTGTTGTCAGACCTCATATGTGAAGGTGACCCACTGCAGGTCCCTTGTGGCTGTGGTGGGTACTGTACATGAGCGTGGCGGGGTACTGTACGTGGACGTGGCGGAGTACTGTACATGGGCGTGGCGGGGTACTGTACATAGGCGTGGTGGGGTACTGTACGTGTACATAGGCGTGGCGGGGTACTGTACGTGTACATGGGAGTGACGGGGTACTGTACATGGACGTGGACTGTGTGGACGTGGCGGGGTACTGTACGTGGACGTGGCGGGGTACTGTACGTGGACGTGGCGGGGTACTGTACGTGGAGAGGTACTGTACGTGGGCGTGAGATGTCAGTCGCCACCCTTGTTTACCACAGCCGATATATACACTGTTCACACTCTGTCTTCCATTCTATTCGAGTTGAAATTTATCACTGTCATAGTAGTCGCGAATTGACAGTCAACCTTTCCATTTCTTTCTTGGTGGAAAAGGAAGAGTTGAGGGGAAGAAGGTGAGAAGGGGTCAAGTATGTATGTGTCTGTGTGTTTAATAATAATAACAGATACCTTTGTGTACAATACTCACCCTCTACTCATCTCCTTGGCAGCTTCCAGTGTCCCAACCTTTACAATTCGTGTTTACATTGAACAAAGAGGGTGAATACGTATTATATATCCAGTTTACATTGAAGACAAATAGAGTGAGGGAGTGTGTTTGGTCAGTACAGTATAACACGGATGGAACAAGTGCCAGACAGACACACACACACACATTGAATTATCAGTGTTGTTGCTTCACGAGACGCACATCTACTGGCCTGCACACACACACACACACACACACACACACACACACACACACACACACACACACACACACACGGAATGTATTGGTGTAGTTGTGGTGAATGTTTGGTAGTGATGTTAACTTAGATGTGTTGTGGTGAGTCTTAGGTAGTGATGTTAACTTAGATGTGTTGTGGTGAGTCTTAGGTAGTGGTGATGGTAATATTAACTGGGATGTGGTGTTGTGGTGAGTCTCAGGTGGTGATGTTAACTTAGATGTGGTGTTGTGGGTGAGTCTCAGGTGGTGATGTTAACTTAGATGTGATGTTGTGGTGAGTCTCAGGTGGTGATGTTAACTGTGACTCAGGTGGTAATGTTAACTTATATGTGATGTTGTGGTGAGTCTCAGGTGGTGATGTTACTTAGATGTGATGTTGTGGTGAGTCTCAGGTGGTGATGTTAACTTAGATGTGATGTTGTGGTGAGTCTCAGGTGGTGATGTTAACTTAGATGTGATGTTGTGGTGAGTCTCAGGTGGTGAACTTAGATGTGATGTTGTGGTGAGTCTCAGGTGGTGATGTTAACTTATATGTGATGTTGTGGTGAGTCTCAGGTGGTGATGTTAC
Organism: Homarus americanus; assembly: GCF_018991925.1. Classification (NCBI taxonomy): domain Eukaryota; kingdom Metazoa; phylum Arthropoda; class Malacostraca; order Decapoda; family Nephropidae; genus Homarus; species Homarus americanus. The sequence goes on from NW_024756914.1 coordinate 5,424,954, forward strand.
TTAGATGTGATGTTGTGGTGAGTCTCAGGTGGTGATGTTAACTTAGATGTGATGTTGTGGTGAGTCTCAGGTGGTGATGTTAACTTAGATGTGATGTTGTGGTGAGTCTCAGGTGGTGATGTTAACTTAGATGTGATGTTGTGGTGAGTCTCAGGTGGTGATGTTAACTTAGATGTGGTGTTGTGGTGAGTCTCAGGTGGTGATGTTAACTTAGATGTGGTGTTGTGGTGAGTCTCAGGTGGTAATGTTAACTTATATGTGATGTTGTGGTGAGTCTCAGGTGGTGATGTTAACTTATATGTGGTGTTGTGGTGAGTCTCAGGTGGTGATGTTAACTTATATGTGGTGTTGTGGTGAGTCTCAGGTGGTAATGTTAACTTATATGTGGTGTTGTCTTATGTGTGGCTCAGGTGGTGATGTTAACTTATATGTGGTGTTGTGGTGAGTCTCAGGTGGTAATGTTAACTTATATGTGGTGTTGTGGTGAGTCTCAGGTGGTGATGTTAACTTGTATGTGGTGTTGTCATGTGTGGCTCAGGTGGTAATGTTAACTTATATGTGGTGTTGTGGTGAGTCTCAGGTGGTGATGTTAACTTATATGTGGTGTTGTGGTGAGTCTCAGATGGTGATGTTAACTTATATGTGGTGTTGTGGTGAGTCTCAGGTGGTAATGTTAACTTATATGTGGTGTTGTCATGTGTGGCTCAGACCACTGTGACACAGATCATCGGCTCGTCAGGCCAAACTCTCTCTTTCCGTCGCCCCAAAACGATGAAGACAACAAGCCGCCAGAAGAGGCCTTAATATTAAGCGACTGGAGGATCCAGCGGTAGCACAGCTTTCATAGAGCAGCTCCAACTTCGGCTGATAAACAACCCAACAACAATCAAGTCCCCGTGCAACGAGACCCTCTGCCAGATGAAAAGAAAACACCAGGATTGGTTTGATGAAAATGACCGGCAAATCGAAGTACTCGTCAGTAGTAAATGCACTGCTCTCACTGACTGGCAGAACAATCTTAAGTCACGGATCAAAGCTGATACCTTCCACGAGAAGAAAGATGCGATCCAGCATGAACTTCGCAAACTAATGAACGAATGGTGGAAAAATAAAGCGAGTAAAATTTAAAAAATTGAGGATCAACAAAAACTATGTGAATTTTTTTAATTCCACTAAAACAATATATGGCCCAGCTACTCACGGCGTGGCCCCCTCCGCTCATCCAATGCTAACTCCCTAATTAAAGACTAAGAAGGCATCCGCAAACGTTGGAAAGAGCACTACCATTTGCTGCTCAACCGAAACACCGATGTGGATGCCCTGACTACCCAGAATGTTTCTCAGCACCCAGAGCTGACCCTCCCCAGCTATTCTCTCTCCCTGGATGAGGTAGCTACTGCCATCAATCAGATGAAAAATAACAAAGCCCCAGGGCCTGATGCAATCCCAGCCGAGGTGTATAAAGCAGGAGGACCTCTGCTTACCAAACGTCTCCACCCTCTCTTAGAGAATATATGGGAGGAGGAGGAAATCCCCAAGCTCTTAAAGACGCCTCCATCGTTAATATTTATAAGAACAAGGGAGACCGGTCAGACTGTGGCAGACTTCTTCCTGAGGCGGAAAACGTCCTCCCAGAATCTCAATGTAGCTCTTGACCATCATGTGGCACCACTGACATGATTTTCGCTGCCCGCCAGATACGGGAAAAGTGCAGAGAACAGCGTCGTGACCCATTCATGGCCTTCATCGACCTTACTAAGGCCTTCGACTTGGTCAACAGGGAAGCCCATCTGGGGTGCCTTCAGTCGTTTTGGCTGCCCACAAAAATTCATCGCCATTGTGGGGCAACTACACAATGACACGAACTACAGTGTCCTGCACAATGGCACCTAGTCTGTGTTCTTCCCCACCCAAAAGGGGGTAAAACAAGGATGTGTACTGGCACCAACTTTTTTCATTTTCTTTGCTGCCCTCCTTACTCGTACCAGTGCCAATTTAGCTAGCGGGATGGACATCCGGTACCGAAGAAGGGATTTTTCAACACAAGACGACTCCAGGCAGGAACAAAGATGTCGGCTGGTTCCATCACTGAACTTCAATATGCAGACGACCTCACCCTCATCGCTCAAACTGAACGCGACCTACAGGAGATCCTGAACACCTATGCAGATGTGTATGCACACTTTGGCCTTGCGGTGAATGCACTTGAGAATCAGATTCTCTTTCAGCCTGCCCCTGGTTCAGCCACACCTCCACTATCCATTCAGCTTACAGTACCTTGGCTCCCACCTGTCCACCACCACGGACATCGATGAAGAGATTCAACATCGGATCAAATGTGCATCTCAAGCCTTTGGCAGACTCCGTACCTATGTCTTCAGCTGTAGGGAGCTAGATTTATCTACAAAGATGTACGAATATCGAGCAGTGTTCCTCCCCACCCTACTGTATGGCAGAGAGACGTGGATCACATACAGGAGGCACCTCAAGGCACTTGAAAACTTTCACCAATGTAGTCTAGGTTCCATCCTCCGAGTTCACTGGCAAGACAAGAGAACAAATGCCAGTATTCTCATTGACACCAACTGTAGAAGCATCGAGGCTGCCATTATCCATGAACAGCCACTCTGGACTTGCCATGTTACCCGATTGGACGACAGTAGACTACCAAAGCAGCTTCTTTACAGTCACCTAACGAATAGTAAACGTAACGCCGGCGGGCAACTGAATAGGTTTAAGGATAGTCTTAAGACAAACCTGAAAAAGTGCCAAAGCGACTCCCTCACCTGAAAGACGATTACTCCACACCGTAACGCTTGGAGGAACACCACACGAGAAGGTGTCAATACTTTCGAGTCAGCCCGACTGCATACTGAGGCAGACAACCACCAACGCCGGAAAGACGCTGTCGCCGCCCCTCCCACACTAGATGCCCTCCACATGTGCAACATCTGTGAACGACCCTGCCGGTCCCGTATCGGCCTCTCTAGTCACTTCAGAGCACACCAGCAAAGGTGACATCCTTAATAACTCATATCATTGTATCATAGGGGTGAGGGGAAGATGAAGAAGATAATGGGGCAGGGGTAAGGGGGGAAAGGGAAGGCGGAGGGGAGTGATAACGGGCAATGAAAACATAAAAATAAATTAGTGGAGCAGAAGATAAACGTAGAGAATAAAATCATGGTGGACGATTTTTTTTCTTGAGTTTTTGTTAGTGATTTGTTGAACGATTTTTTCTGGTTCCAAAATGTAACACCTCTCTCTCTCTCTCTCTCTCTCTTACCTAACCTAACCTAATAAACTAGAGTTCTTAATCTTCAGGTGATCATATACAAATTTAGATAAGTCATTCAAACCAGGTCAAGTAAAGCAACACAGAAACAGGCCTCAACCTCTCAGTCACAGCGAGGCTCTTCAATACCCAACCTCCCTCAGCTCCACCCCACCCGCGGCTACAATACCTCCTCCTCCCTACAGACTATTTTTTCAGCCCTCGGTCCTGCTGAGGGTAAGGAGTGGTGCTTTACATTCGGAAATAAAAGCTGTACTGTTTATGTAATGTCATGTTGTATTTGTGGGTTCATGTAAATTACAAACAGCTTAAAAAGGATCACCTGAAGATTAGAAATGCAAGCTTATTTCACCTCAAGATTAACCATCCTAAAGCTTCTTTTGGGGGTTTACGATTGGTTAAGGTTGGTTAGGTAAAGTGAGGTGAGGTTAGGGGAGACTAGGTTAGGTGAAGTGAGGTTAGGGGAGACTAGGTTAGGTGAAGTGAGGTTAGGGGAGACTAGGTTAGGTGAAGTGAGGTTAGGGGAGACTAGGTTAGGTGAAGTGAGGTTAGGGGAGACTAGGTTAGGTGAAGTGAGGTTAGGGAGACTAGGTTAGGTGAAGTGAGGTTAGGGGAGACCAGGGTTGGTGAAGTGAGGAGGCTAGGTTGCGGTTAGGTTAGCGTTGCAATGGTTAATCTTCAGGTGATCCTTACCTACCATGCAGTGGAATACTGGCAAGGTAAAACAAATAAACAAACACACACACAAACATACACAGAGCTGCATTATGATGTAAAAAATTATCCGTTGTGTGGAAATTAAATAGTTTATTACACAAAGTCTCTGGGAGCCTCGAGAGAGTGTGCTGCACTGGAGGAGGAGGGAGGGGAGGAAGAGGAGGGAGGAGAGGAGAGGAGGAGGGAGGAGGAGGAGGAGGAGGGGAGGAGAGGAGGAGGGGGGAGGAGGGGAGGAGGGGGGAGGGAGGAGGGGGAGGACGAAGAGGGAGGAGGGAGGAGGAGGAGGGAGGAGGGAGGAGGAGGGGAGGAGGAAGGGAGGAAGGAGGAGGGGAGAGGAGGAGGGAGGGGGGAGGAGGGAGGGGGAGGAGGGAGGAGGAGAGGAGGAAGAGGAGGAGGAGGGGAGGAGGAGGAGTGGGTCAGTATTGTACATAATTTAAGCTCAGTTATATAACCTAACAGAATCTGACCTGGCCTGACATGACCTAACCTAACCGACTTAAACTAACCTGTGGGGGATCGGTGGTAGAAGCGGTACCGTTCTTGCCTCGCAAGCGAGATGTCACGGGTTCGATTCCCGGGCCGGTGGAAGTTGTTTGGACTTACTTCCTTGCCCTCATTAGTCCCTGTTCACCTAGCAGTAATGTAGGTACCTGTTGTAAGTCGAGAGTTGCGAATTCGTATTCAGGGAAAGTTGTTGGAGCTTCCAATAACTTGATGACATAAACCATTCACTCTTCAGGCTTCTACGCCCTTGACTCTTCAGGCTTCTACCCTTGCTCCTTCTACGCCCTTACTCATGAGACATAAAGGCAAGCATGAACTTAGCATGCTTCCCTGTTGGGCGCTGTAAACGCTTCTGCGTTTCACCTTACACAAGGATGTAGGGGAGTGACCAATAAATTAAAAAAAAAAAACCTAACCTGAGTGCTATGTGAGGTTGTTCAGGTGACGTCACCACAATTTAGTAAATGGTAGCCTCAACCACCATCAGCGACAAACATTACAGCAAACACATGAACAAACACAACAAAAATAATAAAAACAACAATAAATACAACAACAACAGATCAGACAAACACACTAACAACTACAACAACAAACAAAACACACATAACCACCACCGTAGCGCCAAGCGGAACATGGCTCAAGGGGCCGAAATGTTAATTTCCAATAAAGTTAAGTTTTCTGGGTTGAGTGAACACGCTGGGGGAGGCGGTCACATAACTGCTGACGGCTGGAGGAGCTACTCGGGCATAATCAGCCAATAATACGCTAACACTTGAGTTATGAACTCCATCTTAAGGGGGACTGCTTACCCGCCCAGGCCTACTAGGGGATCACTTCAGCTTCCTCTCCTTCTCCTAGGTGTGTGTGTGTTCCTAAAACTATATCTTGCGCGTATGAGACCTCACTTGGATTACGAGGTTCAGTTCTGGTCACCGTACTACAGAATGGACAGAAAATCCTTAGAAAGAATTCAGAGGAGAATGACAAGACTAATCCCGGGCATTAGGAACCTTAAGTACAGAGACAGGTTAAAGCATCTTAATTTGCACTCCCTCGAGAGACAAAGAGTGAGGGGCGATATGTATTGAGGTGTATAAATGGAAGTCAGAGCTAAACAAAGGTGATATAACAAGGGTACTCAAACTATCCAACCAGAAGCGAACTCGTAGCAATGGTTTTAAATTATACAAATTTAGATTTAGGCGCGAGATAGGTAAACACGGGCTTGGTAATAGAATGGTGGATGAGTGGAACAAGTTACCAAACATCATCAATAACCAGAACACGCTGGCTAGCTTTAAATATAGGATGGACGGATATATGAGCAATAGGGGTTGGGTGTAAACGGGACTGCCCAGTATGTTCTTGTGTGTGTGTGTAGGAGGGTTCAGCCGTGGGCCCACTTTACAACAAGTTTATGCCCTGGTGTGTGGTGGACGATTGTGGCGGATGACTGGTGGATGACTGATAGATGACTGTGGTGGATGACTTTGGTGGATGACTGTGGTGGATGACTGTGGCAGATGACTGTAATGGATGACTGTGGTGGATGACTGTGGTGGATGAATGTGATGGGTGACTGATGAATGACTGTGATGGGTGACTGTGATGGGTGACTGTGATGGATAACTTTGGTGGACGACTGTGGCGGATGACTGTGGTGGATGACTGGCGGATAACTGTGATGGATAACTTTGGTGGATGACTGTGGCGGATGACTGTGGTGGATGACTGGCGGATGACTGTGATGGATGACTTTGGTGGATGACTGGCGGATGACTGTGATGGATGACTGTGGCGGATGATGACTGCATGGTGGATGACTGGCGGATGACTGTGATGGATAACTTTGGTGGACGACTGTGGCGGATGACTGTGGTGGATGACTGGCGGATAACTGTGATGGATGACTTTGGTGGATGACTGTGATGGATGACTGTGGCGGATGACTGTGGCAGATAACTGTGGTGGATATATGTGGCGGATGACTTAAGGAGAGACTACCACTGCCGAGTTACGCATGTCTTAATAAATCTAAAACACTTCAGCTGGGAGGAAATTATTGGTCAGTAAAAGTGCCTTGATATAGTGTAGTGTGGATCAAGATGGTGTCTCCATGACTTTATGTGATGTGGGTGTGGTGGTGTGATGTGGGTGTGGTGGTGTGATGTGTGGGTGTGGTGGTGTGATGTGGGGGTGTGGTGGTGTGATGTGTATGTGGTGGTGTGATGTGGGGGTGTGGTGGTGTGATGTGGGGGTGTGGTGTGTGATGTGTGTGGTGGTGATGTGGGGTGTGTGGTGTGATGTGTGGGGTGGTGGATGTGATGGTGGTGTGATGGTGGTGTGATGTGGGTGTGGTGGTGTGATGTGGGTGTGGTGGTGTGATGTGTGGGTGTGGTGGTGTGATGTGGGGGTGTGGTGGTGTGATGTGTATGTGGTGGTGTGATGTGGGGGTGTGGTGGTGTGATGTGGGGGTGTGGTAGTAGTGACGATGTATACAGTAATGTGTGTAGCAGTCAATATTATTTTAAGATCATACCTATTATTTCGTCTCTCTCTCTCTCTCTCTCTCTCTCTCTCTCTCTCTCTCTCTCTCCATCAGTCGTGTTCCGGGTAAAGTAATCAACTAAGCCGTTTTATCTCCGGGTTCTCTAATCTTATTTCGGGATACGGTATTCAGTAAGTCGTTTTATTGCGGTTTGTGTAATCGGTTTATTGTGACATGGCGGTTTATATAATCGGGTTATTCTTATGGCCACTGATTGATTACTTGATTGATTGATTGATTTATTGATTGATTTATTGGTTGATTGATTAATTGATTGATAGATTGATTTCTTGGTTGACTGATTTACTGACTGACTGATTTACTGATTGATTTCTTGATTTCTTGGTTGACTGACTGACCGACCGACTGATTGATTGATTGATTGATTTACTGACTGACTGATTGATTGATTGAATGATTGGTCGTAATACCTGTTGAATGTTGGCAGGTACGGACACGAAATCAAGAGACTTAAGAAATATGAAAATAACTGAACGAATTTGAGGTGCTGTGCGCGGAGGAAAATGGAGGAGAACAGTTAGGTGGGGAGGAGGACAACGGAAGCTGCTGTGAGAAGAGGAGGAGGAGGAGGAGGAGGAGGAGGAGGACAAAAGGAAGCTAGTGTGAGGAGGAGGGGAGGAGGAGGAGGGGGAGGAGGAGGAGGAGAGGAAAGAAGGAGGAGGAGGACAAAAAGCTAGTGTGAGGAGGAGGAGGAGGAGGAGGAGGAGGAGGAGGAAGACAAAGAAAGCTAGTGTGAGGAGGAGGAGGAGGAGGAGGAGGAAGACGAGGAGGAGGAGGGAGAGGGTGGAGAAGACGTGTTAATGTGGTGAGAAGCAGCAGCAGGAAGACGAGGAGTAGAAGCAGGAGGAAGAAGGAAGAGTAAGGGAGCAGGGGGACTAAGGTGGACTTGGAGGAAGGGGAGAAGGAGGAGGAGTGGACGTCTTAATGTAATAACTAAGAGGAAAGAAGATCTAGATTAGTTTTGAGACAGGAGGAGGAAGAGACAGCAAGGGAGACCAAGACAGAGGGACATACACCGTGTGAGGGAGGGAGGGACGAGACATACACCGTGTGAGGGAGGGAGGGACGAGACATACACCTGCACAGTTCAGGTATCATAATCAACAAAAGCCTGGCTGCAGGGTTTTCTAATCTTATCTGGGCCCGTAATCCACTTTCCCTCCTCTCGCCTCCCCCCACTTGTAGTTCAGGACAACAAACTGGACCGTGTATGAATAAGTTAAGGTTCGTGATTCTCCAATCTTTGTACGATAACTTTTCCCCCAAATGTACGATAACATTCACCTGGCCAAGAGATAACAGTTTCAACGGCGCTGTTATTAGAGGAGCAAGCAAATCCATTCTTATAAATATTCAGTTAGCCATGTAGATTTTTATACCCGACGAGACTATAATATATGTATATATATATATATATATATATATATATATATATATATATATATATATATATATATATATATATATATATATATATATATATATATATATATATATATATATATATATATATATATATACGAGTGGAACAAGCTTAGCAACTTTGTAGTAAGTGCTGGAACTCTGGAAAGTTTCAAAAGGAGGCTAGATAGATTCATGGATGATAGAGAGTGGTAGTAACTCTCGACAGGAGCTGCCATGCACAGGCTAACCGGCCTATTGCAGACTCCTTATTTTCTTATGTTCTTATGAATCGCCGCCCTCCGGACGGCTCTTTCGCTAGGCCACGGTAGGACGCCACCCTCCGGGAGGCTCCACATTGTCTCACTGTAGTGCATTAAGATAGACCACATTTTTGGTTTTGCCATTAGCAGCAAGTATGTACATATTTTTGCCAGTTCCCACTCAGGAGCATCCAACATAGAACTGTCCATGAGAGAAGCAAGGAAACACCAGGTTTAGGCCAACCATCTTTAAGGACTGTCCCTGGCTCTTGTAGATGGTCATGGCAAAGCTCACTTTAACCGGGAACTGAAGTCGCTTGAACTCAAATGGCAGGTCAGTGGTGATGAGAGGTATCCTTGGTATAAACACGTCCTCTCCTTTAGCTTTTCCTGTCAGCATTGTAGCTTCCAGTACATGTGGCATCATGTTCTTCACCACCAGTCTTGTGCCATTGCAAAGGATTGGTGGTTCAAGATTTCTTAAGAACATTATAGGAGTTCCAATCTTGAGAGTGAGGTGGTGAGGAGGCATTCCAGCGGGCTCCAAAGAATTAAGGAATTCTGCAGGGTACTGGACTGCTGGGTCCTGGTCGATTACTGTATCAACAGATTTGAATGAGGTCTCACTGCATGGAAGCTGTCTGAGTAGAGTCATGTTGATTTCAGCCACTGTTTCATTCTTTGGTGCCAGAATTGCGCGTTCACTCAGCCACTTGTGATCCTTGCAGTGGTGGATAATGTTTGGGTAGACCATGTTAGTGAGCTCAGTTGAGGACTTTACAACATTTTCACATCCACAGAGAGAGGGAAAGAAAGAGAATATATACTTTGGGAGAATTACTAAGGAAAGAAACAGAGAAAATTATATAAAAGACTGAGAGAGAAAGACACTTATAACTATTAAACCTTACCATATTAAAGTGTTTATGGTATATCATCTGAAGTCTTATATATGAGTGGTAGTTATAACCTTATATCTTAACAATTCTAATGTTTTGATCCTTTCTTATGATGTTGAGCCCAAATAATAATGAATGAATAATGTTTTTCTTTCACGCGCATATGTAGTATATTGGGAGCCCTCCCCTCCCCTCCCCTCTCCTCCACAAAAAAAATCACTATTTATAATGTAATAATTCAGCCAGATCAAGACATGGGCATGTGGTAGACCTCGTTTCTGCCACTCAATGGAATACATGCAGCACCGTGTAGGGCCAAAGATAAATAGTTCATTAACGGTGTATGTAAGTTTCACTATGTTTTTCACTACAACGGTACAGCAAAGGATATTTTTCTAGCATTAAACTGTTTTTATTTTATTGTCAAATCATCACTACATATAACATCATCCATCATCACTACATATAACACCATCCATCATCACTACATATAACACCACCCATCATCACTACATATAACACCATCCACATCACTACATATAACATCATCCATCATCACAACATATAACACTATCCATCATCACTACATATAACACCATCCATCATCACTACATACAACACCATCCATCATCACTACATATAACACCACCCATCATCACTACATATAACACCATCCATCATTACTACATATAACATCACCCATCATCACTACATATAACACCATCCATCATCACTACATATAACACCATCCATCATCACTACATATAACACCACCCATCATCACTACATATAACACCATCCATCATCACTACATATAACACCACCCATCATCACTACATATAACAACATCCATCATCACTACATATAATATCATCATCCATCATCACTACATATAACACCATCCATCATGACTACATATAACACCATCCATCATCACTACAGATCGGTAAAGTAGTTTCCGAGATTCTCGTGCGGACACACACACAAATACACACAGACATACTTCTTTGTTATATATATATATATAAAATATATATATATATATATATATATATATATATATATATATATATATATATATATATATATATATATAAATAAATACACAGTATATCTGTCGTGTTTTATGCAGTAGACGGTAATATGATGCAGTCCAGTAAGAAAACAGAATAATGAAGGGAACAAATGCAATTATTTATATGAGAGAGAGAGTGTATGTATATGTGTGTAATGGTCAACATGCTCTCCTCGTGAAGAGAGGGACCTGTTCGATCCTGCAGTGAAACTATGGCAAGTTTTACGCGCTATTTCTGTCTACCCAGCAGTAATGGACCTGGATGTTAATTGATTTGCGGATCGTGTTCCGGGGTAATGGTTAGCCAGTGCAGTTGGCGAGTTGTCCGGTCTTCTCGGACTATTACTTGACACTGGGCCATGCAGCTCGTTAACTCAGGGTGTGGTTGTTGTGTTGGCTACAGCTTCTACACCTTAAACAAATTCACGCCAGGTGGCCCTTGGAGGCCATCCTCGTTACACGAGGGGCAACCATTATTTTATCATCAAACACTACAGATAGCCGAATGTTTGGGGTCGTGTTCGTCAATCCAGCCTAAGTGTTCCGCTCGCTTTCTCTTTGCCTCACCTCTTCTTTCCTTCTTCTCCTACCCCATCCTCCCTTCTCGTCCCTCCCCCTTTTTTCCCTCTCCTTCCCTTCCCTATACTCTATTTTCCTTCTTCTCCTCTCTCCTATCCCAACCTTCCTTTTGCTACCATCTCCTCTTCTCTTTCCTTGCCTCCTTTCTTCTCCATTCCCTTTCCTCTCCTCTCTTTCCTTTCCCTCCTCTCCCCTCTTCCCCTTTCCTCTCCCTACCATCTACTTCTCTTCCTTTCTCCTCTCTTCTCTTCTTCTTTCTCTTCCTCTCTCCTCTTCTTCCCCTTCCTCTCCTCTTCTTCTCCCTCCCCTCTCACCATAATCAAGTGGCACAACCAACTCACTACACTGGAAGCCCCCACACCACGCAACAAGCCCCCACACCATGCAACAAGCCCCCACACCATGCAACAAGCCCCCACACCGTGCAACAAGCCGCCACACCGTGCAACAAGCCCCACACCATGCAACAAGCCGCCACACCATGCAACAAGCCCCACACCGTGCAACAAGCCGCCACACCATGCAACAAGCCCCACACCGTGCAACAAGCCGCCACGTAACAAGCCCCACACCATGCAACAAGTCACACCATGCAACAAGCCGCCACACCATGCAACACGCCACACCATGCAACAAGCCACACCATGCAACAAGCCCCACACCATGCAAAGCCCCACACCATGCAACAAGCCACACCATGCAACAAGCCCCATACCGTGCAACAAGACGCCACACCACACAACAAGCCCCACACCATGCAACAAGCCCACACCATGCAACAAGCCGCCACACCATGCAACAAGCCGCCACACCATGCAACAAGCCCCCACACCATGCAAAAGCCCCCACACCTGCAACAAGCCGCCACACCATGCAACAAGCCCCCACACTGCAACAAGACGCCACACCACGCAAAGCCCCACACCATGCAACAAGCCCCACACCATGCAACAAGCCTCCACACCACGCAACAAGCCCCACACCATGCAACAGCCCCACACCAGCAACAAGCCGCCACACCATGCAACAAGCCCCCACACCATGCAACAAGCCCCCACACCATGCAACAAGCCGCCACACCATGCAACAAGCCCCCACACTGTGCAACAAGCCACACCACAAGCCGCCACACCATGCAACAAGCTGCCACACCATGCAACAAGCAGCCACACCATGCAACAAGCCCCCACACCTGTGCAACAAGCCGCCACACCATGTAACAAGCCGCCACACCATGCAACAAGCCCCCACACTGTGCAACAAGCCGCCACACCATGGAACAAGCCACACCATGCAACAAGCCGCCACACCATGCAACAAGCTGCCACACTAAGCAACAAGCCCCACACCCTGTAACAAGCCGCCACACCAAGCAAAAGCCGCCACACCATGCAACAAGCCGCCACACCATGCAACAAGCCAAACACAATATGCAACAGTGTAATGTTGCCTGGTGCCACACCTGTGTCTAACCTGTTTAATTAGTCCGCCCTGTCCAGGTGTGATGCTAGGGTGGTGCAGCACCAGTGAAGGGGGTGACAGGGCAATGGGTATATTAAAACGAACCTCAGCTTAACCTAACCTTACCTAACCTAACCTAACATAACCTAACCTAGCCTAAACTAACCTAACCTAGCGTAACCTAGCCTAACATAACCTAACTTAGCCTAACCTAGCTTAACCTAACAAACCTATTTAACCTAAACTAATGGTGAAAGAGGGGCACTGGAGAAAGTGAGGGAGGAAGAGAAGGGAGAGGTACTAGAGGGAGGAGATAAGGAGTAATGCATTGGTGGAAGGGAGGAAGGCATTGGGGAGAGAATGAGGAGGAGGGAGGGAGGTAGAGAGGGGGACATTGAGGGATGAAGGGCGCACTAGAGGGAGAGAGGGAGGAAGGGAAGGAGAGAGAGAGAGAGAGAGAGAGAGAGAGAGAGAGAGAGAGAGAGAGGTACTGGAGGCACTGGGAGGAAGAAGGAAGAGAGGGAGGCACTGAGGGGAAACCAGGAGGGTGGGAGGGAGGGAGGGGAGGGAGGGAGGAGGAGAGGAGGGAGAGAGTGGGGAGGGAGGGAGGAGGAGGGAGGAGGAGGAGGAGGGAGGGAGGGAGGAGGAGGGAGGAGGAGGAGGGAGGAGGAGGGAGGAGAGTGGTAGGGAGGCAACACATACAGTATCACTAGGACGGGCATCACTTTTCCTTGAATGCTTAATCCAATTAGACGCTGTGACCCAGATGCGAATTCATCCCCTGCCACCCCCAGCCACCCCCTGCCGACCCGCAGCCACCCATTCATCCCCTGCCACCTCCCACCCCCCCTGCCGGCCCGCCACCCCCAGCCACCCATTTATCCCCTGCCACCCCAGCCACCCCAGCCAACCCTTCCACCCCTAGCCACCCCCAGCCACCCTTCCACCTTCAGTTACCCTTCCACCCCAGCACCCTTCCACCCCAGCCACCCTTCCACCTCAACCACCTTCCACCCCCAGCCACCCTTCCACCCCAGCCACCCCCAGCCACCCTTCCACTCAACCACCCTTCCACCTTCAGTTACCCTTCCAACCCCAGCCACCCTTCCACCCCCAACCACCCTTCCACCCCCAACCACCCTTCCACCCCAACCATCCTTCCACCCCCAACCACCCTTTCCACCCCCGCCACCCTTCCACCCAGCCACCTTCCACCTTCAGTTCTTCCACCCCAGCCACCCTTCCACCCCCAACCACCCTTCCACCCCCAGCCACCCTTCCACCAACAACCACCCTTCCACCCCAGCCACCCTTCCACCCCAACCACCCTTCCATCCCCAGCCACCTTCCACCCCCCAACCACCCTTCCACCCCCAACCACCCTTCCACCCCCAACCACCCTTCCACCCCCAACCACCCTTCCACCCCCCAGCCACCCTTCCACCTCCAATCATGGGATGGTGATGGTGTTGTAGTTGTAGTGATAATTTTGTAGTGGTGAGTGGTGGTGGTAGTGGAATGTGGTGGTGGTGGTGGTGGTGATGGTGGTAGATGGTGGTGGTGGTGGTGATATGGTGGTAGTGGTGTCGCTGTAGACTATGAGGTGTTTCTTGTTAATTATGTCTGGTGAGAGGCAGGGACGCGGCAGGACGGGGATAATGGCCCCGCCCCACAACCTCAACCATCAACCATCAACCATCAGCCCTCAACCATTAGCCCCTCAACCATTAGTCCTCAACCATCAACCTCAACCATCAGCCCTCAACCATCAGCCCTCAACCATTAGGCCCTCAACCATTAGTCCTCAACCATTAGTCCCTCAACCATCAACCCTCAACCATCAGCCTCAACCATTAGTCCCCAACCATTAGTCCTCAACCATTAGTCCCTCAACCATCAACCCCAACCATCAGTCCTCAACCATCAACCTCAACCACCAGTCCTCAACCATCAACCTCAACCACCAGTCCTCAACCATCAGTCCTCAACCATCAACCCTCAACCATCAACCCTCAACCATCAGCCCTCAACCATTAGTCCTCAACCATTAGTCCCCAACCATCAACCCTCAACCATCAACCCCAACCATCAACCCTCAACCATCAACCCTCAACCATCAACCCTCAACCATCAACCCTCAACCATCAACCCTCAACCATCAACCCCAACCACCAGTCCTCAACCACCAGTCCTCAGCCATCAACCCTCAACCATCAGTCCTCAACCATCAACCCTCAACCATCAACCCCAACCACCAACCCCAACCACCAGTCCTAACCACCAGTCCTCAACCATCAACCCCCAACCATCAGTCCTCAACCATCAACCCTCAACCATCAACCCTCAACCATCAACCTCAACCACCAGTCCCTAACCACCAGTCCTCAACCATCAACCTCAACCATCAGTCCTCAACCATCAACCCTCAACCATCAACCCCAACCATCAACCCCACCACCAGTCCAACCATCAACCAACCATCAGTCCTCAACCACCAGTCCTCAACCACCAGTCCCCAACCATCAACCCCAACCATCAACCCTCAACCATCAACCCTCAACCATCAGCCCTCAACCATCAACCCTCAACCATCAACCCTCAACCATCAGCCCTCAACCATCAACCCTCACCATCAACCCTCAACCATCAACCCTCAACCATCAGCCTCAACCATCAACCCTCAACCATCAACCCCAACCACCAGTCCCCAACACCAGTCCCCAACCATCAACCCTCAACCACCAGTCCTCAACCACCAGTCCTCAACCACCAGTCCTCAACCATCAACCTCAACCATCAACCCTCAACCATCAACCCTCAACCATCAACCTCAACCATCAACCCCAACCATCAACCCTCAACCATCAGCCTCAACCATCAACCCTCAACCATCAACCCTCAACCACCAGTCCAACCATCAACCCTCAACCATCAGTCCTCAACCACCAGTCCTCAACCAACAGTCCTCAACCACCAGTCCTCAACCATCAACCTCAACCATCAACCCCAACCATCAACCCTCAACCATCAACCCTCAACCATCAACCCTCAACCATCAACCCTCAACCATCAACCCCAAACCATCAACCCTCAACCATCAACCTCAACCATCGTCCTCAACCACCAGTCCTCAACCATCAACCCTCAACCATCAACCCTCAACCATCAACCCTCAACCATCAACCCTCAACCATCAACCTCAACCATCAACCCTCAACCATAACCCTCAACCCTCAACCCTCAACCTCAACCATCAACCCTCAACCATCAACCCTCCAACCATCAACCCTCAACCAACCATCAACCTCAACCCTCAACCCTCAACCATCAACCTCAACCATCAACCCCTCAACCATCAACCCTCAACCATCAACCTCAACCATCAACCAACCTCAACCATCAACCCTCAACCATCAACCCTCAACCATCAACCCTCAACCATCAACCCTCAACCATCAACCCTCAACCATCATCCTCAACCACCAATCCCAACCATCAACCCTCAACCATCAACCTCAACCAACCTCAACCATCAACCCTCAACCATCAACCCCAACCATCAACCTCAACCATCAGCCTTTAACCTCTATCCTCATCCTCAACCACCAGTCTTCAACCCTCAGCCCTTAACCTTATCCGTTAGGCCCTCAACCAATCAGCCCTCATCTCTCACCCACAACCTCCCAATTAACTCAGAGAACAGCTGTGGGGGTGGGGTAGGGGAGGAAGGGAAAGGGAGGAGGAAGGGAAGAGGAAGGGGGAAAGGAGGAAGGGGAGGAATGGGAAGAGGGAGGAAGGAAGGAAAGGAGGAAGGATGAAGGTAATCTATCCATACTCATATTTTATCTTGAGTTCGTTTAGGTAAGTTTGGTTCGGTCGAGTTAGGTTTGGTTAGACCATGAAAACACCAGCGCACAAATACATCAACAACAACTATAATAATAATAATAATAATAATAATAATAATAATAATAATAATAATAATAATAGTAATAATAATAATAATAATAATAATAATAATAATAATAATAATAATAATAATAATAATAATAATAATAATAATAATAACATCATTAGGAATAAGAACATAAACAAAAACAATTACCAACAAGACGTGACATATAATATTTTAACATAAACCTTCCTTCATCAGAGAACACAACACACACCTGGCCACCTCTCATCAGCGCGTCACCAAGGTAAGGTACACACCGCCCACTACCTGGTGTTGACCCTGGCGAATAAGAGCGCCAGGCGGACGATGATAAGAGAGCCTAGCGCTGAATGAGAGTCACAGCTTCAGGGTGTCTGGTTAATTATTTAGTTACCTGCCCACTCACTACCTGCTGAGAGAGAGGGTGGGTGAGGGAGGGAGTCAGGGGGTGAGGGAGGGAGGAGGGAGTCAGGGGGTGAGGGAGGAGGGAGTCAGGGAGGGAGGGAGGTGAGGTCAAGGGGGAGGAGGGAGGGAGTCAGGGGTGAGGGGAGGAGGAGTCAGGGGAGGAGGAGAGAAGGAGTGAGTTAAGGGTGAGGGAGGAGGGGAGGAGTGAGCTAGGGGTGAGGGAAGGAGTCAGGGGGTGAGGGAGAGAGGAGGGAGTCAGGGGGAGGGAGGGAGGGAGTCAAGGTGAGGGAGGAGGGAGTCAGGGGTGAGGGAGGAAGTCAGGGAAGGGGGAGGGAATCAGTGAGGGAGGGAGTCAGGGGTTCTCTCTCTGTACGGATCTATCATCGTGGCTGGGATCATTAACCGTCCTCGTTCACCTGGGACCATTAACCGTCCTCGTTAACACCTCGTTCACCTGGGACCATTAACCACCTCGTTCACGATCTCGCCTCGTTCACCTGGGATCATTAACCACCCTCGTTCACCTGGGACCATTAACCATCCTCGTTCACCTGGGACCATTAACCACCCCTCGTTCACCTGGGATCATTAACCGTCCCTCGTTCACCTGGGACCATTAACCACCCCTCGTTCACCTGGGATCATTAACCATCCCTCGTTCACCTGGGACCATTAACCATCCCCGTTCACCTGGGATCATTAACCGTCCCTCGTTCACCTGGGACCATTAACCGTCCCTCGTTCACCTGGGACCATTAACCGTCCCTCGTTCACCTGGGACCATTAACCGTCCCTCGTTCACCTGGGACCATTGACCTCCCTCGTTCAGCTGGACATTAACCGTCCTCGTTCACCTGGGACCATTAACCATCCCTCGTTCACCTTGGACCATTAACCACCCTCGTTCACCTGGGATCATTAAACGTCCCTCGTTCATCTGGGACCATTAACCACCCTCGTTCACCTGGGACCATTAACCACCCCTCGTTCACCTGGGACCATTAATCACCCCTCGTTCACCTGGGACCATTAACCACCCCTCGTTTACCTGGGACCATTAACCACCCTCGTTCACCTGGGACCATTAACCGTCCTCGTTCAACCTGGGACCATTGACCACCCCTCGTTCACCTGCCTCATATGTCACTAACGTCACTGCAGGGAGACTCTCCAATCAGCGGTACGATACCTCATTCATACCCTGAAACGCGTGTGTTCTGCCAGGGTCGCTAAATATCTCCCCAGGTAATATTTACCTTACAGATTTTTGCTGAAACAGAACGGACAGGATTCCATTACCTGACCCCAATATTGTGTTAACTGTTGTTACCTATATTGACCTGTGTATTGTTTTACTGTTATTGACCCTCCTCCCTTCTCTCTACTCTACCAATCCTGTGTCAGTGTTCAATTTGTGCTATCAAACTTGGATTTTGATTGGTTAATCCGGGGGAAGGGGAGGGCCATATTGAAGGGTCCAACGTGATTGGTTGGACGGCCACACTCAAATACGTCATCTGGAGCTCTCGTTTTGCGGCAAACTGTCACAGTCAAGGTTTTCAGTATACAGTATATCTAACTCTCTGTCTGTGTCTCTCTCTCAGCCACTCTGTATATATATATATATATATATATATATATATATATATATATATATATATATATATATATATATATATATATATATATATATATATATAATGTGTGTGTGTGTGTGTGTGTGTGTGTGTGTGTGTGTGTGTGTGTGTGTGTGTGTGTGTGTGTGTGTGTGTGTGTGTGTGTGTGTGTGTGTGTGTGTGTGTGTGTGTGTGTTTCTCACATCCTTACTGACAGGTATGCTTTCCCCAGGTGGTGATGGTGTCCCAGTAGGTGTGACAACCTCGTAGGAGGAGGTGTGAGAGGCGGGCATGATGGACTCATGGAGACTTAATCCGAGGGCGCCACCATTCGTGCCCCTTCGATTCTATGAAGGACGTCGGGGCGGCCCTGGCGGCCGCTCCTCCACCCGTCACCTGCCCCTGCTGGTCCCAAGGAGGCGCCTGGCCAAGCTCATACAGGTGAGAAAATCGAGGGACACAACAAATCAAGATAACTTGTAAAATATTTTTGAGTAGACTGAACTACTGAACATAACATATGGGCATTGATATACACCAGTATGGAAACACGCCATTATCACATAACAAAGTGAAGTCTGATATATAAGGACAAAATTATCCAGAAGATAAAACGATAGATTCAGCGCTCTCGACTCACGTAAATACTGCACCACTACACCACACACACCATAACAATACCTTACAGAGTATCAACTTTTTCGTCCAGCTTACTGATACTAAAACAAGGGGATAACATTAACAATAACACCCAGAATGTGAACAATTGTTTTAAGAAAGTTTGTATTGGGTTGGTTGTAGGTTGGGCACGTGGTGTAGCTGCTGTGTGTGTGTGTGTGTGAGGATGGACCGTGTACTGCGTCAGAAGGATAACAGTAATGATCCTACAGGCCGGTCTGATGTTGGTGCTGGTCTCCACTATCCTCATCAACGTGTCCTTCATCGTGGAGAAGGCCAGGCAGCTGAGGACCAACCCTACCACCACTGGTTAGTACCTCCCAACCCACCACC
This sequence comes from Homarus americanus, assembly GCF_018991925.1. Taxonomy (NCBI): domain Eukaryota; kingdom Metazoa; phylum Arthropoda; class Malacostraca; order Decapoda; family Nephropidae; genus Homarus; species Homarus americanus. Next base: position 5,444,686 of record NW_024756914.1, read on the forward strand.
ACTGGTTAGAATACCTACCACCCCTACCACCACTGGTTGGTTAGTACCTACCACCCCTCATCACGTTAGTTACACCACCACCTCACCACCACTGGATAGTTAACACCACCACTACCATCACATGTTAGTTAGTACCTACACCTACCACCACTGGATAGTTAATACCCTACCACCCCCTACCATCACATATTGGTTAGTACCTACCACCCCTACCATCACATGTTAGTTAGTACCCTACCACCCCTACCACCACTGGATAGTTAATACCTACCACCCTACCATCACATGTTAGTTAAAGTACCTACCACTACCACCACTGGTTAGTTAATACCTACCACCCTACCATCACATGTTAGATTAATACCTACCACCCCTACCACCACTGGTTAGTTAATACCTACACCACCCTACCATCACTGGTTAGTTAATACCACCCCTACCATCACTGGTTAGTTAATACCCTACCACCCCTACCACCACTGGTTAGTTAATACCTACCACCCCTACCACCACTGGTTAGCAGTTAATACCTACCACCCCTACTGTCACATGTGTTGCAATTTAATACCTACCACCCCTACCACCACCAGTTTAGTTAATACCTACCACCTACCACCACTGGTTGAATTAATACCTACCACCCCTACCATCACATGTTAGTTAGTACCTACCACCCCTACCATCATGGTTAGTTCATACCTACCACCCCTACCACTGGTTTAGTTAGCCTATCACCCTACCATGCTGGTTGAATTAATGCCTACCACCCTACCATCACTGGTTGGTTAATGCCTACCACCCTACACACCACTGGTTGGTTAATACCCTGCTACTACCATCACATGTTAGTTAATACCTACCACCCACACCACTGGTTAGTTAATACCTACCACCTACCATCACTGATTTAGTTATTACCTACCACCCTACCATCACTGGTTGAATTAATACCTACCACCCCTACCACCACTGGTTGGTTAATACCTACCACTCCTACCATCACTGGTTTAGTTAATACCTACCACCCTACACACTGGTTAGTTAATACCTACCACCCCTGTTAGATTATTACCACCCTACCACTGGTTAGTTAATACCTACCCTCCTACCATCACTGGTTAGTTAATACCTACCACCCCTACCATCACATGTTAGTTAGTACCTACCACCCCTACCATCACATGTTAGTTAGTACCTACCACCCCTACCATCACATGTTAGTTAATACCTACCACCCCTACCATCACATGTTAGTTAGTACCTACCACCCCTACCATCACATGTTAGTTAGTACCTACCACCCCCCCCCCCCACCATCCAGTGCGGTAGTACAGCCCTCTCAAAAAAGCAGTGTCGCCTTCCGAATGAGTCAGTATCGAAATTATATGAGATAATGCAACGCCAGCTGTGTTGAGATCCTGAACTACAGTACTGTACATACACCATGGACCAGTGAACATTCTTGGTTATAAATTATAATGTCCCTTACCTGAGGATGTTACGCACATTTCATCTATAACATTCAGTTGTTAATGTAATAACAACGAATACGAACTAAACGATTCTCTCTCTCTCTCTCTCTCCAGATAAGGATGGCAGGTTATTGTAATTCTCCGGGAAGAATGTCATTCCTAATACGTATATAATCTATCCCCTTGATAATTATGACAACACTGAAATTTCAATATATTTTACATGGGTGTCAATAATATGTGTAATTAAATCTGACGAGGACTCTTGTAAAACTACAGGAAGATCTAAAAAAAAATCGAATGGTCTGAAAAATGGCAGATGAAATTTAATGTGGACAAATGTAAAGTGCTTAGACTAAGAGACGTAAGCAGAGAAACCAGATACCAGATGAACAACGTTGTTATACAGAAATCCGACTGTGAGAAAGATTTAGGAGTGTTGGTGGTACAGCGGTAACACGCTTAACTCTCACTAATATGTCAAGGGTTCGAGCCTCGGCCCTGACACACGTGAGAAGGGTGTTATCCAGTGTGACCCTCACTACCAAACACCACAGGTTACCCGGTCCTCGGTTTCCTCCTGTACTAACACTGGATAGAGCGCCCTAACGGCTAGTAAGCTGATAAGTGGCGAATAAGAAAAAAGAAAAATATAAAAGTATTTGCTCTAAACAAGGCTAATAAAGTACTTGGGTTCATAACAAGGGAATGTTAGTTACAAGACTAGCGAGGTCATCCTAAACTATACCTCGCGCTTGACACCTCATTTGCATTACGCGGTTCAGTTCTGGTCACCGTACTACAGAATGGATATAGAATCCCTACAAAGCATTCAGAGGAGAATGACAAGACTAATCCCGGGCATTAGGAACCTTGAGTACAGAGACAGGTTAAAGCATTTTAATTTGCACTCCCTCGAGAGACGTAGAGTGAGGGGCGATATTATAGAGCTGTACAAATCTAACTCTGGGCTAAACAAAGGTACTCAAACTATCCAACTGTTGAAGGAATATTCTTCTTTCCTTAGGCTTTAGTAAGCCCCTTTATAATATTTTGATATACTTTTGACACTTGCCAGATGCTTCTGGTGTTATGGTACAGGGGTACCTAGTGACAGTACTAGGATCCCGGTTCCTCTATCAGGGAATAAAATATTGAAATTGAAATTGAACTATCCAACGAGGAGCGAACTCGTAACAATGGTTTTAAATTAGACAAATTTAGATTTAGGCGCGAAATAGGTAACCATTGGTTTGGAAATAAAGTAGTGGGTGATTGGAACAAGTTACCAAACATCACCATTAACTCGAATACGCTGAATAGCTTCAAATATAGGTGGGACGGGTATATGAGCGATAGGGGTTGGGTGGAAACAGGACTGCCCAGTATGGGCCAATAGGCCCGGTGCAGTTTCCTCCATTCTTATGTTTTTATGTATGTTTATACGTGCATCTTTTTGTTTTCTTTCTTTTTTACGGGCATTAACCCACCAGGGCCTGGGGATTAGTGGATGTCATCATTATGACCTGACCTCATGTTTTTAGGTCACCCTGTATATTTAAGCCTCTCTCTGTCCATGTAATCTAGTTGCCTCTGAAGATGTCTTGAATAAAGACGAAAGCTAAGGTACTCCGTTGTTTCCATTTTCCCGTGTGATTTTATCAAGATATATATATACATATATATATATATATATATATATATATATATATATATATATATATATATATATATATATATATATATATATATATATATATATATATATATATATATATATATATATATATATATATATATATATATATATATATATATATATATATATATATATTAAAAATACAAAGAAATCAATAATAATAATAATATTATTATTATTATTATTAATAACCACAAATAAATACAAAAATGAAATAATAAATCAAGAGTGAGAAACGACTTACAGTATGTATGTTGTGTTGTCAATAGTAAGAGAAACAATTGAGACCCTGCAATTGTGTGTAAATGAGGCAGAAAATCAGATCAGCAACCTGGGACTTGGTCACAATTTTCGTGATGCCATATGGCAGCAGGGTCTTCCATAGACAACACATTATGTTTCCAATATCTTCCCAGGCGGTAGTACCTCCCTGTTTGGTAGCTGCCTACTGTTTGTATGTTACCTGACAAATGTAAGAACCACAGCCACACACCCTCTAGCGGATGATACCAGGACCCCAGCCACACACCCTCCAGTGGATGATACCAGGACCCCAGCCACACACCCTCTAGTGGATGATACCAGGACCCCAGCCACACACCCTCGAGTGGATGATACCAGGACCCAAGCCACACACCCTCGAGTGGATGATACCAGGACCCAAGCCACACACCCTCGAGTGGATGATACCAGGACCCCAGCCACACGCCCTCGAGTGGATGATACCAGGACCCCAGCCACACACCCATCGAGTGGATGATACCAGGACCAGCCACACACCCTCGAGTGGATGATGCCAGCATCCAGCCACACACCCCTCGAGTGGATGATACCAGGACCCAGCCACACACCTCAAGTGATGATACTAGGACTCCAGCCACACACCTCGGAGTGGATGATACCAGGACCCAGTCACACACACCCTCGAGTGGATAATACCAGACCCAGCCACACACACCCTCGAGTGATGTGATACCAGGACCCAGCCACACACACTGAGTGATGATACCAGACCCAGCCACACACCCTTGAGTGGATGATACCAGGACCCAGACACACACCCTGAAATGGATACTAGGACCCAGCCACACACCCTCGAGTGGATGATACCAGGACCCAGCCACACACACTCGAGGGATGATACTAGGACTCCAGCCACACACCCCTCGGAGTGGATGATACCAGGACCCAGCCACACAACTCGAGTGGATGATACCAGACTCCAGCCACACACCCCTCAAGTGATGATACCAGGACCCACACACACTCGAGTGGATGATACTAGGACCCAGCCACACACTCGAGTGGGATGATACTAGGACCTCAGCCACACACCCTCGAGTGGATGATACCAGGACCTCAGCCACACACACCCTCTAGTGGATGATACCAGGACCTCAGCCACACACCCTCTAGTGGATGATACCAGGACCTCAGCCACACACCCTCTAGTGGATGATACCAGGACCTCAGCCACACACCCTCGAATGGATAATACCAGGAGCCAAACACCTCAAGTGGATGATACCAGGACCCCAGCCATACACCCTCGGGTGGATGATACCAGGACCCCAGCCACACACCCTCGAGTGGATAATACCAGGACCCCAGCCACACACCCTCGAGTGGATAATACCAGGACCCGAGTCACACACCCTCAAGTGGATAATACCAGGACCCCAGCCACACACCCTCTGGATGATACCAGGACCCCAACCACACACCCTCTAGCGGATGATACCAGGACCCCAGCCACACACCACTCTAGCGGATGATAACAGGACCCCAGCCACACACCCTCTAGTGGATGATGCCAGGACCCCAGCCACACACCCTCAGTGAGATGATACCAGGATCAGCCACACCCTCTGATGGATGATACCAGGACCCCAACCACACACCACTCTATTGGATGATGCCAGGATCCCAGCCACACACCCTCAGCGGATGATGGGACCCCAGCCACACCCTCCCAGTGGATGGTGCAGGATCCCAGCCACACACCCTCTAGTGGATATTAACAGGACCCCAGCCACACACACCCTCAGCCGGATGATACAGGACCCCAGCCACACACCCTGCAGTGGATGATGCCAGGATCCCAGCCACACACCCACCTCTGAGTATATGGATGATACCAGGACCCCAACCACACCTCCTGGTGGATGATAACCCCCCCCCCATCACAAGCTGCGAGTTCTGATGACATACGTGTCTCTAGAGTGTGTGGTAGATAGCGTACAGAAGCATTCTAGATAAGCTCGACATTTTACTAACTTCTTGACTTCCGAGCTCCCACCATGACTATTCTAGACAGACGAGGACAGGAGAGAGAGCAGAAAGCTCCCCTCCCCTCCCCACTCCTCTCCCTCCAGCGTCACAGCCGACAGGAGAGATAGGAGAAACCTCCCCTCCCCTCCCCCCTCCTCTCCCTCCAGCACCACAGCCGACAGAGATAGCAGAAAAGCTCCCTCCTTCCCCCTCCTCTCCCTCCAGCACCCACAGCCGACAGGAGATAGCAGAAAGCTCCTCTCCTCCTCCTCTCCTCTCCCTCCAGCGTCACAGCCGACAGGAGAGATAGCAGAAACTCCTCCCTCCCCACCCCTCCTCTCCCTCCAGCACCATAGCCGACAGGAAAATTACCAATGATTAAACACTAACTTGGAACTTTTATAAGGACGAATGATAAAAATAAGACTAAAAGACTCCCCCGGCCCCTTCATCCCTATGTCCACAAGACCAGGAAGGTGAACAGCTGGAGTTAATATCTAGGTCGACTGTATAATAATGTAATCCACAACAATTCAATATAAGGTGCTGTTATTGTTATAAATGTTATATCAGATGTATAATTCTGCTCTTATTAGTTATTAGTATTCTCTGTCTATATGTTTCGTTCTTCTCAGTTAATACATCACCAAAGAACCAACATATACTGTGTCTCAGAATATCACAAATACGATATGTTAGTCCACACCACGGCTGATAATAGCGGGTATCTTCACCTTGGCTCCCTCACGCCGTCATGCACAAATGGTTGTTACATATTATCATGATCTTTTTTTTTCGACTATTAATTACTATTTCAAAATCATATTTACAAATTTTACTTCTTGGTCACGTAAATATTCATTAAGACATGTTGCCCTATCATTAAACTTAATTATGTTTAACAGTAAACATAAGTCACGGACACGTAAACAAATATACCATTCCTAATATCCTTATATAATACTGTCACAGAAATAAGCTTATAGTTACCTTTTCTCCTATAAATCATCATAGAAAATGTGTAGCAGCTGACTGAGCAGAAACACTTGCCGTTTCGACGCCGCAGTCTATGACAATGATTCCCTTAGGCCTGAAGGACCGTAGGTATAGGGCAGTTTGGCCGGCACTGCACTCGATCATCTTCACTTTGCCCCAAAAACCTGGGTGAAATAGGGGTGCCCTGAGGTGAACCAGCGACCCATCCATAAACGTCAAGAGCCTTTGTCAACCCAGAAACTTCTTTAACGTAACCATCCCGGGAGTGATAACAATAATTTTCCACCAGCAAGTTTACGTGTTCTGCTCATAGGCGAGAAAGAGGATGCAGCCGTGTGTTTTCACCTTTGGTTGTGGCCCTGAACACTGAAGAGTTAGTTTACGGTGAACAAGACAACGTTGGGGAACAATTAGTGCATGTCAGGGAGCACCTTATTTTACCGCGATATATTTTATGTAAAAAGTAAAACACGAAATTCAAGTAGAAATATTGTTTCCTTCAAATAACTACCAGCGCGCGCACGAGAGAGGAAGAGCATAACAAACTGGAGGGATGTCTTAAAGGAAGAACCAGAAAACTAAGAGACGTCCTCCTCGTTCCGGGAAGGATCACCAACATCTGACTGAATCAACATCCAGTCCCATGTTGTGAAGAGTACTGTACACTGAGAGATGACTTTTGCATACAGTATTGTGATATACTCTGGACCCGAGCTTCAGTAACCACAAGAAACACTGGACAACATGTCAGTTCTTAGAGGATTCATGATGGTGGAATGGAACATGACAAACTATCGTGTAATAATGGCATAAAGGAATTCAAAGGTCCTGAAGTTGAATGAGTTAATGATACACACAAGTCATTATCTAGATAATCACTGGATCAAGAAAATTTCCCGAGTGACTTTATACAGCAAACGTGATCCCGACCTTCAACACGGGAGGTAACGGCGACACTCAGTTAGTGGGGACGTAAGACTCCCGAGCACGTATAAAAACAACAATAACTGATACTGTATATAGAACTGACTTGGACATACCTGAAGCGTGATGGGTTGTGGTGTGCTACGGTCCCTCGAGGAGCTGTTAACTTTCACTTACCTGGCAAAGAAAATCAAATTAACTTTCCATCCCGCTTCACTCATAAAAAATCGTAAAAGGTTAAGGAGAAAGTTACCACTTGTACCGGTTATATATATTGGAAGGAACTCAAGGATGTGTTCGTTTTATAGTAAAATGTTTATTAGGTGTAGAGGGTAAATAATAACTATGAACCTACAGTAGTGCCTTTAGAAGTGTTCTTTCGAAACGGCAAAACTGTGAGGGACTACGTTGATTATTGGCGACAGAAACCAACCAAACCTAACCAACTCACTAGATATGTAAGATCATTAAGTTTGGTTTAATTGGTTCGTGTAGTCTGTCATCTCTATTGGTTAAGACCTTCAGCCTTCCTGATGGCAAGATCATAAAGTTCTAAAGGAAAACTATATATTTCACATTCCTCCTTTTTTCTCCTTTTAAATAAGAATCGATGCATTATAACCTACACGTCCCAAAAAAAAAATCTGCTCCCTCTCCCCACAGGTGGCGACCCTCTCCTTAACCTTTACCAACAATTGTATTCTTCAACTAACATGAACAACAATGATACTATCAATGTTTTTAGTTATTACCCAAAATTAATAAAGACAGCTGTCCATCGTGTCATAATAAGAACAGTAGAAGTAGCGCTCACCTTGCCCTGGTGGTAGAGGAAGCCTTGGCATCACCAGTCATGTCTTGGACAGGGACCATTCTGCCTGAAACAACATTCATGAATGAGGCCATAGTTCTGCTTTCATTACTGTTTATATACATCTTTATTGAGATTTTAACCAACATTTTATAAACAGTAACACAAGACATGGTGGATACTTCCATCCCTTAACAAGGAACAATACAGCTCCTCCATATAACTTGACACAGTAAAGCACAACAAGTCATATAGTCACAACCCCAAGAGTAACTCACTCACAAACCTACACTGACAATTTTCCAGTACAGTACTGTGATTCTCCTTCATTTAATAAGGAATATTTTTCTAAGACATTTTCTCTAAAACAAACAATGGCAAATACTCATGTCATTTTATCCATCACTTCTCCTCACAGTCCTGCCCACTGTTAGGTTTAATTTATCATACTATATTGTATAAGGGTTTAATATACTCTACGTTGCTAACCACGAGTTTCGCACATAATCTACCAATTTTCTCAACAGTTACTGTATCTCTTGAAGACAACTTCTCCCCTAGGTCGAGAAAACACTCGTATTAGACATAGGAATTGCTAGTCTCCTATTGTTTTCAATGTTTTTTTCTGTATTTGTTTTTTTAATTTACATACAAACGTTTACCATTCAAAGAGTGCCTCCAGCAAAAAATGCAATATATTTTAGTTTTATCAGGGAAGGTTAGGTTAGGTTAAGTTGGTTCATCTTGCGTTTTTAAGTCCATTATTTATATTAAATAAATATATGGAAAAATACAATAAGAATACTACAATTCTTACAACTAATTTGCGTGTTGTTGTCGTTAGGGAGAAGTCAGAAATAGGTGGTAATGTGTGAAACTCATGAGAAGTATAACGAAACTTTCCTGCCAAGTTTCACACGAAAAATTCCTACAACTAAAGCTGTGGTCACACTAGATTCTATCTAAAATAAATCCACCATAGCACTATTTTTCAACAAACTCCTCAAGTTGTCTCTACAGCGACAACTTATTTGTTGTCGAAAGTGGGACAATACGAAGCGTCTGAAAATCCACGGTACAGTGAGTTTACATTTGCTATTGAGAATCTATTGTATTAATAATATTTACACCTTTCTTATTTTTTCTTATTAATGTTAAAATGTACAAAATATTTAAATGGTCTATTTCAATAACAAAACATGAGCAAAATGTCATAGTAAATACTTGTGTCACTTTTGTAAACAAACATCGTCTGGACGCTACAGGGGTTTCTTTTTCATGTAGGTCTTCCTTAACAGGACCACACATCTTACTAAAGCAGTTAATGCTGCCATAGAAATATACAATTAAGCCATCCTACTTTCCAACTGAGTTCAAACTAGCCGTGCGAGCTGGGCACCTGGCCAATTGTTCCTTTCGCCAGTGTGACCAATGTGCGGATTGTACCGTTGACTTATTGCCTGTGGATGAGATGCTATCATGAATTTATTGCATGGAAAACTCTAGTGTGACTGTGGCTTAAGCGGGCACTTCCCACAACTTATCCAAGGAAGTAGGAAATCTAACACTAACTTCAAAATAATACAAGGCCGTAATGTTGGATCAGCATGTTCATGTCCACACTTTTACACAACTTGACTGTGTCGTATAGTGTACAATGTACATTACGAGCTACCGACTCCTGCACGACCCCTCAACCCATCCTCAACTTTCTCTCACCCGCTGTCCCTCCAATCCAACACCATTTCGACCTTCAGTAGAGTTGACTGGGGTTGAGTTATTGCCATCTTTTCCTGGAAATCTCACTGGCGAACCATCTAGCTGCACCATACAGCTAATTGAAATTGGTTCTTGAGAGTAAATTACTTGTTCCTGACCGACTCCGTTGTAGATTTAAGAGAAGCTGCACCTGGACGATGACTCAAGCTGTCATGCCACTGTTACTGTATATGGAATGGATACATGACACATACAAACCCCCATTATATATTCCATTCGCACTAATACCACAGTAATCCCATTAATCTCACTGTGTTGCAGGTAGTGATGGTGACGGGGGCGGCGCGGGCGTGGGTCGGAGGAACAACCTGCGGCTCCAGGAGTCACCGCCCAAGACCCTCACCGTCGACGTCATGTCCAGCCAGAACCGTGTGGCTGTGACTGTTGACGGTGCCACGGTGAGTTTCTATTACCTGGCCAGGTGTGCCACGGTGAGTGTCTGTTGTTACCTGGCCAGGTGTGTTACGGTGATTGTCTGTTGTTACCTGGCTAGGTGTGTTACGGTGAGTGCCTATTGTTACCTGACCAGGTGTGTTGCGGTGAGTGTTGTTACCTGGCCAGGCTGTGTGACCTTACATTGACCTGTATGAATTCTTGTAACCAAGCCCTCTGACCTAGTGTAACCCCGCTACCCTTTAAACCTTCATGACCTTATATGACCTCTCGTGACCTTGGTGTGTGTGGTACAGATCGTAGAGGAGGGGTGGGAGAGGAAGGGTCGAGGGATACACGTGGTGGTGCTACACCAGGCGAGCGGCGCCGTCATGGCTCAGCGGGTGTTCGACACTTACTCCCCCCACGAGGACGAGGCCATGACGCTCTTCCTCAACATGGTGTCCCCCGGCAGGATCCTCGTCCTCGCTATCAAGGTCAGTAATACTCACCTCATACTTGAAGGTCATCACTTACCCCAGGTCATACTCCAAGGTTATAACTGTCAAATGAGGTCATCATCTACAGTAGATCAGGTCATCCGGATCAACTAAAGATACCAAGATTTTTTTTTTTAGATTGCCCACGAGGGGGCAAGTTTATTGGGCACCCCCTTACATCCTGTGCAAGGTGAAGCGCAGAAGCGTTTACAGTGCCCATCGGGGAAGCATGCGGAGTTCATGCTTTATGACTCATGCATTAAGGGCGTAAAAGCCTGAAGGGTCATGGGTTTTGTCAGCAAGTTACATAAAGTGACAGAATGATGAGTGTGTGGGGGGGGGGGGGAAATTCCCGGTACAATTTATCTGTTTATGGCAAAGCGTGGCAGATCCCTAATAATGTTAAGTGCCTGTGACTAGGAGGAGGGATATCTGGTCAGGGAGGGAAGAGGTGCTGGCAATGGATGGGGACCTGTAGGAGGAGGTCATAGGGCAAGTGAGGATGTAGTGAGAGAGGGTGTGAGAGTCGGGTTGGCCACAAAGTTTACAGTGCGGCCAAGCTCAGGGTTGCCAATGTACTAGGCGTGGCAAAGTACAGTGGGGGTGGAGGTGATATGGTGTGGTAGGACAGGTACAGTAGGGATACCAAGTGTGTAAAACAGGTCATGATAGGCTGGCAGGTCAAAACAGGTCACGATACTAGCTGGCTTACAGGACACAGCCACCTACGAGTTGCTGGCGGCAGGATATTAACTCCGGTTTATATTTGGCGAGTTTGGTTCAGTGACTCTCTCTCTAAGAGTTAGTACCTTACGTGGAAGGGCCTCTGGTAGTACGTAATGTCAGGCCAGGACGCACCAATACAATACAGGAACACACTAGGACAAGGCAGGAAAATGTTCGAGACAATTACCAAGACTCTCCTGCCTCACCAACAAACCGTGTAATGGTAGAATTAACATTGTGTGGCCGGGGGCATTCTCCCTGATGAGCTGGGCTAGGCTTCCCTCCCTCTCTCTTACCTCTCCTCCCTCTGTCTCTCAGCCATGGATGTATGACACTCCCTCTAACACTGACATCACCACATCGTGTGCTGCCCCCCCCATGGACCACAACAATAAGCTCCTCACATGTTGGGAGGTGGGAAGAAAATTGAGAGGGCGTTTAATAGAACGATTTTAACGTTATACATTATGGAATACTAGTGTGGTGGTTGGCTTATCTTTTGTGGTTATCATTACCTGCATCATTATTACACATCATCAATTATCATTAAGCATCATCATCAACTGGTATAAGATACTAACATGTGTGTTTTTATGTTGCAGGACGAGGGGACGTTTCAGATGAAGGGCGGAGGGCGTGATGCTCTACACCGTCTGGGCAGCAGTCACGCCCACGATCTGGGGTGGAGGGACATGTGGGCGCTGGTGAGTGCTAAGGGTGGGCGGGTGTACGCTGAGCACCTATCTCGCAGCCCTGACTTCAATACCTGGGGCGTCCCCGTCATGCTCCGTGCAGAGGTGCCCCTGGTGCCCCTCGAGGGTGAGTCTCTGACCTACTCACGCTGACATGTCAACACTAGTCGTTACTATCAACAAACAGCTGCTCGGGTTCTTTATAACACAAATATATATCAACATTGCCTGCTCTCTGAATTCAACTACGTCAGGTCAGTCCACTTTACTTTCACTCAGTTTTCTTTGGTAGGCACACGGTGTAAAGTCTGGCTCACACTCGCCACCTTCTAATAAGGTTAATGACGGATTAATCACACTTTTTAATTGGTTCCCGCTAAGGCGGTGTCACACTAGCATTCTTTCGTCGATTTTTTGTCAACTTTCAGAAAATCGCCAATATTTTTGTTGTGCACCGTTACACATACGTTTAGAACCAATTCGCCAGTTTCCCTCGTGCGACAACTATTAACAAACAAGATGGATCCAACTGACGAAGAAAGCACAGCAATTCTACGCTTTGCCATGGCTGTTTTCCAACGTCGACGGGCTAAAAGGCGTAAAAGGTGTGCCAATAGCCTTAAGATTTACCATTACTGTACAGTATACACAAGACATGAAGCGTAGTTAACAGCGTACCTGTTGTGATGTTGAGAAGCTCTGGAAACTCTTGCCGGAAGAGTAGAGTTATTTCATTACAGGCCTTCCTCTTCAGGCCCTTTTTTGGTGTATGAGGAGTCCTGGTGATCCCAGAGACAGCGACGCTGCTTTATCTGGTCCACCAAGAACTCCTTGGAGAGGCGAGTCTATGCTTGGGAAATTATTTTATCTCTTGGCTCCGTCATGTTGTTGTTATTCCCGCGTGGTCAAAGTGTAAACAACAAATTACATTTTCTTACCTTTTAAAATCACGAAATTAAACATAATAATGAGTAATCTTAGGAAGAAAAGTAATAATTACTTCATAATAATTTTAGCTTTATATTTTAAGTAAAAATTAGTTTATTTTTTATAATTATTTGTAGTATCAATTTGTAGTATCTTGAGTTGACTCCAGTAAGTTGTCGTACGAGTCGTCAGTGCAGACGGTCTGCACGGTTTGACAAAAAGTCAACGATAACGTCGACGATCCGTGAAAAAAATCGACGATTAATGGAAAAGTTGACAATATAAATGCTAGTGTGACGCCGCCTTTAACTGTGCAAAGTTTGGCGCCGATTCCTCTACAAATTTCTTCCGTTACATAAAAATTTTGTGTACTGCTTCCTGTGTAGTCAAATTAACTTATTTGTTTTTAGAGGATTAGCCCACCAGAGCACAGGTCAATGACCCACATCAGGGCCTGGGGCGAAAATGAAATGGTAATAATAATAATAAAAATAAATTATTAAAAAATATTCAATAAAAATATAATATAATATAATAATAATAATATATGACCATAAATAAATACATATTGTAAGTTGTGCTGTCAAAGTAACAGAAATATCGAAACCCTGGAATTGTGTGTAAATGAGGCAGAAAATCAGATCATCAACCTGGGACTTGGTCACAATTTTTGTGATGCCATATGGCAGCAGGGTCTACCATTAGACAACACATTATGCTTCCAATATCTTCACAGGCAGTCGTACCTTCTTGTTTGATAGCTGCCTACCTGTAAAATTGTTGATCCGCTGTCCATAACCATTGACACCTTAGCATTTCCACACTGAGCAGTAATTGTAATGGAGTTTGATGACAATTTGGATTATTTTTTAACACTGACCACCGAGTGTGTTGATATAATATAGTGACGGCCGCTGGTGGTGTCTCGGCAGAGAGCGAGTGTGGGTGGCCGGACACTGATGAACACCGCCGTCGGGGTGAGTTCTGTGGCCACATCGAGGGTTACGGCTCCGTGTGTTCCTGTAGCGACCCAGCACCCCTGACCTTCACCACCGAGCCTGTGAGTGACCTACCCTAGCCTACCTTCACCACCCTAGTGACCTACCCCAGTCCATGGTCAAAATATACACGCTTAGCCTAGCCACATCACCCAACCTGAGCTCTTGTACCCTAGTGACGTAGTCTAGCCTACCCATCACCCTCCAGCCTGTAGGTGAGCTACATCGTATTGTGTGTGCGATAAAGAGGTGTGTTTAATGGGGTAGTCAGGGTGTACAGTAGGTGTCATGTGTGGTCACAGTGCTTAATAATATGTTATGAGTTTCAACAAGTGTTATTATGAGATTAACAGTTGAACATCAAGAGACCTGTTTAATTTCAGTAAATAATATTCTATACAAAAATTACAGAATGATGACTTGGTTTTCGTAATGTATCTCCTGCCTTCCTACAAATGACCAGGAGGTTTATACATAACATAACATAAGAACATAAGAAAGTGGGATACTGCAGGAGGCCGACTGGCCCATACAGGGCAGATCCCTTTCACACCCATCCCAGCACTTCCATGTGCCTATCCAACTTCGTCTTGAAGCTCCCTAGCGTCCCCGATCCTACTATAGCACTCGGTAGCCTATTCCACATATCCACAACTCTATTACCAAACCAGTGCTTGCCTATATCCTTTCTGAATCGGAATTTATCTAATTTAAAGCCATTTGTTCTAGTTATTTCGTTATTACTGAGCTTCAGAACATCTTCCATTTTACGAATCAGTGCCTCTAATGTAAGCTAAGCTTTTCAGGGAAGAATATTATGGATCATTTTTGCATTCTTCTTGTACTTCTCCAAAGAATCTATGTCCATTCTATAATAAGGACACCAGAACTGAACCGCATAATCCATGTAAATGAATGCTGTCTGCCCCCCCCCCCTCCCCATGTTATTGTTCTCAAGTAAAGCCAAGATAATTCTACAGTTTAAAGGTCAATATCGACAGTGGTAACTAGAGGGGAAGAGCCATTACAGTTCTCGCATATTAACTTTAACTCGGTCCATATGTTTTAACCTCAATGTATATTTACTTACAGCTGTTAAACAACCAGGTGCATGATGTACCTGTGGCCATCATCGCCAGCAACCGTCCTCATTACTTATACAGGTAAGTACTTCTTTAACTAACTGTGCGGAAGTTCCTGTTGGTACTCCCTCACTAATGACTGTGATATAATGTCTTTTGTTTCGTGTTAAATGATATATGAAGAACAACAACCCGAGGAAAGTCTTTTGTCAAAATCACCAATGTATTTCTTGCCAGGTCCCTACGATCACTGCTAGCAGCTCCAGGTGTCAGCCCCGACATGATCACAGTCTTCATCGATGGTTACTATGATGAACCTCTCGCTGTGACCAAGTTGTTTGGGTTGAGAGGGATACAACACACACCACTTGGGGCGAGGAATATTTTTTTTTTACTGTTCTTTTTTCTTTTATGCTTACAAGCTTTTTTCTGCTATGATACCAGTTCACTACAGCTGTTAAGTTAGCCCACTCCCGGGAGAGGTTGCTAGTCCTCCAGACCTCTATATACTGTAAGTATACTGAATAATTTATCATCGTCCGCTAACATTTGTATGGGAGAGTGTATAGTATCCGGCATATCATTTACGAAACAAACAACAACTGTTCCAGTACACTGACCTGTCACTTGTCACAGGTACTCATAATGATTTCGCGTCATTAATCACCACACACTGCTCGCGGCCATCAAGTTAAGGAAAGTGAAAGACTGTTAGTGTACAGTTTAAAGGAAGATGGTAGGGAGAAGGGGGGAACTAGAGAGATGGAAGGATAAGGCGAAGGAAATTAGAAGTGAAGATGGACATCCTGGAGGCAGCAGTGAGCAGAAACTGGCGTTCAGTGATGTTATGGAAGAATGTACAAGGCTACTGGGTGGGGGGGGGTGATGTTGACGTACTTGGCAGCTTGTATAAGGGGATGTGTACCATAGTGTGTATTTATTTGTTTGTTTGTTCCAGTACCCTGCAATAAGTGAGAAAAAAGCTTGAAACATAAAAGAAAAATATGAAATTATGTTACTTGGGTGGGTAAGAATATTTTTAGTGATAAAGATTGTCAGACCACACACATAGAAGGTACTCTTACTTTCTAATGATATCTCAAATGCACCTTTGATATTATAATGTCATGGTAATTGTGAATATATATACTGGAAAAACCTAGACTGTATCAGGCTACATAAGTGACGGTCTCAAATCCTTCAGGTGAGGAACGCTCGTATCGCCCAGCACTACAAGGCGTCACTGACAGCCACCTTCAACATCTTCCCAGCTGCTCGTTATGCTATTGTGCTAGAGGAAGACTTAGATGTTTCTCCTGACTTCTTTAGGTAAGTTCCTCAGGCACTTTTGTATTTTGGCAGTGATCATTTGTCGGGTGTGACGATTACCGCTGAACTGTAATCATATTACAGTACCTCACTTAACCTAGCCTAACCAAACCGGTAATCTTGTATTTAATGGGAGTAAAATTATGAGTGCCTTCAGTAAGACGGAACATTTTAGAGTACCAATTACTACTACATTATATAAAGTATCGGATAATACAGTAGTTAAAAACCAATTGCGCGCAGTATATACTTGACATTTCACCATACAAAAAAAAACTTTCTTACCTCATGAAACCGACGAAATATATGTGAGCAACATGTTTTGCACGATATAAATTGTACGACTTATTTTGGCTTCAACTAACGGGCTCCCGCCAACCGACGCCATGACACCACACAGTGTTGTCTTCTCTGTGGTAGCACTGGTACAACGGACCTAATTTTGTTTTACAAATTTGTTTTGGTTTCGTTAGGTTACTATTTTAGGTTAGGTTAAGTTGATTAAATTTATGAACCATATAACATTTTGTGATATTGTTTATTATTGTCAGATATTTAATTCCTACAGCTACTTCAGCCAGACCTTACGACTGCTAGAGGAAGACCCCACTGTGTACTGTGTAAGTGCGTGGAACGACCAGGGTTATGAACACACCAGCACAGACCCAACTCTCCTCTACCGTGTGGAGACCATGCCAGGCCTGGGCTGGATTCTTAAACGCTCCCTCTATAAGGATGAGCTCGAACCTAAATGGCCAACACCAGAAAAGGTAAGTTTAAAGTATTTTACAGTAGGTATGATATTTTGGTTCATATAAGACAGTTTCAAGGGAGGGATGTTGTTCTACTTTTATCCTCTTCACCACTTATCGGCTTGGGCGATCAGTCACGTCTCTGATTACTTTTCCTTTTCTTTTATCCTCTTCACCAAAAGATCGGCTCGTTAGCCGCTTGGGCGATCGGTCACGTCTCTGTTACGCTCTGTTGGCAAGTACTGGGCATGCACCGGATCCTGAATGTACCTGAACCTGCTCCAGTGTTGGTCAAGTCTGGTCTTGAAAGAGCTCACACTCGGTGCCGTCACAACACTTTCTGGTAGATTGTTCCAAGAGTTCACATCTCGCACTCCGAAAAAGTTTGCCCTCACAGTTTTCTGGACTTGCGGCTTCTTCAATCTTGTGGGGCGAGCGTCCGCCAGCTCCAAGAAAGGACACTCGACTGAGTAGTGCCCCTTGAGATGCTTATACACCTCAATTAGGTCACCCCTTGCCCGTCTGTAGTATAAGCTAGGCAAGTTCAGGCGCTCCAATCTCTCAGGGTAGCTGAGGCGCCAAAGGGCAGACACCAGTCTGGTGGCCCTCCTTTGAACATTTCCAACCAACTGACAGTCCCTAGTATATCTCGGGGACCAGGCGGGGTAACAGAACTCTAGATGGGGAACCACTTCACTCTTGAAGATCGTTACGAGACCCAATAATTTATTTACCTGATTTACCTTCTTCTCGCAATGGCCCGAGAACTTCAGCTCATTGTCAACATACTGTACACACCTAGGTCCTTCTCACATTGTCTCAAATAGTGCAGTTTCTTCATCCCGTTGGGACATATGATACGCCTCCTTACAGTTGGTACGCCCCAGGTGCATCCTCTTACACTTCGTGACATTGAATCTCAGCAGCCATTTCTTTGACCATTCTTGGAGCCCACAGAGGTCCTTTCGGCAAACATTTGTATGGAGGAGTGTACAACGTCACGCATGTCATTTATGAAACAAACAAACAACAGCGGGCCCAATACACTGCCCTGTGGTACCCCGCTTGTAACAGGTACGGATAATGATTTCGTACCATTAATCACCACACACTGCTTGTGGTCATGTAGAAAGTCTTCTATCCACGCTAGGACATTTCCCCGAATTCCGTACCCTTCCAGTTTGATTTTCAGCCTTTCGTGGGGTACACTGTCGAAAGCCTTAGCAAAATCTAGGTAAATATTGTCGATATTACCACCCCGTTCCAGAATATGGGTCCAAATATCCAATACCTTTAGCAATTGTGTTAAGCAGGAGCGCCTAGCATAAAACCGTGTTGGCAATCCTTTACAAGATTGTTTCGTAGTAGATGTTCCATTGCGGCATCTCTGATAATACTCTCAAGTACTTTACATATTATGCTGGTCAGGCTCACCGGTTGTTCGTGGAGTGACGATTGCCCTTCTTGAAGATAGGACTCACATTAGCCACTTTCCATTCACTGGGGACCTTTCGTTCATCCAGGCATTTACAAAACAGGATCTTCAGGGGCTCGGCAAGCTCGTTGCTCAACTCTCTTTGCACTCTAGGATGTACCATGTCAGGGCCGGGACTCTTATGGACCTTTAGCTTTGACAGTTTATATTTAATACCCTCTTCTGTGAACACAATGTGGGTCAGTACTGTGTCGAACCGTCTGTCCTCAAACGCAGGAAGGTTAATCGCATCCTCTCTTGTGAACACCGAAGAAAAGAAGCTGTTCAATGCCTCAGCTTTATCCTGGTCAGAATCTGCGTAACTACCATCTTCAAGCCTCAGGTCTGATACACCTACTCGCGTTTTTAATTTCGACTTTGCATAGCGGTAAAACGCCTTTGGGTTTGACTTGACCTCGCTTGCAACCAGCCTCTGGAACTCCTTTTCAGCCCTCCTACACTCTATCTGTGCTTAGTTTCTGGCTCTTGCATACATCCTCCTGTCTTGCTCATCGTTTGACCCAACCCACGTCTTGAATTTCTGGGTTTTCTTCTTAACTCTGTCGACCGCCGCGTGGTTCTTGTGTAGGGATCCCCTCGTATTCCTAGAGGCACTGGGTTTGGTCTTGGGTATATATTTATCGATCAAATGGGTCGCTTTACTAGCTATGATATTCAGTGTAATGTCTGCGTTCTTGTGCCTTAATGAGTCAGGCCAGTTGATACCCTTCATCTCTTCCCTCATCCCGTTGTAATTTCCCTTGTAATATTTGCACCTTGGCCTGGCCTTATCCTGAACTAGGTAACAGTTAAATCTGAATGACAACATTACATGGTGACTGGTGCCAACTGGGGCAAGGTGTTCCAGTTTGGCCACCATACCCTCCTCGTTTGTTATGATGAGGTCTAGTGGCTTGGGTGTTTGCTCGTAATGTGTCGGGTCTCTAACATGTTGGAACAGAAAATTATCTCTCAGAGTTTCTACAAAAAGAGTAGCAGGGTTATTCAAGTCATTTGGGGTGAACTCGTTTCTCCAGTCGATGTCGCCATAATTAAAGTCCCCCCATGATAAGGAGGTGGCTAGGGTTGAGCATCGCCGCGTTGTCTATTAAGGGTCTAATTTCCTTTGATTTAGTGGGCCACAGTTTGGGGATCTGTAGATACACCCGACGATAAGTAAGTCCCCTCCCTTTAATTTAATTTTACACCACTTGGACTCTTCAAAAACATCCTCTCCCTGTACCCTCGCCTGGCTGGCTCTAAGGTCTTGTCTAGCATAGATAACCACACCCCTCTTGCAAATTTCTTGAGAAAGGTTCGTAAATGAGTCATATCCAGCAATACTGAACTCACATTCCTCTGGGTCGATTCTCCTGTTCTTGTACAACAGCTCTACAACTCCCACAATATCTGGTTGGTGTACCTTCAGTAGTGTTTCAAACTCCTCTCTCTTATCAAGGAACGTGTCAGTATTAGTGTACATGACATTCAAGCCAGAATTTGTTCTCGGTAACGTCTCTGCTCTTAGTAGTAACCCCCTCCCCATTCTCAGAAGCTACAGCATTTGCTAAGTACACTGTATTTTGCAGGGTGTGGTTAGAAATGTCATTGTTTACAAGGCACTCAACACCTCCCGGGCGGGGGGATAGAGGGGTGGAGGGTGCGCTGCTGTCCCCCAGCCCTGTGTCAGCACACTTGCTTTCACCGCTCTCTCCCTGAATACAACCCACGTACACCCGTCCCCGCTCCTCTTCCCTTCTCTGCTTTAAGCCCTGCAGGAGCTTCCTGTGCTGTTCCCTCTGCTGGCATCTCCCCATTTAAGTTAGAGAGGAGTACAGTACTTACTTTTTAAAATTAAACCTGTTATGTGCGCCATCACTCCACGACAAAAAACAAGAGGGGGCACAGTCAAAATAAAGAACTGGATAATCAAGTGCTAAGATACCAGAAATATTTAGTGTAATGGGAAGGAGTACATACACCTGTAATATAATATTATGTGGAGCTCATGATGTTATATTTGTGTTTATAATAATAAGTCATTATCTGAGTCTAATTTTTGGTGAAGGTTGAGCTAAGGGAAAGATTTACATATACCTGTACATAGTCAGTTTCATGCAATTATTTATGAGCCCCATATAGCACTTCTTAGTCTCGTGACTGGCAAAAATCTGCTGGCATTTTTATTTATTTTCCTCTTTAAAGGGGTAAAACTAATGTTCACCTAAGTTTGTGCGTGTGTGTGGAAGACAAATATGCCGGGAGTAACAGATGGGTTGGCTCTATTGAAGAAAATGTCAGCTGTACAACTCCACCAGATACAAAATTGTTAGAATAGAAATGATTGAGACATGTTGAATATGTAACTCATATCGAATAGATGAAAGTTACGAGTTTTGTCATATTCATATCGTGAGAGGAATACTGATTAACAAGTTCTAGAATGTACTTCAACTATAATATTCATTGGCAGTTACTTGTACTCTATATGAGGATTTGACGTATAGCGCCGAGAAGTTATTTACAGCTCTGATACACCATCATGCTTCATTAGTAAATATAAAATTACCGGTAAGTTTATGGGACTGTTTTACTTCAGATGTGGGACTGGGACATGTGGATGCGTCGAGGCGAGGTACGGCGAGGCAGAGAGTGTATTGTGCCTGATGTGTCTCGCACCTACCACTTTGGCTCAACGGGGCTCAACATGAACTCCTACTTTCAAGATACTTACTTTAAGAAGCATTCCTTCAATACTCTACCATATGTTGAATTACGAGACTTGCACAGGTCTGTATGAAAAGTTTTTTGAGCTGTCTTCACAAATAAGCAAAACATCCATGAAATATAAATAATCTATTTACAAATACAGTGTCATGTATTTTGCTGAATGATCACAGCCGCAACTGGATACTTAAACTTACACAACTATAATACAGGTAGTTTACTTATTTCCCCCGTTCAGCAGTCCGTAGATCTCCATGAAATTTATTGAATGATTTGTAAACTGTTCAGGCTACTGTATGTTATTTTTATATTAATATGATTAATATTATTTTGAGAAACTGTGGCAGTGATATTAATGTACTGACATTTTAGTTTGAAAAGGGAGGCCTACGAAGAGTTGATGGTAGAAATAATACGTCAGGGGACAGTACTTGATCATTCACGGAGTCCTTGTGAGGAAATCTTCGTACCAGACACCACCGGCCACACATACCTGATCTTCATCCAGATGAACCACCACAAAGACTATACTACGTGGCTGAAAGTGGCCAAGGTCAGTGTACTAACACTTCATGCTTTAATATTGCCCTCTAGAAACTGAAAATTTGTGTTGGATGTTTACGCTTGTGGCAGACGAAATACAGGTGTAATCATATTTAACACTATTCCTCTGAAATAATCATAATTAACACTTTATTCCTATGTATTGTTACTGAGTTTTTGCTTAAGTATTTAATTTGCTATTGCATTTAAACAAATGCAACTTTGTTATATAAGAAAGGCACAAAAGCCCGTATTATTCAACATCTTCCCTTGAAGAGGGTCGTCGCGTTTCAACCCTAGTTTTAAACTAAACGAGTCCTGGTTGACACCGCAGTACGGTACTTAACGGGGTGGTGTGGCGGTAAAATTAACTACAGTAATTCCAATAAAATTAATTTATAATATTGGAATTAGTCCCTCAGGACTCATTTAGTTTAAAACTCGGGTTGAAACACGACGACCCTCTTCAAGGGAAGATGTTGTTTAATAATACTGGCGCTAATGTCTAACTTTGTTAGTGAGTGCATCAATGGAAGTGACCATCATGTGCGATATTTCTTCCGGATTCAAAGTGACATGGCGTGGACAAGTAATGGCAGCTGCCCGTGTACCAAAATCACTAGTTCACAGATTTGTGAATTTGAGAACGCTTAATAATTAACTACATTAGAAAGCGACATGTTATGGTTGTGTCCTCTGCTCGTATAACTAAACTTTTCCTATTTCTGTTGCATATCTTGTACAGTATCAATGTAGATAGAGTAATACGACTGGTTGAAATGCAGATATTAAATTCAAGTCTGTCACAGGTCAAGGTCACAGATAAAGGTAAAAAATCAAATATACTGTGTTGTGCTGTACTCATGTTTACTAAAATTTGGATAACCTTTATATTCTATCTGATTTTTGGTGACGTTTGTAGTGCTTATGTATATGGGACCTGGATGGACGAGGCTACCACCATGGCATGTGGAGACTTAACATCAAATCCAACCCTGTTATAATAATAGGCGTGCCCTTCTCGCAGTACTCGTGAGTATTAGTGATTCATTCATTTGTATTTTAGAATGGAGATTAAGGCATATACTGTATTCTATGTTTGGAAATTACCCCTGTATCATTCATTACTGTAATCTTTTATTTTATGTGTATGTGCCCAAAGATTTGATTAGTTAAGATTGAATTTTGCCTTCAACATAATTTAGAAGTTTGTGGCTATGTTAACTGTGTGGTTATAGAGTTTGTTACTATATTAGTGAAATGCGAGTACATGTTAGAAATAGTGTTTGAAGGATGTGATGTAGATGTAACGGTATTTTTTTTTTTTTTTTACGGGGATTAGCCCACCCGGGCACAGGTCACTGACACACATCGGGGCCTGGGGGCCGAAAATGTTGTTGTTGTTGTTGTTGTAGTGGTAGTAGTAGTAAAAATAATAATAATAATAATAATAATAATAATAAAAAATACAAAAATGAAAAAAGGTCAAAAGTGAGAAACAATATATGTATGTTGTGTTGTCAATAGTAAGAGAAACAATTGAGACCCAGCAATTGTGTGTAAATGAGGCAGAAAGTCAGATCAGCAACCTGGGACTTGGTCACAATTTTCGTGATGACAAGTGGCAGCAGGGTCTACCTAGTAACCATAGACAACACATTATGCTTCCAATATCTTCCCTGGAGGTAGTAGGTAGTACCTCCCTGTTTGGTAGCTGCCTAATACCTACTATGTTTTCAGTGATCATGTTATTCAAGTGTTCATTTCTCATTACCATCCAGCTTAGTGTGAAGATGTACAAGAATATATTTACTGTACAAGCAGAATAGATGAGTAATGAGTTGAATGGTATCCAATACATTATAACTGAAATACCCTTAATGTCCGCACTATCAACGCTACAAATACAGTAATATGTTTATAAGAGCCTCCCTTGGGTCACTTATTACATCTGATTTAAACTGATAGCACTACTTGTACTTAGTAAGGGTCACGGATCCTAATGTAACTTTGCCTAGTAAAGGGGAAATATTTCCTACATACAATACATAACCACCTAACTTCCCTGTATACTGTATAGTACTGTACCATATAATAACAAAAGATAGTGCTAGATATAATGAAAATTTTATGTACTGTACAAATAATTAAAAAAAACTCAACGTCTATTTTCATTTACAGGAAATTCAAGCCCACGGATGTGAAGCCTTTGTGTATGGACGAGACAGAGAGCGACAGAACCAAAACCAAGGAGAAAAATTTAAATCATAGATAACAGTTGGCTGTGCTGGTGATTGAGCGAGATGTTCTGGTAATATACAGTTGGATGTCATATTGTTCATGGGAGCAATGTTTTCAAAGCCGATGGTAATGCAGGATAACATGACAATGTATCAATCACCCAAGAGAAGTTTGGGTGTTATAAAAGTCCTTGTGCACCTGCAATAATTGAAAATATCGTTAAATCCATTTTTCTACTTACAGTAAATATTGGAAATGGTCATCATAGCAAATGTTGGAAGTGGATATCATTACCAATATTTACTAAGTAGAACAAGGTGTATAACAGGGAGCAACAGGAACCTTTCTAAAACCCTATACAGTACAGTATTTACCACTGCATACCGGTATATGCTTTTCAGCACATTCTTAGGATTTTGGTACTATACAGTATGTCTTTTTATGACTTGATCATGAAACAACAGCTTGGAACCATAACTGTATTGAATGAATTAAAGGCATATGTTGTACAGTATAGTATATATGGTACTGTATAAGCTTAAGCTGTATGATTACTCTTGGTATGAGTTAAAGATACATAGAATATTTATATGTTAAAGCTATACGTGCATTTCCACCACGTGTCATCATCCTAGGTCTAACCTAACTAGTCAGGTGGAAACTATGTTAGTTACACACACATCTGTTCTCTGTTAAGACCTTCATTGTTGCAGTGTTAATACAGGAGGAAACCAAAGTACATGGAGAAAACCTTCAACATTTGGTAGCTAAACTTTGGATAACTCTTCACATCTGACCCAGGGATTGAGGGGAAGCAGTGATGAGAGGCAAACATGCTACTGTCAACACCCAACTATTTCTTCCTAATCTTACTCATGCTTCGGAAATTCAGCTGCACACTATTGCCAAGTTGCCAACTCGTCTCCCAAACTTTGTGATGAATTGTTTTTATATATACAGTACAGTATTGTGAATACCTCATTCGTGTATCATTTAATTTAAAGGAGTAATTTTAGCTTTACAGTGCCGGACGAGTACAGTTGTTGCACCTAACTGAATAGAAAAACCAACATGTCGATTACAGGTATTTGGCGTTTGTTAATGGGTTTGATGCTTGACTTTGTGGTGATGTATAATGATTCAACTATTGAGTTTGTAAGCACTGCATTCTGAATAAAAGTTTTTAACTTATGGTTCATCACTTTACTAACCTGGCTTTCCTTTCTCCCAGGGAAGAGAGATTATACCAAAGAATGAGTTAATAAGATGAAATGCCGTCGATTCCACCTTACAGTATCTAATAGTTGGACAAAGGAGCCACCCCAGATATGAGAGCAGTACTCCGAGTTAGGAGAAATGAATTCCTTATAAACTTGAGGCAAATACTCAGGAGCGAAGTAGCTACAGCATCTGTACAGCATTCCCAGCTTTCGGGAAACTTTCTAATACAACAGTAAAACAATTTTTTTTTTACCTATAGTCATATTATTCAAAGTATATTGTTTAATATTCAATGACAATGACAATGAGCTGAAGTTCTCGGGCCATTGCAAGAAGGTAAATCAGACAAATAAATTATTGGGTCTTATAAGGATGTTCAGATATCTAGATGGTCCGTCCCTCGTAACGATCTTCAAGAGTGAAGTGCTTCCCCATCTGGAGTACTGTTACCCCGTCTGGTCCCCGAGATATGCTAGGGACTGTCAGTTGGTTGAAAATGTTCAAAGGAGGGCCACCAGACTGGTGCCTGCACTTCGGTACCTCAACTACCCTGAGAGATTGGAGCGTCTGAACTTGCCCAGCTTATACTACAGACGGGCAAGGGGAGACCTAATTGAGGTGTTTAAGCATCACAAGGGGCACTACTCAGTCGAGTGTCCTTACTTGGAGCTGGTGGACGCTCGCCCCACAAGGGGTCACAGCTCAAGATTGAAGAAGCCGCAAGTCCAGAAAACTGTGAGGGCAAACCTTTTTGGAGTGAGGGTTGTGAACTCTTGGATTAATCTGCCAGAAAGTGTTGTGACGGCACCGAGTGTGAGCTCTTGACCAACACTGGAGCAGGTTCAGGTACATTCAGGATCCGGTGCATGCCCAGTCCTTGCCAACGCGTAACAGAGACGTGACCGATCGCCCAAGCGGCTAACGAGCTGATCATTGGTGAAGAGGATATAAGAAAAAGAAAGAAATAAGAATGACTGGCGCCTTCTTAATCACACAAACGCTGCTAAACAGCTACTTATGTTCTTTATGGCCATTCTGAACTAAAGTATCGGGTCTATATGTCCAGTGTTAAATGGCAGAAAGGATAATAACAATAATAATAATGTATTAAGACGATGGCGCCCCTTACCGAGCACCTCGAGGAAATTATCCTACTGAAGATAAATGTTTTCTTACATGATGATATGACCAAATAATAAGTTTTTTATATCTAATATTAGTTTCAAGAGTTCCGTCCCTGCCATGTGGTCAGCGCTACCACTTAGCAATACAGTATATGATTTATCGGACAAAACGAGCAGTAGGTTAGGTCTCTCACTTAACCATACAAATTTATTACTTATTAGTATATGAATAGATATATGTTTTACAGAATCTTATTTTGATGCCAGAGCTAAACTTGGCCGAAGCACTGATTCATTGACCCAGCAACGAGACATGGCATTCCTTGAGGTGTTTTCTATATACTCAAAACTATTCAAGATAACTATAGCTAGATATAAAATAAATATGATAAGCAGTTATGCTGCTAACCACACGTGGTAATCTTTGAGTATCCAGCCACTGTATAGATCATATGTAAGTAATAGAGCCACTAATCTACTTGGATACATTATACCCATTACTGTTAAAGAAGTAAACAGTGGACATCTGTAGCCGTTTGGGCGCTCCATTCAGTGTTAGAAGTCCAAGAAACTTGCATAAGAGGCATCTTTTGGTGTTTATAGTTGTCTTGACAAACGATCTTATTGTAAAGCAATTTTTACTTTAATCAGCGGGTATATATACATTTATTTGTGTTACAGAAAGAAGCAGGTCCATTGCTAAGGATTATTATAATGGCCCTTTTCTTTAAGCTATGGAAAAAAAATTTGTAACAGCAAGAAGTGCTGGCAACCAAGTGTTCTCTATTCACTGGGAAGATATTGAAAGCAGGTATTGTCTAATGGTAGACCCTGCTGCTTATGGCATCCAAAAAATTGTGACCAAGCCCCAGGTGGCTGATCAGACTTTGTCTCATTTACACACAATTGCAGGGTTTCAATTGGTTCTCTTGTAGTGAACTCTTACTTGTCAACACAACATACATATATCGTTTCTCACAACTGTGTGTATATATATATATATATATATATATATATATATATATATATATATATATATATATATATATATATATATATATATATATATATATATATATATATATATATATATATATATATATATATGCCATTAAAATAATATTCACTAATGTATTAAAAAGTTATTGAAATAATTAAAAAATGGTACATTTAAAAAACCTCAAAAGTAATTTCATACATATCTAAAATATTTATTAGGATGGAAATATTTTCAGTACCTAAGTAAATTTTCGCAAAACTTGGGTTGAAAACCACTTTTATGGATAATTCTTTGGCCTGTCCTGAAGGACAAATAACGTGACATCTGCTAATTACTGTACCCAGGATATAGTGACCACTATAACGTCCACTAATAATTCAGTATCAGGGATAAATAATGTATAATGTTATGTATCAGGGAGAAGTACTGTGTAATGTTATGTATCAGGGAGAAGTACTGTATAATGTTATGTATCAGGGAGAAGTACTGTATGTTATGTATCAGAGAGAAGTACTGTATAATGTTATGTATCAGAGAGAAGTACTGTATAATGTTATGTATCAGGGAGAAGTACTGTATAATGTTATGTATCAGAGAGAAGTACTGTATGTTATGTATCAGGGAGAAGTACTGTATAATGTTATGTATCAGGGAGAAGTACTGTACTGTATAATGTTATGTATCAGGGAGAAGTACTGTATAATGTTATGTATCAGGGAGAACTACTGTATAATGTTATGTATCAGAGAGTACTGTATAATGTTATGTATCAGGGAGAAGTACTGTATAATGTTATGTATCAGGGAGGAGTACTGTATAATGTTATGTATCAGGGAGAAGTACTGTATAATGTTATGTATCAGGGAGAAGTACTGTATAATGTTATGTATCAGAGAGAAGTACTGTATAATGTTATGTATCAGGAGAAGTACTGTATAATGTTATGTATCAGGGAGAAGTACTGTATAATGTTATGTATCAGGGAGAAGTACTGTAATGTTATGTATCAGAGAGAAGTACTGTATAATGTTATGTATCAGGGAGAAGTACTGTATAATGTTATGTATCATACTGTATAATGTTATGTATCAGAGAGAAGTACTGTACTGTATAATGTTATGTATCAGAGAGAAGTACTGTATAATGTTATGTATCAGAGAGAAGTACTGTATGTTATGTATCAGTACTGTATAATGTTATGTATCAGGGAGAAGTACTGTATAATGTTATGTATCAGAGAGAAGTACTGTATAATGTTATGTATCAGAGAGAAGTACTGTATAATGTTATGTATCAGAGAGAAGTACTGTATATGTATCAGTACTGTATAATGTTATCTCAGGAGTACTGTATAATGTTATGTATCAGAGAAGTATAATGTTATGTATCAGGGAGAAGTATAATGTTATGTATCTGTATAATGTGTATCAGGGAGAAGTACTGTATAATGTTATGTATCAGTACTGTATAATGTTATGTATCAGAGAGAAGTACTGTATAATGTTATGTATCAGGGAGAAGTACTGTATAATGTTATGTATCAGGGAGAAGTACTGTATAATGTTATGTATCAGAGAGAAGTACTGTATAATGTTATGTATCAGGGAGAAGTACTGTATAATGTTATGTATCAGGGAGAAGTACTGTATAATGTTATGTATCAGGGAGAAGTACTGTATGTTGTGTACAAAAAACTACTGTAAGGCCCATAAAAAATGATATAGTACAGGAGTTATGGAACTGTTGTTTAAGAACAGGATGATTGCAAGTTTCATGTAGATGGCTAGTATTCATTTACGAACCTTCCTGAATGTCTTACATATTAAAGTTAATAAAAGCCAAACGAACCTTCGGAGCACTGACCTAACTTAATGTAATGCACGCAAACCTCGTTAACTCAACCTAACCAATGATGTACTCCACCTCGAGGTATCAGACATAGCTACATTACCTATATACAAAAAATTTTTAATAACCAGAACTTAATAACGACCAGCCTAGAGGTAAGAAAGGCAAATCCCGGAGGAAATAAATTTACCTTGCAACACATCTCTCAGATATAATAATTTTTAGTACAAATAACAGTTAATAATGATATTGTAATGCCAAAGTAAATTTATAATACAGTAAATCCAAAGTTTGAACACGGAGCACAAGTTTATATTTTTGGAAAAAAACTCCATATCCACGTAAAGGAATTCAACTTTATTAATGTATTATATTAAATAACACATTCTTGTATTACGTTAACTAATTATGGAGAAACACAGACGATTATTACGCCGAAATACACAGCATTAAAGAAAGGGGATTGAAATTCTCTGATGAAAAGAGGGGTCAGGACCCTCCTGGATCCACCCTTGTATTACACATAATCAGGGCTAATGGTATAACTACATATAGTATACTGTACTTAGGGCTGGTGGTACTACTTCATTAACTCAGGGCTAGTGGTACTACTCTATATACTGTACTACTACATATACTCAGGGCTAGTGGTGCTACTACATAATTATCAGATGAACAACGGTGTTATAGAGAAATCCGACTGTGAGAAAGATTTAGGAGTAATGATAAGTTGGAATCTTAAACCAAGTCAACAATATATATTTGCTGGAAACAAGGCTAACAAAGTGCTTGGGTTCATACAAAGGAGTGTTAGCTACAAGACTAACGAGGTTATCCTAAAATTACATCTTGCGCTTGTGAGACCTCACTTGGATTACGCAGTTCAGTTCTGGTCACCGTACTACAGAATGGATATAGAATCCCTAGAAAGAATTAAGAGGAGAATGATAAGACTAATCCTGGTATTAGGAACCTTGAGTACAGAGACAGGTTAAAGCATCTTAATTTGCACTCCCTCGAGAGACGTAGAGTAAGAGGAGATATGATCAAGATGTATAAATGGAAGTCAGGGCTAACAAAGGTACTTAAACTATCCAACTAGGAGCGAACTAATAGCATTGGTTTTAAATTAGACAAATTTAGATTTAGGTTTATATTGTTGATATTCCGCCTAATTCTAGAATTTGAGTCATACCTACAAAGTATTATTAAATATAATTTCAAGGCTTCGAATAAGGACGGCAATGTGTCTTCCAATGTTGCAGTGTAAGGTGAATCATGGTATCGTGATTCATTAATTACCATTAAAATGAAGAAATAATAATGAGATGCATTCCAAAGTGTGACTTTTTCATATCTTTTGTGTGACTTTTTACCCTCTTTACTCCCAAACAATAAAATTGATGAAATATGCAAACTATATTCTTCAAATAATGTTTATGAATGCACCTTATACAATATAAATGAATAATAAAATAGTCACACAAGAGGAGATGGAACACCATTGTTTTCGTTAGTACTGTACAGTATTTACGGCTGGGAGTTCGGGACGATGGTTCGACACAAGAAACTAGAGAAAATAAGACCCTGGTTGTAGCTGTAGTAATGTTAATGTAAAAAATGAATACCTGTATACAGTATAAGCTTTAAGTACAGTAATGTTAATAAATGGAACACTGTAAGTAGCTAACCACTAATGGTAAAGAAATAAAGCGAGATGATTGGGAACGCCAACGTATGTAAGTGCGTACATGTGAGAACATATCGTCATTTCTCTACATAAGAATATGAAAGCAACACTTATTTACTGTTCATATAAGTTTTAAATAATACTTACAAACGTAAAACAAAAATTCTACTCACGAATGGTGGTATATACTAAAACATAAGGACAGCCAATGATGTTGTGTGAGCATTATTCAGATGACGAAGTCATTAGGTTTATCTCTGGCTGAATAATAAAGCTATCGAAAGAACCTTGCACAGCTGCTTTCTTTTCTGATTATACATCTTTTGTAGAGGTCATTTGCATTTTTTATGTCCCTGTTAATTTTAATGCTTCTTTCTGTTAACGGATCCACTTCAGAAAATATGTTCATTGCTTGTTCCATGCACTTCGGCACCTCAACTACCCTGAGAGATTGGAGCACCTGAACTTGCCTAGCTTATACTACAGACGGGCAAGGGGTGACCTAATTGAGGTGCATAAGCATCTCAAGGGGCACTACCCACACAGGGTCACAGCTCAAGATTGAAAAAGGCACAAGTCCAGAAAACTGTGAGGGCAAACTTTTTCGGAGTGAGAGTTGTTAACTCTTGGAACAATATACCAGAGTGTTGTGATGGCACTGAGTGTGAGCTCTTTCGAGACCAGACTTAACCAACACTGGAGCCGGTACATGCCCAGTACTTGCCAACAGTGCGTGACAGAGACATGACCATCTACAAAGCAGCTAACGAACCAATCAGTGGTGAAGAGGATAAAAGAGAAAGATATAATATCCACAGACCTCTCACCCTTTTCCTATTGTTTTAACACATCTAGTTTCTCGTCTAAGCTTATACACTTTCTTTTCGCTTTTGAACCAGCACTACCATCACTTGCTCTCTTGCTCATGTTGAATAGGGACTCAAAAAATGCCGTAAGAAATCTGAGAATGTTTTTCTCCTTTTCCTGTTCAAATGCATGAAAACAAAGGGCCTGCCAGCTGCGACTGTTTATGCTGGCGTCACCACTCACAAGCCCGGCAGCCTCTGTGCGCAAGGCGTGGTTTTTTTAAATACATATCAGGATTTAGTTATCATTTATATAAAAATGCAATTTTACTTTATTTTTTATGATATTTTCATCGTAAATATGAAGAAAATAATATTGTAAATTGAATTGGGTCCTAAATTAACCAGGGTCTTAAATATGAACCATCGTTATCGGAGACTTTCCTGTACTGTAGAATTTTTTTTAGAATGGACACGAGTTATCTGAAGATCAATATGAATTTAGAAAAGGAAAAGGAACTAGAGCAATTGTATTTAGTTTGAAATTTTTTAGTAAAACGGCTTTAGGGTTGATTTTGAAAAAGCATCTGATTGGGAAATACACAATAAACTTATTTTTACCTTTATCCTCTTCGCTAGTGACCGGTTCGTTAGCCGCTTGTGTGGTAATTCACGTCTCTGTTATGCACTGGCTCCTGAACTTGCCTAGCTTATACTACAGACGGGCAAGGGGCGACCTAACTGAGGTGTGTACCGAGTAAGCATCTGAAGGGGCACTACTTAATCGAATGTCCTTACTTGGAGATGGCGGACGCTCGCCCCACAAGGGGTCACAGCTTAAGATTGAAGAAGCCACAAGTCCAGAAAACTGGGAGGGCTAACCTTTTCAGAGTGAGAGTTGTGAACTCTTGGAACAATCTGCCAGAAAGTGTTGTGACGGCAGCGAGAGTAAGCTCTTTCAAGACAAGACTTGACCAACACTGGAGCGGGTTCAGGTACATTCAGGAGCCGGTGCATGCTCAGTACCTGCCAATAGTTCGTAACAGAGACGTGACCGATCACCCAAGCGGCTAACGAGCCGATCAGTGGTGAAGAGGATAAAAGTAAAAGTAAAAAGAAAATTTTTATGTATTTGAGAAGTACTGTACAGTATAATTACCGTAACTGTGTTGGTAAATGTACAGAAGAAATCAAAACAAGAATAAGTCAACCAAATATATATTTTTAATCTAAGAGACCCCCCCCCCAAAAAAGGGGGGGGGGCACTAACTTCAATTTGAGAAAAAAGCTACTGAAATGTTATACACTATATGGTCAAGACTGTACAGTAGTTTATGTCAAAAGCATGGGGACTTACAGCAGACACCAGAAAAAGGTTCGAGGCCTTTTGAATGTTGTTTAATAAGAGAATGTAGACAAGAAAACAAATGAAGTACAGTACAGGTACTAAGATTGGGAAAAACGTCGAGAGAAATAATTGAAATTTAGAGAGAAAGTAAAATGCAAAACTTTGGTTATATAACTTGGGATGAGGCAATAATGGCAGAAATATTAATGAGCAAGGCTGAAGGTAGGAGGGATAGGGGAAGACAGAGATTACAATGCACGATAAGAAATAAAAATCTGGGTCACCAGAGAGATGCAAAATCTCGGAAGATTTGAAAACCAATCCAAAAACGTTTAGTGGAGGACTGTGGTTACCAACCGTCAGATATGAGGAGGGCACTTTTGAATGACTGATTGAATTGATGAGGAACAGAGTAACAAATAAAGAGATTCTGCATAAAAACACACTAATAATAACAATAATAATAGAGCTTTATTGTTTCAAGCCTTTTAATCAGTAGAAAAATATTTCCTGTGTATATAATAAATTACCACTGGTTATTATGATGAACAAATAACAATCTTCCTCCTTGGCATAAACACAAATTCAAAGATATTTGACAGTTGAACAAAAATATAATTTTCACCATAATAGAATCTAATTATACACATCATAATCACTTCTCAGACTAATATAATGGTAATTTGACATATAAGTGGTCACCTAGCATAACATCATCACGTGCGGACATAACAAAAACTTATGAAAAATGTTACTTAAAAAATCAACATACTGCATAGTACTGTACTGAACAAGCATAATATCTATTACATCACAATTAGTGACCAAAATAGTAAAAAGCAAACTTTATACTGCACCTCTTCTCGAGATGATGAGAAAAGAACAGTAGATAAGGCAAGTACTGTATTGGCTGCAACTCATTCTTTAACTACTGTACTCTGCATTATAACAAAAAATTAAACCCAAACTCTGCTTCTTGTCATAGAAAATGTAAATAAAACAAGAGAAGTACAGCATATCTCAGCTGCACATAACTTCCTTTCTTTGTTTTTTCTCAAAACTGAAGGTTTATATGATGTCAAAAAATAAATGTCAAAGAAATGGAAGTTATAAGTACTGCAAATCAAATTATTGGTTGTAATTAACGACTAATTTTTTCTAAATTATCAAAACTGAAACTGTCTCCTGTCATAGAAATGATGATGCTGCTGGCTAAAATGTTCTTTCCTTAACCTTAAAAGTAATGGAAATAAGTCAAATACTGTTTGTGCATTAATAGGAAATAGGATTTTGGGGGCAGGGGACAGAAATTGTAAAAATTAGTAAATATTGTAAAGTATAATATAGACATTTATTCCTGAACACCCCAGATTTTATCATCGGAAAAGATTTAATTCTCCAATTAAAAAAAAAAAAAAAAAGGACTAATATGAAAAGGGAAAACCAATTTACAAATTCCTAAAGAAAACTTTCCACTATTTTCTTGGGAACAAATAAAAAATACAGTACAGGGTATCGTAATTTTCTTAACTTACATGAAAGTTTACTGTGCAAAAGCTGTAAAATGGTAAACCTGTAATTGATAGACAATAATAAGAAAATAAAAAACCAATAAAAATTTCTTTGGTTTTTCATGAAATAAATCCAAAGACTTTCTTTCACATTGAAGATGACCTGGGTATGGCAAAGAAGAAATGAAGGAAGGTGAAATCATGTAGACATTGAAAGTGTTGTGACGGCACCGAGTGTGAGCTCTTTCAAGACAAGACTTGACCAACACTGGAGCGGGTTCAGGTACATTTAGGAGCCGGTGCATGCCCAGTCCTTGCCAACAGTGCGTGACCGATCGCCCGGGCAGCTAGCGAGCCGAACTTTTGGTGAAGAGGATAAAAGAAAAGGAAAAGTAATCAGAGACATGACCGATCGCCCAAGCGGCTAATGAGCCTATCAGTGGTGAAGAGGATAAAAGTAAGTACTGTACAGTATAATACTGTACTGTACAATACTCTATACCTGTACAAAGACACTCCCTGGAACCTTCATCACT
The DNA here is from genome assembly GCF_018991925.1 of Homarus americanus. Classification (NCBI taxonomy): domain Eukaryota; kingdom Metazoa; phylum Arthropoda; class Malacostraca; order Decapoda; family Nephropidae; genus Homarus; species Homarus americanus. The sequence continues at coordinate 5,480,085 of NW_024756914.1, forward strand.
ATCCTAATCATCTAAGTGCATCTTGATGTCATTTCTTAATCCTGATACATCATCAACCAACTGTTTCCTTTCCTTCATCTTTATGAGTCTGATCTTAAAAAAAAAAAAAAATAATAATAAATAATAATAATAATAATAATACAGGTTTTTTCACCTAATCTTTTTTTTTTTTCAATAAAAATCACCAGGTCGGGGAATTGTTAACAAATTTTGTTTTGTTTTCGGCATTTCTCAAGTTGAAGCAAGCTTTAATGGCTGAAACAACATAGAATAGTTCTATTTGAAATTAAGAGGAACTTTCAACACAATATTTAAATCGTCAATTTACCAGTTAAACTGACAAATGACCAAACAAATTCGACAATGATGACCATGAATAGACACTTGTCATCCCAAGTGGATATTTCTCCATACTAATGACTTTATTATTTTTTTATAAACTGCTATTGGCTTCAAGGATGAATAAAGTGATTAATGTGTTGTAGTAAAATTTGCACTCAAGTCATCTACGTACTGCACTTTGGTGATAATGAGTCTTAACTATGAATACTTTTTGTCAAAATCTTAAAGGTGGGTTACAATCTGTAGAACTGACCATTTTCTCTACAATATCTTGATGTACATAACATTCCAGAAACAGTAGTTTTATATGTGACATATCAAAAGATGGATAGAAAGATGAGTAAACAGACAGACAGACAGATGGATGGAGGGAGAGAGATAATATAATGTACAGATATAGATAGGGTAGGTTGATATACTGTCTAGATATAAATAGATAGGTAGATATATTTAATACAAATGCCTTACAACTTCATTAGTTATCATTATTCATTTAATTGTGCCTCTTAACACCTTCCTTTGTCTATTTTTAGTTAAATCAACTTACTATTTATCTTTCTATCCAACCACACTGTAACTTTACACCTCTGCTATGCACTGTTGGCAAGTACTGGGCAGGCACTGGCTCCTGAATGTATCTACCCATGCATCTTTCTATCTGTCCCTTCTATCTATCTAATAATAATAATACAGTAACTGAAACAATAATAATAATAATAATAATAAAAATAATAATAATAACTACAAATGGAGTTTAGAGGTGTACAAATTTTAATTTCCCTCGTAGGTTTAACGTATTGTACAGTGTATCCATTTGGGTGTTATGTTGTACTGTACATCATTTGCTGCTGTATTCTAACTCAGTAACTCAAGAGAAAAGAGAGTGTGAAATCTTGAATTCATCTCCATTAACAGATGTCTGTGACTCTCTCTTTTCATCATTTATGCTCGATATATTGCTCTTCTGATTACTTAAACTCTGTAAACTTTGCTGGGGAAAGGATGGACATTTCAAAATAACCTGTGGATTCACAGGCAAAGGATATTCCTCATTACATACCCTATCATTAGCTGGACTGTGTGAAAGGTGAGTACCCTTAGAATGTAGCAGTGCCTTCAACTCTTTAAAAGCATTTCCACATGTGGAAGGATTTTTCATAAGCTTGGTAAGAGTTGGTGATAATGATCCATTTATATCTGAATGTGTTTGGTACTGTTGATTAAAATGAGAAGAAATATGCTTTTGAGTCTCTTCCATGTGTTGAATGGGTAGTGGTGTATGTTGAATAGGCAATTGACTTGTCTGATGAGGATTGACAAACTGTTTTTTTTTGCCCATGTTTGTCTGTCTCCCCTCTATATTAAACTCACATCCAAGAACTCTTGCCATTTCAAAAAACACACCGATATAGCTATTCTCTCTATTAACAGGAAGTGGTGGAAAAGTGATTTTTATTGCACAGGTATTTCTCTTTGGTACTGTGACAACCTTCATATTAACATTTGTTGGTGCCATGGGTGAGAGCCGTTTAGGAAGGTCCCTTTGTGTTCTTAAGTAATATTTGTGTGAGACTCTTTTAGGAAGACCCTTTTTTGGTACCTTATACATAGAAGATCCTGAGCATTCCTCTGCTTTCTTAGTTATGTCACAAGTTTGTTTTTCCAATAACATTGGTTCACTTGTGGTATTTTCTACTCCCTTACAAGAGGAATTTTGAGATGATGCAATGTCTGAAGTAAACTTACGTTGACTGTGATTGCGTAGTGAACCTTCATTAACTTCCATATGTTGGGGGCTATTGGAGTGAACTGCTTTAGAACTTTCATTTTGAGGAGAAGAATTGCTGATACAATTTTCCTCTGAGGGATTATTTTCAGTGATTTTTGACACTAAATCACTATTGTCTTCCAGAGAGATTTTATGTACTGACACTGATGAATTCTTGAAGCAGGAGTCATCTGCTTTGCTATCTAAGATGAACTTATTTGGACAGGTAGAAAAGGTAGATGAATGTGGCTTGTCCTTGGTGTCTGATTCATCAGCCTCTGACGTCATCGTGGAGTCTAGGGGAGTATCTGCCAAACTTCTACATGGGCCTTTTGTCTCTGTTACACACTCTGTATCATGAGCTCTGTTGAGTGCAGTTTTATCTAAAGACTCAGATAAGTTTTGACGATTACCCTTTATTACACTTGAGCTTGCTTGTAAATTATCTTTTATAGTAATGACTTCACCACATATGTGAACAAAGTCCTTTGAATCTTCTGAAGCAGAATCAGTGCTATCTGATCTCTTACTTTCCTTGGTTCTTATGATGCCTTGTGAAGTCTTGACTTTGGTGCAATTATTATTCTCAACTGGGTTGGGTGGGATTAAAAAGACAGATACTGCATTCTTTGACCCCAAGCGTTGCTGCAACAAACTAATGGCACCATCTAAACCACTAGAAGTTCTTTTTGCTAATGGTTCCATGCTCCTTTCAATGAAGGGTATGTGTGAGCCAACTGGCCAACTGTCTTGACCTTCTTTATGCTGCACCACACAACTGCAACAAGAAATTTTACAATTATAAGTCTGCATAAAAAAAAAAAAAAATTATATATATATATATATATATATATATATATATATATATATATATATATATATATATATATATATATATATATATATATATATATATATATATATATATATATATATATATACTGTATATATATATATATATATATATATATATATATATATATATATATATATATACACAGTCAACCCTCGCTTTACGCGGTCCCACATTCCACGTTTACGCGGTACCCTGCCGAAACCGGAATGCTCACATTCCGCGGTGCGTGTACCCCTTTACGCGGAGAGCGGCTGGCGAGCCGCGCCATTTTTGGATCCAAACCTCCCGCCATCTCTCCCGCCATGTTGTGTAAGCGGCGCGAGCAGGGTGAGCACAAGGTCGCCCAGTCATCAAAACATTACCGAGTTCTTCACCCGCCACCCACCACAGCTGGCCCAAGTCAGTGATAGTGATAATTACAGTGAGGATATGGACTTATATGGACTTTGAGGGGTTTGACAAAGAGGCCCTGCAAGCCTCTGTGGTGGATAGTGATACAATTGATGCACGTGATACAGGTGAGGGCCAATAATCTGCCCTCTGCCTCGGAACCAACCCCCCATCCCCGTGTGCCCAGCCATCTTTTCTACTAATGTAAGTGTTAAAAAACCTAATATTATTGATATTTCTCTTAATTATTAATTGTGTGTGCATACCATCATAAAATTAAGAACTAATAGGTCTTATAAGAAGGTCATTCAGATAGCTAGACGGTCTGTGCCTCGTAATGATCTTCAAGAGTGAAGTACTGTCACCCTGTCGGATCCATGATATATGATGCTGTCAATTGATTGAAAATGTCCAAAGGAGGGCAACCAAACTGGTGCCTGCTCTACGGCACCTCAGCTACCCAGAGAGATTAGAATGCCTGCAACTGCCTAGCTATGCTACAGACAGTATACTATATATAATAGCAGGTGTCTTCAAGAGAGCTCAGGGTCTCAACTGACTCAGCCATGATAATATTGTTATTATTATCTACTCAGTATCTGTGTTTTTTCTAGCTAAATAAACTGTTTCAATATCAATACAGTGGTCCCTCGGTTAACGAGCACAATCCGTTCCAGCAGGTTGCTCGTTAACCGAAACCATTGTTTCAATGGGTTTTTGGGTAATTGGTTCCAGCTCACCGAAAATTGCCTAAATTCAACAAAAAAGGTAGAAAAGTACACTTACTTTGAGGTGTGTATGTAGAAGGCTCCTGGATGATGATGATGGGAATTAGAATGGGGGTGGAGGAGAAGGAAGAAGAGAAGGCATTGGGGTGGAAGAGAAGTCACCCCATGGCACCATTTCACCCATAAAATTTTAGTTCTCTTGGTGTATTTCAAGATTATTTTCTTTAAATCAACACTGCACTGCATTATATATTGTCAATATAAATAAAATATATTTCAAAATGACCAATAATTTGCTTGGAAACACAGAAAAAAAGCGTTTAGTTGAAGAGAGTCTCAAGCAAGATGTTACCTCCACTGAAAACAGAGAGAGACTAATGCCTGTCTGGTGTGTTAACAGGCTAGATGGTACACCAGAAACTAGTTTCTTTACCTTCAATTATGTTCAATAATTGTTAAAATGACTAAAAAAGTTAATATTAAACTTTTAAAATTATTGAATAGTATAAACTTCTTGATATTTACTAAAATAGTAAGGAATTTAAGCCCTAAAACCGATTACTGTATTGGCGGACTAATACTACAGCTGGTGGACCGCCAAATGCAAGCAAAAACATGTTGAAGTCGGCTCGTAAAAAACTCGTTAATCGAGGGATTGCTCGTTAACCGAAGTTAAGAATCTTATGGAAGGTAAATTGTTAACCGAAATCTCATTAACCGAGGCGCTCGTTAACCGAGGGACCACTGTATTACCATCAATGACTTACTTGTGAAATATCCTGAAACAAGACAGGGTTAAGCAGCATTGCCATAATAAATATTGGTGAGCGTACTTTCACAAACCAGGTAATTAGTTCTCAGATGCAACAGATTATTGACATACAGGTACTCTTCGACTTACAACCTACTCGACTTACGACCACCCGGACATACAACCGCCACAGTCGCATAAATTTATTTTCAAATTACGTAAGAATTTTCTAGTACCGAAACGTTGCCGTCCTGTACGACAGCGTGGAGTGGGCTGGGCCACCTCGTGGTGTACAGCATCCACGACGTAGACCGCTCAGTTGGTGTTAGTGATCGCACTATGTGCAGTACTGGAAAGTGTAAAAGTGAGAATTCTGGTGGTGCTCAAAAGAAAAAGAGACAGTTAATTAATTTTTGAGATGAAAATGAAAATAATAATGCAATATGAAAATGGAAAAACGATAGTAACCATTTCACGCGACTTTGGCTTCTCTCACTCAACGATATCAAAAATTTTGAAGGACAAGGCAGAGGCATTTGCTACTACAGGTATTAATAAGGGGATTCAAATGTTTGAAGAAATGGATCAAAGTGTTGAGCATTTTGCAAAAGTTGACACTGATCCAAGATGCACTTGCTTGCTACAGGGAGATTTACAATGAAAAGAAAATGCAAAGTGTGCAGTCTAAATTGGACATATATTTTTAGAAGTCCCCCACTGCTGTCTCCTCACACCCCACCACCGCTGTCTCTTCACTCCCTAAAGATGATCCAATACCTTCAACAAGCAAGTATGTTAGCCTGTCTGAAGAAAGCGAAATTGATGACCCACCCAGCCCTGTCTCCTCCTCTGCTTCATCCAATTAATGTAGTCTCTATGTTTAATTAAAAAAATATTGAGGCCTCGTGTGTATTCAGCTGACTACATTAAAGGTAAGTGCACAATAACACTTTATTCATTTTTCATTATTAATTACTTTTACTGTACCGTATTTCATTTTAGATTTTCTATGTATTATTTTCGCATTTTCAACTTACGACCAGTTCAACTTACGACCTGGTCGTCAGTCCCTAACCCTGTCGTAAGTCGAAGACTGACTGTATTTGGAAGGAGGAAAGGCAGAAATTTCTATTTATTTTTCTAGAATGGCCCATGGTATCAATTTCCTACAGTTCTATTGTTACCCAAACTTGTACAGTATATAAGCTTCACTTCACCTACCATTTGTTCATAGTGAAAATGATCATTAATATACAGTATATATATAAATATACAGGTAGTCCTCGACTTACGACTGACTCAACTTACGTCCATCCGCACTTACTACTTGCTCTGATCGTACGACCATCCGCACATACGACCGCAGCAGTCGTGACCAATTTTTTTTTCAAATGACGCGCGCATTTTCTATACCGAAACGTTTCCGTCCAGGGCAAGAGCGTGGCTGGCTTGGGTCACTGCGTGGGTACACTCACTCAGTACAGCGCTTAGTTGGTGTTTGGCTATCGTATCCTATACTGATCGCACTGTGTACTTACGATATTATCGTATTTAATTGACTTTATAATGACTGGAAAGCGTACAAGTGAGAGTACTGGTGGTGCTCAGAAGAAAAGGAGACAGGCAATTACCTTTGAGATGAAAATGAAGATAATAATGCAATTTGAGAATGGTAAAACTGTAGCAACAATCTCAAGTGACCTAGGTTTCTCGCACTCGACCATATCCACTATTCTGAAGGACAAGGAACGTATTCGTGAGGTAGTGAAAGGAACAACACCTATAAAGGGAACTATAATTTCGAAGAAAAGACAAGGTCCTATTCATGATATGGAAAAAATATTGGAGATATTGATAGAAGACCAGATACAGAAGCGTGTACCCTTAAGCCTTCAAACCATACAGGCTAAAGCAAGAAGCCTGTTCCAAAGCCTGAAGGAGCAGGCAGGAGATGAATGCGAGCAAACCTTTACAGCAAGTCTTGGGTGGTTTAACAGATTTAAAAAAATGCTACAATTTACATAATGTTAAGGTGAGTGGAGAGGCAGCTAGTGCTGATGTTGGTGCTGCCGAAGCTTTTAAGGAGGAGTTAGATGATGTGATTGTGGAAGGAAATTATTTGCATGAGCAAATATTCAATGTGGATGAGACTAGATTATTGTGGAAGCGCACGCCTGAGCGGACATACATCCACAAAGAGGCGAAAACAATGCCAGGATTCAAGGCATTCAAGGACAGAATTACACTTCTGTTGGGGGGGAATGTTGCTGGTTTCAAGCTAAAGTCCTTCATGGTCTATCATTCAGAGAACCCCACGGCTTTTAAACATGTCAGCAAGCACACACGGCCAGTGTTTTATTGCAGTAACAAGAAAGCCTGGATGACCATTGTACTGTTTGAGGATTGGTTCATGAATTGTTTCATTCCTCGAGCCAAGGAGTATTGTCTGCAACAACGGATTCCATTCAAGATTTTGCTGATTTTGGATAATGCTCCGGGACACCCACCACACCTGGACGACATGCACCCTGATGTTAAGGTAGTGTAAATTCCACCTAACACTACCTCTGTCATCCAACCCATGGATCAAGGTGCTATTGCTGCCTTTAAAGCGTATTATTTACGTACAACCTTCGCTCAGGCTGTTGCTGCTACTGAAGGTGAGAAAACGCTCAGAGAGTTTTGGAAGGAGTAACAACGTTTTGTCATGTATAAAGAACATTAGTGCAGCATGGGATCGGGTTACAAAACATTGCATGAATGGAATATGGAAGAAAGTCCTGAAAAGATATGTGAACAGTTTTGGAGGATTTAATGAAAATGAAGTTATTTCAGATATTAGTAACAAGATAGTGGAGTTAGGGTAACAGCTTCAGTTAGAAATTGATAATGAAGATGTTGAACAGTTGGTTGAAAGTGTAGCAGAAGAACTCAGTAACGAGGATCTCATCGAACTGGACACAAAGATGCAGAGGAAGAAGCCAGTCTAAATGTAGAAGAAGGACCTGCACCCCCTAAAAATTTTTCAGTGAAGCAAATGGCAGAGGCATTTGCTACAATTAAAAAAGGGATATAAATGTTTGATGGCATGGATCAAAATTATGAGCGATATATATATATATATATATATATATATATATATATATATATATATATATATATATATATATATATATATATATATATATATATATATATATATATATATATATATATATATATATATATATATATATATATATATATATATATATATATATATATATATGTGTGTGTGTGTGTTTTTCTCCTACATGTATTTGGATCTTATTAAATAAAGCTTAGTGTGTACTTAATTAAACTCTGTTTAAAATGAGTAAATTTTGAATTGTTCTTTATAGTGAACACTGTACATAATACCATTGGAGGTATGTTTAGTGATCGATAGGTCATTCAAGACGGTAAGTCAACATGAATTTTGACAAAGCACGCTTTTCGTCGATATCGTCAAATTGGAAAATTTGTAGAGAGGAGACTGATGGTAGATAGGCAGAATCCTATCAATTTTTATGATGACACAGAATTCAGCCAACGATATAGGTTCAGCAAAAGAGATTTCCTTGATATTTTCTGTGAGAGGGGCATCTCCCTGACAGACCCGTTGGCTATGGTTCACCTCGACCTCCCATTCATCAGCTGACGATTGCTTCGAGGTTCTTCACAACGAATAGTTTCCATGAAAAAAAGATTCTGGTTACTGAATGAGTTATGGTAATGTGTTACAACACTTTTGTGTTTAGGGTCCATGAAGATCAAGCAGGAAATGTAAACAATGCTGACAGTTCATTATTTTGACTGTTTTTCTTTAGCAAAACTATTTTGATGTGTTTTCAATATATTTGAATCAATGCTGAGTGCATTTTGATTTTAATGTATTAATAAAGGAGTGACTGTTAAGTGGCTGCTTTGGCAGTCTGCTGTTGTCCATGTGGGTAACATGGCCAGTCCAACGTAGTTCTTCATGGATAATGGTAGCCTCGATGCTCCTACAGTTGGTGTCAGTGAGAATACTGGCATTTGTTCTCTTGTCTTCCCACCGAACTCGGAGGATGGAACATAGACTACGTTGGTGAAAGTTTTCAAGTGCCTTGAGGTGCCTCCTATATGTGACCCATGTCTCGCTGCCATATAGCAGGGTGGGGAGGACCACTGCTCGATATAGTGTAACTTTGTAGATAATTTCAGCTCCTACAGCTAGAGACGGGTGCGGAGTCTGACAAAGGCTTGAGATACACATCTGATCCGACACTAATCTTCTCATCAATCTCTACGGTGGTGGACAGGTGGGAGCTGAGATACTGAAAGTGGGTAACATTAGAAAGGGTAGTACCGTTAAGCTGGATGGTGGAGGTGTGGCTGAGCCAGGGGCAGGCTGAAAGAGAATCTGAGTCATATGTACATTCACCCCAAGGCGGAAGTGTGCACACATATCTGTGTAGGTGTTTAGGATCTCCTGTAGGTCGCGTTCACTGAGAGCGACAAGGGTGAGGTCGTCTGCATACTGAAGTTCAGTAATGGAAGCTGCAAACACCTTTGTTCCTACCTGGAGCAGTTTTATGTTGAAAAGACCCTTCATCTGGTACTGGATGACCACCCCTCCAGCTAAATTGGCACTGGCACGAGTGAGGAAGGCAGCCAAGAAAATGAAAAAGAAAGTTGCCGCCAGTACACACACTTGTTTTACCCCTGTTTGGATGGGAAGAACTCAGACTGGGTGCCAGAGGGCTTCCCTGTTGACCGAGTCAAAAGCCATGTACAGGTCACGACGTCATTCTTTGCACTTTTCCTGTATCTGGCGGGCAGCAAAGATCATGTCAGTGGTGACAAATGATGGTCTAAAGCCACATTGAGGTTCTGGGAAGAAGTTTTCTGCCTCAGGAAGTAGCCTGTTTAGGAGGTCTCGGGCGATAATCTGCCAGCTACGGACAGCAGCGAGATCCCGCAGTAGTTGCCACAGTCTGACCGGTCTCCCTTGTTCTTATAAATATTAACAATGGAGGCATCTTTAAGAGCTTGGGGAATTTCCTCCTTTTCCCATATATTCTCCTAGAGAGAGTGGAGACGGATGGTAAGCAGAGGTCCTCCTGCTTTATACACCTCGGCTGGGATTCCATCAGGCCCTGAGACTTTGTTATTTTTCATGTTTGATGGCAGTAGCTACCTCATCCAAGGATGGAGGATAGCGAGGTGGACACACACACACACACACCGTATATGGCTAATATACGACTCGTGACCATCAGCAGGTTGGTAATAATGGGGGGGTGTTTTTAGATAGTTTTGCATGCTGATTACTTTCACTTGTATTCATTTTCTTGGGCTGGCTTGTAGCCTTGTACTGGTATTTCAACTCTCTCCATGGCGTACTAAGGGAGGTCCGCCCTGGGTGACAGTCAGGGGGATAGGGGAGCCATGGGGAGAGTTGAAATACCAGTACAAGGCTACAAGCCTAGCGAAGAATTAAAAAAAAAAAAATACAAAATAAAATAAATAAATGTACTGTATTTATTCTTATTATTATCAGTGTTGTTATTATTATTATTACCATTAATATTTCATTTTAATTTTTATTATAAATTTTATTTACTATGAATTATTATTACACACACACACACTCATATATATATATATATATATATATATATATATATATATATATATATATATATATATATATATATATATATATATATATATATATATATATATATATATATATATATATATATATATATATATATATATATATATATATATATATACACACACACACACACACACACACACACAGTATAGTCTCGATTTACGCGGATTTCCTTTACGCGGCACCTGGCCACACCAGCAATTATTAGTTACGCGGTACATTCCATCATTTACGCGGGAAGCGGTGCGGGCAGGGTGCACTCTAGGTCGCCCAGTCAACAAAACATTACTGAGTTCTTCACCCGCCACCCACCACAGCCAGCCCAAGTCAGTGATAGTGAGTTGCGTAACCTGAGTGACACCACCACCGATAGCAAGAGCGAAGAAGATGAGGATCAACAGTTAGAACAGCAAAAAATACTCTTCAAACAATTCTGGAGAGTATTTAACATCAAGAAAGCTGTGGACTTCTTGGTGGAGTCATGGGATCAGCTGTCTATTGCTACAATTCGTCACGCATGGAGACATGTGTTGCATGGAATACCAGGTGAGAGGAGGAGTCAATCTGTGACTGGTGAGGTTCAGAATGTTGCAGTAGCAGTGGACCTTGCCAGAGAAGCTGCGCAGACTGTTACAGTTCCAGGCTTCTCCGAGACCACCAACGACGACATCCTGGAGGTGATCAGAAATCCTGAAGTGACTGCCGACGAGATGTTGGAAGAAGAACACGTCAGTGAAGAGGAGGAAGAAGGTGCGGCAGTCTCCGAAGAACACAATTTAAGTCATAGTGATATTAAGGGTGCCATGGAGTGTGCAGAGAAGATGAAGTCCTTCCTTTCCCGCGACAATGACGATGACCGCTATGAAGTCTTCCATAACCGGCTGGTGCAGGCTATGGAGCCGTACATCAAGGTGTATCACGACAACATCAACGCCAGCCGTCAGCAAAGCATAACAGATTTCTTCACCCGCAACCCACCACAGCCAGCCCAAGCCAGTGATAGTGACAGTGAAGTTGACTTTGAGGGATTTGTCAGGGAAGCCCTGACAACTGTAAGTGACAGTGATGATGATTCACCTAGTAATGGTGATTCACCTGAGGGCCAGTAATCTGCCCTCTGCCTCGGAACCAGCCTCCATCCCCGTATGCCGACCCATCTCTTCTACTACCGTAAGTGTTCCACCTAATTTTTAGTTTTCTAACCTTACCTTTATTTTTCCTATGTTAACCTTTATCTTTCCTAACCTAACCTCTTCTATATTACTTGTTTTTTCATACCATCATAAAGTTAAGATAAAATTTTTACTGCAACATAGTTATGTGTCGTCAAAAAGTGGAGTTTGGGGATCGGCCTGGACTCCATTTCAATTAATCCCATATGTTATGTTATTCACTTTACGCGTTCCTCACTTTCCGCGGTACCCTCCGGGTTACATTAACCGCGTAAAGTGAGGGTTAACTGTGTGTATATATATATATATATATATATATATATATATATATATATATATATATATATATATATATATATATATATATATATATATATATATATATATACACAAATGCTTACAGATGATACCAAGTTATTTAGGGAAATTAAGAACCAAACAGACTATGAAGAGCTACAGAAAAATCTCTGTGAGCTTCAAGAATGGTTGAGGAAATGGCTGCTAAAATTCAATGTCTCAAAGTGCAAAAGGATGCCCCTGGGTCGCACCAACAGAATGAAGAGACTTCATTAATTGAGACCGAATGTGAAAAGGACCTGGGTGTGTATGTTGACAATGAACATAAGTTCTCGGGCCATTGTGAGAAGAAGGTGAATCAGGCAATGAAACTAGTAGGTCTTAAAAGTAGGTTGTTTACAAATCTGGATGGTCCTGTAGGGGTATCGATATATTAATGTTGTCTAGCACTCAGGATGGAAGGAAACTCTAATGTGGTTTTCTTGTATATTATAAGTTATATGAAGACAGTCTGGTGCTGGAGATGCCGTGTGGTGAGGAGCTGCTCAGTAGAAGACGTTCGGTGAGTAGCGTGTTGAAGGAGGTAGATGTGCAGGAGCTTCGTTAGAGAAGATGTTGCCTGTTGCTGGCCTCCTGGTTGAATAAATGTAACAGCTAGGAGCTTGCTGGAGGAGGTGTTGCGTGTTCAGGAAGATGGGCCGAATGAGAGTTGGTTGGTGAGGAAGCTCAGAGGACAGCTGGTGGGTCGCCATGCTCGCTGGCGGGAGCGTGGACCGCCAGGCAGGCGAGGAGATGCGAGGGAGCCAGGCAGCGGCGGAGGAGGAGGTGTTGCTTGTTCAAGAAGAATGGTCAGAATGAATCTCAATGGAGAGACAGAGCTTATATACCCAGCAGCCGCTATGAGTCATGTTGGGAAAACCCGAGAAGTCGCCGGCCTTTTGGCTCGGTTGCTAGGATACGGCGGGCATTGGAATGCGGATACGCTTGGTTGCTAGGGAAGACGGTAGCAGGTGGTGTGCAGCTACGCAGTTTGTAGGGGAGACGTCCACTACAATACTCCCCCTTCCCTCCAGGCGGTGTAGGAGACTTGTTGTTTGTAGAGTTGCTTAGCACATGTGAGGCAGACCGGGCGGTGCATGCCTCATGTGAGACAACGGCGATGGCGTGATGAGCCGATCGCTGAAATACAACTGTCTAGATACACACTATCTGTGGGAGAAGGGAGAAAAAGGGTGTGTGGAGGCGATGAATGTTGTGCTTCCCTCACGACAGGTACAGGGTCGTCAGATGCGCCTGCTGGGGTGTGTGTGGGCCTGGGTCAGGAGCAGGGGCTGCGTCAGCAGAAGCGGATTAGGGCTCGTGACAGCAGCTGGGTCCACGACAGCAGCAGGGTGCAGGACATTAGCAGGGAGTACCTGAGGGAGAAAAGAGGGGGTGTGGAGGCGATGGATGTTGTGTGCTTCCCTCACGGCAGGTACGGAGTCGTCAGATGCGCCTGCTGGGGTGTGTGGGCCTGGGTCAGGAACTGAGGCCGCGTCAGGGGTTACTGCTGGGCCGGGGTCGGCGTCTGAGGCAGGACGGGTGTGCTGGGGTCGTCAGAATGTGGTGCGTGGGGCAGGAAGAGGAGCCGGTGTCTGTTTGAAGACTGGGAGCGTGATCAGTGTCTCCTCCATCCTGTGTGAGTGCTAATCTCCGGGAGTCACCATTGTAGGGGTATCGATATATTAATGTTGTCTAGCACTCAGGATGGAAGGAAACTCTAATGTGGTTTTCTTGTATATTATAAGTTATATGAAGACAGTCTGGTGCTGGAGATGCCGTGTGGTGGGGAGCTGCTCAGTAGAAGACGTTCGGTGAGTAGCGTGTTGAAGGAGGTAGATGTGCAGGAGCTTCGTTAGAGAAGATGTTGCCTGTTGCTGGCCTCCTGGTTGAATAAATGTAACAGCTAGGAGCTTGCTGGAGGAGGTGTTGCGTGTTCAGGAAGATGGGCCGAATGAGAGTTGGTTGGTGAGGAAGCTCAGAGGACAGCTGGTGGGTCGCCATGCTCGCTGGCGGGAGCGTGGACCGCCAGGCAGGCGAGGAGATGCGAGGGAGCCAGGCAGCGGCGGAGGAGGAGGTGTTGCTTGTTCAAGAAGAATGGTCAGAATGAATCTCAATGGAGAGACAGAGCTTATATACCCAGCAGCCGCTATGAGTCATGTTGGGAAAACCCGAGAAGTCGCCGGCCTTTTGGCTCGGTTGCTAGGATACGGCGGGCATTGGAATGCGGATACGCTTGGTTGCTAGGGAAGACGGTAGCAGGTGGTGTGCAGCTACGCAGTTTGTAGGGGAGACGTCCACTACAGTCCTTAACTCGTTACGATCTTCAAGAGTTAAGTGCTTCCCCATCTGGAGTACTGTCACCCCATCTGGTCCCCGAGGTATGCTACTCCCGAGCTTTTAATGAAAAAGTAATAAACCATTTTGCTACATCGAAGAGCCGACGCACCAATTTTATTTTCAAGTAATACTGTACTACCATCACCAACTCAGCGATCCCTACCGCCACCACTACCACTTCTACCATGCCCTGGAAATCCATGGACATCAACTCATACCTGCGGTAGGCCAAATTTGTGTACTCTACTGTTGTGTGAAGCTTGCAGTCCCTCCATTTTATTTTACCACGAGTTGCCACTGTCTAAAAGTACCCTCATAATTACCGAACCGTTGACGGCCGCAGTATGTTGTTACCACTGCCCCATCACAGCTGATAAGCATCTGTAAGATGCTATCTTAATTCACCTACTTAATGAAAACTAAGCATTTACACAAGAACATTAATAGAAATGAAAGTAATCAGTGTACAAAACTGGGTAGTTTACCGTATTATCACCCAACTCACGCATAATACTCATGGCCCTTCCGCTTACCTTATGCGGTCAATGTTTAGAAAATGGCACCAGGCAACTGAATACTGAGAATAGGTTTTTCTAGTGTAAATCATTGTGTTAAATAAAAATATAACCTTCATTGCCGTCGAGGATGAGGCATAGTGAAGATATTGGAGAACAAAATTAACCTAACCTTACCAAACCTAACTCCTTTTGTCCAAGAAACTTGCCTTAAGTGAGATACAGGATAGTGATGCAGCTTGAATGAGGAAGTGGCGTCTTCATTAGGTTAGGTTACATTACATTAGTTTAGGGGGGGGGCATAACTCAGAAACAAGTTATTTCCAACAGAAATGTATGTTAGAATCAAATGACTCACACTAATAACCTTAGGAAAAAAATTAAGTTTCAAAGGAGTTGGGTGTTTAAAAACAGTCAATAATTACAGAACCACTGACAGTCACCAGTCATATATTAGCCATATATACTTCTGAGCCCAAGGTGTAGGGTAATGAAGAGCAATGTAAGTGATTTCACTGCATGTGTAAGGCTGAGGCGCCTCGAGGGGTTGGCAACCCTGGTACATTTAGAGCCAGTGTCTGCCCATTTCAGACCTTTTTTTTTTTTGCAGTTTTAATCACTAAAGGAAATATCATACTAAATTTGGTTAATATTCGTTTAATGGTTACGGCAAAATTTTCGGTTTGGTTAGGCGAGGTTTCAACAGTAATATGGAAGTTGAAATTGTTATGAATAGTTTTAGTGTGCGCGTATATTTACCCCTAAATTTTTTATGACATCGTCGATGCTTAAATATGTTGGTTTACAATTAACAATAAAAATTTTACTTTAAAAGATTTATGAGGAAAACTACCGTTAAAAATAACCAAGGCAGGTGGGCCTGAACATGGCGGGAACCATCACCGGCAGAACCCACAACTGACATTTTCTCGAAATCCCTTAAATTGGCCTCACCCAGCGGTTATATCGTGGCAAATAGTTTATTAATCTTAGTTTTTTAAAACCAATGAAAATAACACTGGAAAATTAATGAACAAGGCATATATTCTTTTTCGAAATTAGAAAATTTGAGTAAAACTAGAAAAGTTTGCTGCCTGGAGATGGCCCACACCAAGTGTTCTTCTTCATAAATAATACTACATCTTGTCATCCAAATACCTGCTTTGTCAGGATACCATGATTTCATAATTATCAAAATTAGGATTACAATTACTGATTTATGCTTACCTTGGCCTTAAAACACTAATAAGCAGAGACCTGACTTTCCTTGGCGCCCTCCGGTCTTCCCTCTTCTCTTCTCTGCCAAAGTCATTGCTAAACATTCACAAATGATAAGCCAATGATAATATTATTTTCTAGTAGATAAAACAAGACGAGAACAATTATCAATAAAACATAATTTCTGAAAATTTGTATCATACATATCTTGGAATAAAATTTCACGAATATTTTTTCATGTGACGTTAATATATTTGAATTCTGTATTTATATTTAATTATATTGATTAAATTAAAAAATAATAATAAATGCGTTAAAGAGAACATACAGTACATAATTATGATGAACACTTATCATATATATTTTTGGCGGGAACCTCAAGAAATCAACCACTACCCATACGATTGTCCATTTTCATTTCAGTCATTAACACTTTCGTCTTCCAGAGCTATAATTACGACAAATATAAATATAAAATCGTAATTATATAAAGTATAAGCACCAGCTCCATTCCAAATACTTACATCAGCTGATGATGAGTGGACTGGCTACTTAGTTTCCGTTACTTTGAGTCATCAGGGAGAAGTGTTTGACGTTTCTTATCTTTTCTCTCTCATAACCATAAGGTATGTTTATTATTCTTTTGTAACTATCAAGATTCAATTTCAATATCTAGATACCATGTGACTATACATTTGCGCTTAGGAAATCGAGTAACGGCTATGTGAGAGTATTAGTTATGCATTGATAAGTCAGTGTATAGCCCCGTGTGTCTGCAAGTTGGTGGTGCAGTATTACAGTATATTGTAATAATAGTCTTGACGTGTAGGTTTTTTTTCTATGTTAGGTTTTGATAATATGATAACAGTCCCAAATTCGAGGATTGTATTCTCACTACATATATAATTACATAGGTAAGAGGATTAGTTGAGAAATATAGGGGTTTTTGGGGATTGGGTGCAACTTATGTACTGTAAAGGTTATATCATATATGGTACACGTAAACCAAAGGTGGCTGCTTTCTGAACAAGGAATATGGAGCTCAAATAAGTGTTCTTCGATTTAGGACTTCGCAAAGCTACATCTTCCCCTTTCTCTCCTTCAGCTAGTCCTATTTCCTCGTCCTCAACTGACTAATTTTTATTAACTAATCACGGATGGAGCTGGAGTCAAAATCATCTCTAGACCTGCTATGGTGAAAGTTAATGTGTACGAGAAACGAGTCAAAAGTCATTCACAGGATGTCATTTACCATTGTATAGAAAGTGGGTGAACTAGATAAGGCTTTTTAGCCTTGGTCAATGTTCGTCTGGCTAGCTTCTTGCTCAGTCAGTCGCGTCTGTGTTACATGTGCCAGTGAGGGTCAACTCTGCTCATAAATCATCTCACACTCCTACCCTCACAACTTTCTCTGGCAACTTAATTAAAGAAGTCACAACTCTTACTCCAAAGAAGTTTAGTTCTGACAATTTTCTGTACTTGTGGCGTCTTTAGCTTGAGGCCGTGACTTCTTGTGGGGAAGGCATTTGCTGGTTCCAGATGTGAACACTTGACTGAGTAATACCCACTAAGGAGCTTAAAATCTATGGTAATAGTCTAGAAAGCCGAGTCACAAGGAGCAACTTTAGCACAAAAATATATAAATACAATTATAGAAGACAACTCAAGTAGCAGTGAATGGAGGAATTATATATATATATATATATATATATATATATATATATATATATATATATATATATATATATATATATATACATGTTTATGGTGAAACTGATGGTGGGGGGGGGGGAACTGGTGATCTCTTTATCACTTGCATATACAGTATAGTTAGATAATGTTCATTAGGTTTACATTAAGTTAGGTTTGCAAGTGGTCAGATGCAGGAATCTAGGATCAACGCCATTAGCCTCAATCAGTCAGAACAAATGTCAGCCACATAACAGCTATTAATGGTCTGTGACGAGGCCGCTAGCTACTACCTATTTTATACATGCCTTTTATCCATTAGACTATCATTTTATCTCATAAGAAAGTTGTGATTACTGTGTCACCCTTATTTGTTGAGGAAGGAAAAATGCAGATAAGATGCATCTAAGTCTCTGTGGTAATTATGTCTGCCTACAGCAGGTCCAGGCCACCCATAATGAGTCAAAATAAATCACCAAACTTTGATTTTGCAGAAATGTACCTGTGAGTACAGTATTGCCAGACGAAAATTGCATGGCAATTATTAAGCAAAATCCGATATAATTCAGTGATTTGTTCTACTGTAATACTGTACAGTACAGTACTATTTCTTGGAGATCTCAGCACCTGTTGCCAACAACCTTAATTTGTGCAGTGATGTAACTTGACCTGAAGCAACTGTAGCCATAAGTCAACCCTCAATGAATTAGCATCTTCCAGTGCCATGAGCAAGTTCACTTGTGTTTTATGAGTGCTGAGAATCGGTAAATTTGCATACCCGGTAAGCGCACCCCTATGTTAGAAAGTCAAAAATATATTTTTCTAGTGTATTTGTGTGTGTTTAGACCGAATATGATCTTCATTTCCGTCGGAAATTGGCCGTTTTTTTTTTCTTTTTTTTTCTTTTTTTTTTTCGTGGGACGTTTTCCAAAAAAAATAATGTATAAGCGAATACAAAAAACACTAGAAAAACATAAACCAAACCTAACCGAACTTATTGACTCTCACTATATGATGGAATCACCTATTTCTTACCTTATTGCCGTCTCTTCTTTGTATTTGGGATAAGGGATGAGTTAGGACAACACCACATATGTTGGTTTTTGCGATATTTACATTGTCTTGCTCTTACGACACTTTACTGAGGTCGGAAGAACACCATGCGATCGAAAAAATGCCCGTGTTTCTTCGTTTTTTTCCAAAAACTCACAATCAGCTCCATATAATTTAAGTGACACCCATCACAGACTTCCATGGTCGGAAATGAATATGAATTTGGAAATATGAGACCCAAAATAAAAATCGATTTCGATTGAGCCAAAAATACCATGAATTAAACCAAAAATCATTTTAATTTGTTGCAAAAAAAATGCTTTTGATTGGCCGCGTGATGTGTACGGGAACGCATGCGCATGATAATTTATGAAGGAAACACGCAGTGTGGGAGGTGAGGTAGGCGATAATGGCGGAAGATAAATGGAAGAAATAGAGAAAATCTGCGATACGCTATCTCCGTTATTATACATTTACGACGATAATGTAATAGATGAAAATTATCTTATGATTAGACGTCTTATTCGAATATGATAACAGATTAGTGGTAGGAATGTGGGGTGTGAAAATGCAATAATACCTGAGAATCTATGAATATCACAGGTACTGTCATAATTGTGTGTATTTATAGTACAGGTATGTATATAATTTGCTACAGACTGGGCGGTAATATTGCAGTAAACAGCAACCACAGAATTCTAGAAGGTTAGGTTAGGTTAGGTTAGGAGATTCTTTGGTTGCTGTAATCTGCAATTTTACCGACTGGGCTCCTACTTTTGTTGTCATGAGTGATGCTGTGATGAGGTTAATGTATAGTTTCTTGCCGTATTTAAACACACACACAGAGTATACTAGTCAGAATTTTAATCATGTCTCCACAGAATCATGAATGAAGACTCCATGAACAGGCATACCAGAAGTATAGCCAGATTTTCAGTGAATGAGTCTCCTATCAGTGAGCATGAAGGAGTGACAATGAATAATCCTGCCAACAACAGTGAGCAGTGTGAGATAATCTCCACTGAAAATACATTCCATAGGAATTCTGGGAGCCCGCAGAAAATATGTAGTGATTTTCAAAAGACCAAGCATTGGATCAAGTTGAAGGTGAGTAGCTACATACAATTCATGTGTAGGTTATGTGGAAGGTGGGTACACGTACACAGTGGAGTAGGAGACAGGTCGCAAGATGTTGCTGTCTGCAAGTGCTCTGTATGTTCAGGTAACCATGCACCTACATCTAGGATGGAGAAACATAACATTGGAGTCATAGTCTCTGGAGTATATCAGTGAGTTGTGTTATCTGGGTGATATGATCAGTGCCAGCGAGGGTGCTAAAGCCTGTTCAACTGTAAGAGTAAAAAAAGTTGCTGTTGGAAATTTAGGGAGCTGCTGCCTTTATTGACAGCAAGAGGACCTTCCCTCTGAGCTAAAAGAAGAATGTATGTGGCTGGCATGAGAACTGTGATGTTGTATGGCACTTACAGAGGTTTCTCATAAGTACTGTATTGTACGTCATCATCATCAAAGTTTTATGGTCATTTTCCATGCTTGAAAGCTGTTTCACACCGGATGCGATGTTAGCTACTTTGCGGATGGAAATTACATCTTTGAATTGCCTCAGTTGTTTTTCAGCGAGGCTGTTCAGACCGGATGTGATGCTACATATCTGATGTCAGATGTTGGATTTATTTATTTATTTATTTATTTATATGTTTTTTAATGGGAACCCGGGCACAGATCATCGATCTACAATTGGGGTAAAAAGGGAAAAAAAAGAGAGAAAAAGACTAAATTAATCTGCACCTAAAGATGTGGGAAAACCAGTTTTTTGAAGTGAGACAATGTAAAGGTATGGAAACACAGAGGAAGGCAGACCATTCCACAGTTTGGCTGTGTGAGGAAAGAAGGATGTATTATAACGGGTTATTCTCGTGTGATCGACATCCACACAGAAACGGTGGGCACCGCGGGCAAGATGAGTGTTACGAGCCCACAGCCTTGCCGGCAGTACACAGGATGCCAAATCCACTGAACATTGCCTGTTAAAGTACCTGTAAAAGAGAGAGAGTGAAGCAACATTGCGGCGAAGAGGAAGGGAAGAAAGATTATCAACTAAAGGAGGAGAGTTAATAAGACGAAATGACTTTGATTCCACCCTATCTAACAGTTGGACAGAAGAAGAGCCACCCCAGATATGAGAGCAGTACTCCAAGTTAGGACGAATGAATCCCTTATATACTTGAAGCAACTGTTCAGGAGTGAAATAGCTATGGCATCTGTACAGCATTACCAGCTTTTGGGAGGCAGCTTTAGAACTTGGCAGAATGATTGCGTCCTGAAATGTGATTGGCGGGAGATCATCTAATTTGGAAAATGTAATTGGTAAATACCGAGTTTTATGACTATTGAATTTAACCAAGTTTCTATCTCCCCATTCGGAGATGCTGCACAGATCTGCATTGATAGATGAAATGATATCAGCTCTAGAAACAGATCTAGTTTGAGAATTAGAGGGAAGGGAAACATGTGAAGAAGAGTAAAGAGTAGAATCATAAGCGTAAGAATGAATAGAATTAGCAGTAATGTAAAGTCAGAGAGTAGGTGAAAGGACAGAACCCTGTGGAACACCACTATTGGTAAAGAAAGAGCGAGAGATCAATCCTTCGACAACAACTGCCATGGATCGGTTCTCAAGGAAGCTAGAGCATTTTGGCAGTCTGGGACTGATAGTTGAGAGAGACGGCAGCTAGTGCCCTGCTTCAAGGAGGTTCTCAACCATATTACCATTTACTTTTGTGTATCAGGCCAGCCTTTCCTTGGGGCTTATGGACTGCCTGTAGTTTGTATCTTGTTTCTTAATATCTTTTTCAATTATTAATAGAACTTCATTGAACTGAGCGTTGGACAATCTGAAGTATTGTCTAAATTTTTCTTCATCAACTCCAAGCTCCTGCACAAGATGATGGTATTTGGCAAAGTTTGGTCATTTCACATTTGTTTCCTGTACCCACTTTTTTTTCTTTTCTTAAACGTTCCTAAAGTCAGCAGTAAAATTTCCTCCTCTTCCTCATAAAATCACTGTGCACTGCCTTTCATCTTGACTGATGCAATGATACTGAGAGTGTCACTCGAAATACATGGCTGGCATATTATCCGGTGTGAACACCCACATACTAAGCATCACAACCAAAAATCCGCAGCATATCTAGCATCGCATCCGGTGTGAAACGGCCTTGAGTGGGTTAGCCATGATTACCTGATGGCAGCTCTCCGTGGTGCACAGTTTCTTGCTGTCTTGTCAGTTTCTTGCTTGGATGTCACTTCTTGCAACCTTTCTCAATGTTCTTGGCCTACCCCTAGCTCTCATCCACTCCATATCTAGGAACATTTACCTCTTGACCCAATTGGTCTCATCCATTCTCTCTAGATGCTCAAACCATCTCAGTCTGCCTCTACACAAAACTCTGCCACCCTCTTAGCTCTGACCAGTGCCTCCTGTCTTTCAGTGTCACATTACACATCCACCTCATCATTCTCATTTCAGCACACTCAAGTCTTTTTATGCCATCCCCTTTAACTGCCATGTTTCTCTGCAATGTATCACACTTCTCACACCAGCTGCATATATAAAATTATTGTAGTGTACTGTAGTGCATATATTTCACTTTCATATTTATTATATGCTTACAATCACTGTGTACATAAAAACTTGTCATTAAAAATATGTTTTGTAGCATTTTAAGACTTCCCTTTTTCTTTTCATAGGAACATATCTCAGCTTTTATAATGGAAGTATGAGAAAATATGGTTCAATTCACAAGAAGGTTTTCAGGAACTGAGCCTTTTTGTAAACTGGTGAATGTCTGTACAATACTGTAATGTGACTCTTGCAAAAAAGCAATGTTACAGAATTTTGTTATCTCTCTGACAAGCTCTTTCTCCAGTAAGCAGATTTTAGAGGGAAAAAATTTCCTAATCAGAGCTCACAATTTACAATGTTAAATAATGGAGAGTATTACATGTTGACATTGGTTTTGTTTACTTAAAAGCATATCAGACTCACATGAGAGAATAAGCGCTTTGTGACCAGGATAAAGCTGAGGCATTGAACAGCTTCTTTTCCTCGGTGTTCAGAAGAGAGGATGCTATTAACCTGCCTGCATTTGAGGACAGACGGTTCGACACAGCACTGACCCACATTGTGTTCACAAAAGAGGGTATTAAAAATAAACTGTCAAAGCTAAAGGTCCATAAGAGTCCCGGCCCGGACATGGTGCATCCCAAAGTGCTAAGTGAGTTGTGCAACGAGCTTATCGAGCCCCTGAAGATCCTCTTTTGTAAATGCCTGTATGAACAAAAGGTCCCCAGTGAATGGAGAGTGGCTTATGTGAGTCCTATCTTCAAGAAGAGCGATAGTCACTCCACGAACAACTATAGACCGGTGAGCCTGACCAGCATAATATGTCCTAGCGTGGATAGAAGACTTTCTACATGACCACAAGCAGTGTGTGGTGATTAATGGCACGAAATCATCGTCCGTACTTCTCACAAGCAGGGTACCACAGGGCAGTGTATTGGGCCCGCCGTTGTTTGTTTGTTTCATAAATGACATGCCTGACGTACACTCCTCCATACAAATGTTTGCCGATGACGCCAAGTTATTTCGGGAAATCAAGAACCGTGCGGACTGTGAAGAGCTGCAGAAGGATCTCTGTGAACTCTAAGAATGGTCGAAGAAATGGCTGCTGAGATTCAATGTCACGAAATGTAAGAGGCTGCACCTGAGGCGTACCAACGGTAAGGAGGCGTATCATGTGTCCCAACGGGGTGAAGAAACCACACTATTTGAGACTGAATGTGAAAAGGACCTAGGTGTGTATGTTGATAATGAGCTGAAGTTCTTGGGCCATTGCGAGAAGAAGGTAAATCAGGCATATAAATTATATATTAGGTCTTATAAGAAGGTTGTTCAGATATCTAGACGGTCCGTCCCTCGTAACGATCTTCAAGAGTGAAGTGCTTCCCCATCTGGAGTACTGTCACCTCGTCTGGTCCCCGAGATATGCCAGGGACTGTCAGTTGGTTGAAAATGTTCAAAGGAAGGTCACCAGACTGGTGCCTGCACTTCGGAACCTCAACTACCCTCAGAGATTGGAGTGCCTGAACTTGCCTAGCTTATACTACAGATGGGCAAGGGGCGACCTAATTGAGGTGTATAAGCATCACAAGGGGCACTACTCAGTCGAGTGTCCTTACTTGGAGCTGGCGGACGCTCACCCCACAAGGGGTCACAGCTCAAGATTGAAGAAGCCGCAGGTCCAGGAAACTGTGAGGGCAAACTTTTTCGGAGTGAGAGTTGTGAACTCCTGGAACAATCTACCAGAAAGTGTTGTGTCGGCACCGAGTGTGAGCTCTTTCAAGACCAGATTTGACCAACACTGGAGCAGGTTCAGGTACATTTAGGAGCCGGTGCATGCCCAGTACTGTACTTGCCAACAGTGCGTAACAGAGACGTGACCGATCGCCCAAGCGGCTAACGAACCGATCAGTGGTGAAGAGGATAAAAGAAAAAGAAACAAACAAATTTAGATATTAGGTCTGTAACATAACTACTGCTATCTGTTTCAATGTTTATTGCAGTTTATTATTGATAATGGGAGGGATCAGGTTAGATATAATGTCTATAGCTATCAAACTCTTGTGATGTTGGAGATATTAATGAGTCACTTGCCATATAACGTGTGTAGGCATTGCTCAGTTGGCTAGCTGACACCCTCTGAATCATGTTATAAAACATTTCTCAGGTCATTATTAGCTTAAGCATGGATCCATTCTTTACTGGGGTGAAAACACTTACTAATTGGAATTAGAGTAGTTACCAGTTTTAATGCAGAATGATCCATGATTTTTGGTTCAACATCACAACTTTGGAAAGAGTGCCATGTGGCATGAATTTAAACCCCCCTTGAATACATTCCGGCTATTTATTCATCCCAGTCATCCTGTGTCGGTGAAGCATTACCCGTGTTTTTCTCTCATACATCATAGGAGGCTAATATATGCCAGTAAGTAGACACCCACTTTCCTAAATTCAATCTTGTTCATCACAATATAGTACAGTAAGGTTAAAGTTTGCTGAAATCTTAACTGGTCTTAAACTCATCAAAATCATGATTTCACATAATTCTTTACTAAAATGTACTTAAAGAGTTTCACTGGCAGTGTTATTCTCCTTCTTGTAGGAATTGCTGTTCCTCCTGGACTCTGCTTTACCTGTGTCATGTCGGACACGTTCTCAAAAGAAGATCCTTCAAGATACCGTCAACATTACCAGCCAACTAGAGGACTGCCTCTCAAACATTCTGGCCAAAAAGCGTTAGTGTCAAATATTTCTTTAATATTGTAGTACAATACAGTATAGTGCAGTACAGTATTGTGTTTTTTGGTACCACATTTACCTTTAATACTAACATTACCAATTTTATTCCTTTTACCTCAGCCTGGGCTGGGAGAAACAGTAATCATTCTGTAATCATGAATTATCTGTAATTATAACTTAATCAAGTCAACTTGTCCAGCAGTTTTCATCAGAATTTTTACATTTGATACACAGGATGAATATGGAGAATGATGTGCGTTTGCTACATTGGCTTTGTTTAAACTGCGTTTAGCAGAGTTATGGGGTGAGTTTTCTGGACAAAAACAAGTTATTTTTTGGAGTTACTGCACCAGGTATTGTAGCACTTAATAGAGTTTCATACTACTGTCTTCCTAATTTGTTCAGTTACTGTATTTATTCTTTGCAAATACAGTGGTCCCTCGGTTAATGAACGGTTCGATTATCAAAATTTGGGTTAACGAATTAGCTCCCATAAGGATTTTCAGTTCGATTAACAAAATCCTTACGACAAACACGTTTTGTTGTGCTCATCAGCTGATCGGTTAGTCCGCCAATACAGTAACCGGTTCTATGTTTACATTCGTTTCCAGTGGAGTAAATATCAAGAAGGTTGTGCTCTTTGATATTTTTGCATTTTTTATATTAAAATTATTAATCATATTTAGCTAACATATTGATAATACATGCAGTACAGAGAACTAGTTTTTAGTGCGCCCATCAGTCGCTTGACTCACCCGCCAAAGCGTCTCTGTTTAACTTTGTTTAACAGTGGAGGAAACATCGTGTTTGTTGGTCTCTTGAATACAGAGTACTTTTACGCTTTACATTAAAATTATTTGTCATTCTGAAAAGTAGTTAACATATTGATAATACTGTATATAGCACAGTGCAGTGTTGATTTCAGTGTTGTACTCGTCAACGAAAAAAAGTGGCGCCGTCAGCGTAAACGGCCGAGAAATTTGATACCGTCAACGTCGGCGTAAACGATTTCATAAATTGATGCCGTCAGCCTCAACACTTAGCGTCAACGAGTTTTCAGTGACGTACAAATGCGGCCCCGAAACGCGTATTCTCCTGTGTATGAGAGTAACATATGCAAAATGAAAAAATATTCATTCATTTTCAATCATTTATTATGATTAATATTATATCATTTTAATTATTCATTTGTTCCCCCGCAAGATTACTAGCATCTCAAAATGCTTGTCGCTCATTCTGCTGCGCTTGGGCCTCAAGACGTCCTTGCCCATGAAGAACATGCGCTCCACGGTAGCACTAGAGGGGATGGGGGTGTTGTATTTGATGAACAACTCCCTCATGGCCTTGTTGGGGAAGGTGTCCTTGTCGAAAGTTTTTTTTTTTGAAGGTTTCTCCCCAAGGAAATGCTTGAAAAGGTCACTGTATTTTTCATTCATGTTAGGAGTCTGGTACAGGGCCTGGAACAATTCGTCCTCCTCGTCATGGTCTTTTTCATCTCCCTCACTGCTGCTGCTGCTCTCAGTCTTGTGCACGGACTTCTCCACCAACCTGGACAGCTAGTTGGTGGCCTTTTTCCTGATGAACAAATTGACACTTGACGCTCCGCTCGGGTGAAAAGTTGACTGCGTCACCTTCCCAAAAAATTGATGGCGTCAGCATTAACAAAAAGTTGCTGCCGTCCATTGATGGCGTTAAATTAATGGCGTCAAAATACAACACTGGTTGATTTAAATAAAATAATCTTTAATTACAGATAGTGAGCTTAAAATTTTATTGGTGAAATTACTGCATCAAGCATGGGTCCAACATTCTACATACACACCTCAAAGTATGTGTACTTTACGGCATTTTGTTTATACTTAGTATGTACTTTTTCTGTGAGTTGGAACCAATTACCCAATATCCCATTGAAATAATAGATTCGGTTAACGAGGGACCTTGTGTATTGTATTTTAAGAGTCCCTGTAGACTATGCGAAGAACAAATGGTTAGTGAAGAAAATGTAAACATTACAGTTGAAGTTGGTGATGGGGAGAAAGTACTGTACTGTACACTGCACAAGAAATGGAGTATGTTACAGGGATGCTTGGAGATGGTGCACAGAGGAAAGAAATTTATGAAAATAGTAGTTCGTTAATTAAGAAGAAGTTAGTACAGGGTATGCAAATTATTGCTGGTACTAAAGTGTTTAGCCGATGTGCATTTTTTTTTATCACATGTCCCAAAGGGAAGAAAAAACAGCATTAACAGAGACCAAATGTGAAAAGGACCTGGGTGTGTATGTTGACAACAAACAAAGTTCTCGAATCATTGTGAGAAGGTGAACCAAGCAACTAAGCTAGTGGGTCTAATAAGAAGAACATTCAGAAACCTCGTCAGTTGATTGAAAATTTTCAAAGGAGAGCTGCCCAGAGAGATTTGAACTCCTGAAGTTGCCTAGCTTATACTATAGGCAAACAAGGGTGACTTAGTAGAAGTTTATAAACACCTCTCAGGACATTATTTAGTTGAGTGTTCATACCTGGAGCTGGCAGAAGCCTGCCCCACTAGAGGTCACAGCTCAAGGTTGAAGAAGCCACAAATCCAGAAAAATGTGAGGGCAAACTCTTTTGGAGAGAGAATTTTAAACTCTTAAAACATTCTGCCAGAGAGTGTTGTGATGGTACCAAGTGTGAGCTCAATCAAGACCAGACCTGACCAACACTGGTGCAAGTACAGAGACATCCTGCAACCAGTACATGCCCAGTACTTGTCAATAGTGTGAACAGAGGCATGACCGACCGCCCAAGTGGCTAACGAGCCGATCAGTGGTGAAAAAGATAAAAGTAAATATTCACTTTTGGAGATCATGAGTCATATTTCTATATCAAAGGTTTACTGATAATAAGAAATACTACCTATGTTTGTGGCATCTTGTGACAGGGTGACTGGACATTATCTAAACATACTCAGCAGGTACAGTGTAGCACATAAAGTTAAAGACCAAATTACCTTTAAAAGGTCATGGATCAGATTTTTTTTTTTTTTTCATATTTAGGATTTTGCCATTTTACTATAACTTTGTTTAAAGAATTAAACAAAGAATATTTGATACAGAATATTAAGATTTTTATATTTTGCTCACTGCATCTGTGGGATCATTTGTATTTCAGAAACACCGTCCTTGTTATTTTTCTCATAATTTATTATTTATCAGCCTCAACAGCAAAAACTCAACCAGGATCACAAGTAATTTCATAGCTGACTTGTGTGTGGAGTGGAGTCTCACCCACAAGACATGACTAAACTACTCTATTCCAACAGGAATGGATAATGGGAATGCCATCTACAACTCGGCTCCCTTCACGCTAAGTCACACTCGTGCCTCCTATGTCCGTTTCCTCAAAGATGCAGAAACAAATATCAAGTAAGATTCAGTTGTTTACTTCAAACATAAAGTTTCTTTGCTTAATGGTTGCTTAGAAAGAGATGTTATGTGACCCAGCTGGGAAACATTACTCTGCCTCCAAGGTTGGTACAAAAGCTATATTAAAAGTTATGGCTTGATCCAATCCCTGTGTGCTAGGCTTGTTCTCAGGAATTTGAGGGGCAGCTTATTTTGGCTTCTGATGGCTTTTCATTTATTAAGCTACCAGGTTTAATTAATAACAAGCAACTTATTCTCTAAAGAAGGTCTCATCAACCCCTGGACTGAAAATGTTTCTAGGTGATGAACATTGTGTTATACATCACAAAAATATTTTTATGAGCCTGGAAGCCTCTAAAAAATATTTGAGTTTAATATTAAATTGGTAAGTTATATTAATTCCAACAATAACCTCCAAGACAATGATATTGTTTCCTCAACCAGGTGACCTTCCAGGGTGCTCTTTATTTACCATATCCAGTAGGATCTCAAGTTTCGCGACGAGTTGGTACTGGTTTTAGCGTCGCAAAATTTAAAGCCGCAAAACAAGTGACATTGAAATACATGTAAATAAGCCTAAACGGTTCCGCAGTGTCACCCGAACCGCCCTATAATGACCTACAATTCATCCAGAAAATTATATTACTGTAATGTATTCATACATACAGTATTTATATTGTGCATATTGTTGATAACAATATTTATAGATACAGCCACTCCTTGACTTACGACGGGGTTAGGGACCCAAATTCAGGTCGTAAGTTGAATTGGTGTCTCTTTTTCCTCTCAGCACCACAAAACTCTCACTTTTAAGCATGCCAGCCATTTTAAAGTGAATTACAAAAAAAAATTTTGTCAGTACACAGCGCAATCACTAACGTCGGGACTCAAAAATACGTACGTAATTTGAATTTTTTTTATAAGACTGGGGCGGTCGTATGTCTGGGTGGTCATAAGTCGAGTAGGTTGTAAGTCGAGGAGTAGCTGTACACTCATACTGTAGAATAACTTACCTTGATGGAGTCAGTGAAATACTTAACGGGGTCGGTTGATGGGTTCCAAGGCAGGGAGGGCTGGTTATTGAATCCTCGCTGCTCCCTTCTCTAACCTCAGTATCAAATCCCTCAATGTCTTGAGGCAGCTTTTCCACCAGTAAGTCACCCAACACTTCAATATCATCATCAGTGGTGCCATCATCATCTCCTAAAGTGATGTTTTCCAAGGCATTAACAGGCTGGGCCTTGCGCAAGTACAGTGAACCCTCGAAGATCCGGACGAAGGGGAGGCATCTGTCCGGGAAAGCCGATTGTCTGAATCTTCCGGTGAATGTACTAAATGTATAAAAACGATAAATAGTGATATAAAAACACCAAAAATACAGTACTGTACATATTATCCTGACTACTGGAGTTAGTTACACAGACTTTTTCCTGTAAAAAACCCCCTAATTTTGAGCAACATATTACTGGACTCATTTGTACTCGTATGTACTACACTAAAAGTTTTATCTTTTTTGCAAAATATGTAATGTCTGTACTCAAATTATTTGCTGTGTTGCAAGGATTCCAGCAATGCAAGTTATATTCTGCTAAGTTTAGTCTGTGAAATTTTATAAGATAAAAACTACCTTCACCCTGGGAAGGGGGAGGTAAGGTATTTGACAGCCAGGCAGGGGGAAGGAGGGGGGTGAGGTGTTGACCAGCCAGTGGCGAAGATTACCTAGTGGTATTTATTTATGTCCTATAGATGCAGTTTAAGATTTTTGCTTATAAAATGTCACTGAATATAACTTATATGCCGGAATTCTTGTGAGATAGTGATTAATTTGAATATGAACATGGTATAGTTTGCACTAGACATACAATTTTTAGAAATTATTTAGTACATTTAAGTACAGTACAGGTTTGTCCTGAGGACAATTATTTCTTTTACCTTTTTTCACAATATGTATTAAGGATGGTGTGTGCATGTAAATGAGTAAAAATAAATTAAGAAAGTTACGTATATCTACCCAAAAATACGAGTTGAAAAACTTGTCCAGTACATAAATGTACTACACTCAGGGACTTAAATTTATTATCTCATGTGCAAACTATGTGATGTCTATATTCAAATTATTTGCTGTCTTACAAGGATTTCAGCAATGCAAGTTATATTCTGCTAATTTTTGTCAGTGACATTTTATGAGATAAAAGCTTTAAGCTTAAAACTACCTTCTCCCTGTTTTGGGAATGCTTCTTAAGGAGGCTTCTTAGCCAAAGGACCCCCAAATTTTTTGTCCGGATCTTCCGAAATCTGGATTAACCGGGTCCGGATCTTCGAGGGTTTACTGTACCTGGTAATAAGGGTCTGCTGACAAGCTTTAACACAGGACATGTACAAGGCCTTACATTCCTCCATCAACGACAGGACAGATAAGGTTCCGAGGATGGGGCCTAGTATTGTATTCTTCTAGCTGCTCACTGAGGTGTGCGATGCTTGTGAGCGCCTCAGTCAGCTGGCTTGTTGTAGGTTCACCAGGCTTAATGTCATCCTCTTGTGTTGGTTGCAGTTCTTCACGTTCTTCATCCTCCTCCACCATTTCTTCAATTGTTGGTTGCTTGCAAATCTTCAACCTAAACATCCAAAAATCCCGGTGCTGGGATTGATTGTGCTGCCTCAACAGTGTTCATTAGTGTTGCCACGACGAACTGCCTCTCCCTGCTTGCCTTGGTCTGCTCTTCCCCGCTTACCTTGGAGTTAGTGAACAAAGCCTTCCATGCATGTACAGTAGCACTGTTGCAACATTAATTTTATGCCATGCCTCAACAATTCTGTCCATTGCATTTTTAATATTATATTTCTTCCTAAATTGACAAACTGATAACACTTCGTGGTTGCGGTGTTGAGGTGCTAGGAGCCGGGTCGTCTGCCATCTCCTCCTCCTCCTGTTTAGCTGGTGCTAGTAGAGCCTGGTCACTAATAAGTCTGTCTGCTGAAGAAAGTCTTTATAGAGTGACTGATAGTAGAACAGTTTAACGTTACTGATGAATTCGTGGTCAAGTGGCTGCAGAAGCAGTGTGGTGTTAGGAGGAAGATAACTTTTACATATGGGTGGCATCCAATTAGAAACTTAAGAGTGTCCAGAAGCATTATCCATGACGTTAGCGATCGCTCTGTGTACTGACAAAATTTTCGTTTGTAATTCACTTTAAAATGGCTGGCAAGCTTAAAAGTGAGAGTTTTGTGGCACTGGGAAGAAAAAGAGACACCTATTTTAGATTTTTTATGTATTGTTTAAGCATTTTCGACTTACGACCTGGATTAGGGTCCCGAACCCTGTCGTAAGTTCCGTTAGCCGGAACTATTGGTGCAGAGCACTTCCGGGAATGAAAGATTCCCGGGTAACGAGACGACTCTCTCAAAGCCGGAAAAACTCCTTCATCCCCGTAATTTTCCGGATAATGGGAAAATTTTCTTGGAAGATCCAGAAATTGTGCATTAAATCAGAAAAAATCCCCCATCCCTGGAATTTTCTCAGAATTTTCCAGAATGATGCATTATTTCATCTCACAAAACTGGGAAAAAATTCCCCATCCCCGGAATTTTCTGGGTACCAGAAAATTGTTCTCTGAATTTCTGGAAAATGCACCTGATTTTCGTCTCTCAACAAGGAATAACAGCAAAGCACGGAGGGTGAACAACGGGTTCAAACGGCAGGGTGGTAAACACTAATATCATGGGCATTTTGAAGCCATGTGCAGTTGATATTAGTTGATATTCTGAGGTCAATAGTGCGGTAATTACTTTTTACAATACAAAAATGCCTGAGTACAATACTGCATTAAAGAAAAAGTAGTGGAATTTTCTGATGAAATGGGGGATCCAGACCCCGAATTAATGTTCAGTGAATTAACGCTAAATGCGGGATACCTCTAAACTAAAGGCCTTGGGACTAAAAATACTTTAGACAAGACAGAATTATAAAAAAATAAATGCCTGAGTACAATACTGCATTAAAGAAAAAGTAGTGGAATTTTCTGATGAAATGGGGGATCCAGACCCCGAATTAATGTTCAGTGAATTAACGCTAAATGCGGGATACCTCTAAACTAAAGGCCTTGGGACTAAAAATACTTTAGACAAGACAGAATTATAAAAAAATAAATTACAAATAGGTTGGATCTCATAAGAGACATTAAAAATCTTGAATGGTATGCAAAACATGAACCCAGGCCATTTTTTCATGTCATGTACCACCAATACGAGGGGACACACCTCAAGCTCACCAAGATGTCATTAAGGATGAATTTAAGCTTATACTTCTTCACACAGAGGGTAGTAGACCTTTGGAACAGTCTACCAGCTCAAACTGTTGAATTGGGAACAGTAATGAGCTTCAAAATAGTCCTTAACAAGACTACCAAGAACAGTGGAGGGATGCTATATTGGTCACTGGCTGTCTTTCCTCCATATGGCCACCTCTAGATTGGCTGGCCATCAGGTAGAGAAGGCAGGATCCATCAGGAGTTCTGTGCTTTGACAACTATGGCTGAAGGAATTTAAAGCTTGAGACAGGATTCACTCTACATGGCTCGTCTCAAACTAGTACGGTAGTACATTCAAGGTGTGTTTGTGCAGCCAGCTCAAATTGTTAGCATCTAATGGTTATTCAGGAAATATGACCATGTAGTTCCAGCAAATTGCTGACAGGCTTATTGTTCACATCAAGAGGCCCTCTGAGTGTATTATGGAACAGTATTTTAGTCATTAGTGTATTCTTTCTTCTTCCTCTCCTTGTTTTGTTTTGTTGGCATAAAAGTCTGTGATCATTGGTCTGTTCCTTCTGCCTTTCTTCACTGTGTTTTGTTAGCTCACAACATATTGGAA
Organism: Homarus americanus; assembly: GCF_018991925.1. Taxonomy (NCBI): domain Eukaryota; kingdom Metazoa; phylum Arthropoda; class Malacostraca; order Decapoda; family Nephropidae; genus Homarus; species Homarus americanus. Next base: position 5,513,583 of record NW_024756914.1, read on the forward strand.
AAAAATTAAAGTTTTTATTTTTTACAATATGAAAAGAATAATATTTTATGATACAGTATGTTATTTTACTCATATTTTCCTTATAATAGATAATCTAATTTATTCTGTCTATACAGTGCTGCTTTAGTCAAGTAATGTTCATTCTTTAGCTTTACTTCTATTTTTAAGATTACATTCACTCATGTAATGTTGGTCAAGGTTTATCATACAGTATACAGTAACCACCTGACCAGTAATGATTACTCATTTTGTCTTCAGGTTTCCAAGTGATCTGGAGAAGTACCTGAAAAGTAATGTGACAACTGCTGCTAGTGAGTTCTTCAACAACTTAGTTCATTCCTGCATGCACACCCAGCATAGTACCAGATCACCAGTCACCTCAGCCTCCACTTCTTCCTCCATCTTTGTTACCAATAATAAAGATATACAGGTCCCAACCACACCAGTAGCCCATGAAAAAATTAAAGTGGGTAAGTTGACATTAGTTTTAGCTTTACTGTACTGTATATCGCTCTAATACATAATGGGACACACAGGGGTGGGAGAAGCTTCTTGGTGCGTGTGTGTTTCTCCATCTGTTTTGTTGAAAAAATTTAACTTGCATGTACAGTACATAGAAATAAAGCATACAAATAAAAGGACACATGAAGGTTAGGAAAGCATTATATATATATACTGTACTGGTGTACTGTATAGCTATATATACAGTATATAAATAAAAAACAGTAATATGGCAGGTTTGGAAATAAGCAATAAAGAACTAAATACTGCGAGAGTGTACTGAGTATTTGTGGTTAAAGACCCAGCTAGACATACTGTAACATGGTGGTGGAGTGATGAAATAGACAGTGATAAAAGAGAAGAGAGGATTGTATAAGACAGAATATCCTCTTTTGGCCTCAGCTTGCTGGACTACCCTACTCACTCACTGGATGTTTCCAATTTTCATAACTTGCCACACTCCTTCTCAGAACATATACCTTCTTTTCTCTGAACCTTTTAAATAACATGTCACACACAAGCATTCTGTACTACAAGACACACTCTTCCCGTAATATAACCTTTACATTCCTGACAAGCTTCCTTTCAGATTTCCTCATGAGAAAGTAATCAATCTGTGTTTTTGTTCCACCAAACTCATATGTAGCCAGCCTGCTCACCCTTTTCTTAATCAGCACGTTTCATACAACCATGTTCACTGTATCCCTGAACTCAAGTATTTTCTTCCTTCTATATTTCTTGTCCTGTACCCTTTTGCCATTCACACCTTCATAACCTTCTGTGTGAGCCCCAACATGACCATTTAAGTCACCATCCAGCATCATGATCTCTCTTTCACCCAGTCCCAACACCACATGCACCAATTTATCCCAGAACTCAACCTTCATTTTTTCACTTAGCCAAACTTGGGAAGGGGGGGGGGGTGTATGCAGGAATCTGTCATCTGATCCTTTCCTACTAGCAGCTTCAAATTCATGAATCTCACATTCCCCCTTTTCACCTCAAGCACTTTCTTCACCTACTTTTCAGTGATTAAATCCTTACACCATTCGCCCCTTGTATTGCTATGGAACATTGTTGTATATACTGTAGTGCATTACTGGTACTTGAAGATCAGTGAAATCTTTTATGTTACAGTACATTTTTTCTTACACTGGGGGCAGATATCTATTGTATACAGTACTGTACAGTATTCACAAATATTTTTATATGATGGAACATAATGTTTTGTTTTATAATGTAATGGTAAGTGTGAATATTTATTACTGGTAATTATCATATGCAGTACTGATAGTCACAGGAATATATTTTCTGCCTTATTGATGTTTGTTTCCAATATTTAAAAGTAATATTAAAACACTATACACCCACCTCTTGTTTTACGCGGGGGTTACATTCTTGAAAACCACCTCTTAATTAAAAAAACGCTTAAATTAAACATAATTTTCCCATAAGAATACATGTAAATGGTACAGGTTGGGGGGGGGGTTACATTTTTACTCGTGTGCAAAGAAATGTATATTCCCTTTATTTGTGTGCACCCTTAAGACAATTATTTCTTTTGCCTGTATCATATGTATGCATGTGTGTGTAAACACACACACACACACACACACACACACACACAAAACACATGCAAATAAATAATAATGGGAAAATCTTCTCACAAATAATCAGAAACAAGACAACAAAATGTATCGAAACGTATAATAAAAATATGAGTCTACCCTCAAATCAACTCAGTGCTTTGTTAATAAAGTTGAGTTGGTTGGGTTGCCATACGTCATTTTTACTTCGTAAAAACTACTGTCTCGAGAACGAATGGCATCTGAACACCAGCTTGGTTGATACATAGATCAAACATACAAAATTTCTTTCGTAGCCATCTAGCCAACCCAACATGAAGGATGTCGGTAATTGTGGTGTAATACTGTATACAATACTTTTTTCACAATATGTATGTAGGATGGTGTGTGCACTTAACTTCGTAAAAATAAATGACGGTGGTTGCATATATGTACCCAAAAATAAAGGGTTGAAAAAACCCATAACACCTCACAGTTTGGCCCAGTAGCTTGGTGGTTACGGTGACAAGTCTAACCTGGCTACAATGCCATGATTAATCATTGTAAAGCTCTATTTTATCAGGAAACACTATTAATAACAGTAAATCCAGTGAAATATGGCAGGGAGTGAGGAGAGTCAACAGTAGACGACGCACTAAATAACAAGCGCAGTCACTCACTTCCCTTACTGCTCCTGATGCCTGGCGTACGTATGGGAGAAAAGCATATTTTGTACTCTACTATGAAAATGGTACGGGCTCAGTGATTTCGGTTAACGAATTACCTCCCATAAGGATCTTCAATTCGGTTAACGAACAAAACTTTGATGAACGAAATCCTTAAGAACATCATGTTTTGTTGTGAGCATCAGCTGATGGGCTAGTCTGCCAATTCAGTAATCTGTTCTATGTTTACATTTGTTTCCAGTGGAGTAAATATCAAGAAAGTTGTGCTCTGATATTTTTCATTTTTTATATTAAAATTATTAGTTATTTTTAAATTTAGTTAACATATTGATAATATATACAGTCCAGGGAACTAGTTTTTTGTGCGCCCATCAGCCGCTTGACTCAGCCACCAGGCGTCAGTTTGGCTTTGTTGACAGTGGAGTGAACATCTATTTTGTTGGTGTCTTGAATATATTTGCATTTTTACATTGAAATTATTGGTCATTCTGAAATTTAGTTATCATATTGATAATATATAGCGCAGTGCAGTGTTGATTTAAATAAAATAATCTTGAATTACACCTAGTGAACTTAAAATTTTATTGGTGAAATGACGGCATCAAGCATGGGTCCCCTGAAAGGTGATTTCTCCTCCATCCCCACTTCCTTCTCTTCTCCCTTCTCCTCCACCCCCACTTCCTTCTCTTCTCCCTTCTCCTCCACCTCCACTTCTAAGTCCCATCATCATCATCAACCAGGAACCTTCTACGTACATACACACCTCAAAGTAAGTGTACTTTACTGCATTTTTTTACTTTGTATGTATTTTTCTGTGAGCTGAAGCCAATTACCCAATATCCCATTGAAACAATGGATTCAGTTAACGAACAACTCTGTGGAACGAACCGAGGGACCACTGTACTGTATAAACCATTCATTTTCCTACGATAACATACCGGGTAATAAGAAACATTGTATCATTAGTAGAGTGAATGAATTAATGCAGGTTGGACCTAGCTAATCCAGGAAGCTTGGGACCAAACCATTTCCAGATTAGCGAAAATTCTGAACCATCAAAGCAGAGGATAAAAAAAGACAAAATAATGCATAAAATGTACTATTACTGGTACCATTACAACTTACATCAGCATAAATCTAGCCCAGGCTTACTGGATCACTTTATGACAAAGTGTTAGTGCTATGGTACAAGTTTACTGTACTGTGACATAGAAATAAGTAGATTAGCAGAAAAGGTGAAGAGAAATTTGTATATTATAGTACTGGTACCTGCCCTGAACCATCAAAGCTGCCGGACTATTGGGTGTCGGATTAGCGGGGTCCAACCTGTATTCCCATAAACAAAAATTGACAACTTTCTTGTAAAAATATAGATTAACACTCACCATTCCATGCTGGTTGTTTGTGTAGAGCCTGTGTTCCTCTCTCCCCTGCCACTGATGATGATGAAGGCAGGGGAGTTACAAGTGCTCCTCATCTGCTTTGGAAGAGGAGGCAGAGGAGAGTGGAGGGAGGTCATCCATATTGGAATCAAAGACAGCAGGAGGAGGTGCACGAACAGGAGGCTGAGGCTTTCTTGCAGGGCTTGGAGTGGATGAAGGCAAGAAGAACATGGAGATTGGAGGCTAGGCAGCCTGGCGCTTGAGTTCCTTTAGTATCTCCTTATAAGGAACCAGGAGCTTCTCCATCTTTCTCTTGAAGTTAACTGATCTCTTGATAAAGGGATTGATGTCAAAAAAAAGTCCGCGGCTGCCCTGCAACAGCAAGCCCCCATTGAGATTCGTGACGGTTAAGGTGGGCACCTCCTCCACTTCACCTTCTTCCTCCTCATCCTCACGATGCTGCTTCTCGACAAGCTCGGCCAGCTCTTCCTCAGTCAACTCTTCCCCAGCATGACCCAGGAACTCCTCTTGCACCTCTTCCTCCTGAAGGTTGTCAGAACCCTTCACCTCCCACTTGACGGGCAAGTTGGACGATGTGCTGCACATACTTGTTGACTATGGGTAAGCCAGCAGATGTTCACCACCTCTGGCCACAAGGCCCTCCAGCAGGCATTAACACAGAGGGCTGTCAGGTCATCATGGCATTGCTTGATGAAGGAGATGCAGTCTGTGATGGAGAACATCTTCCACATTTCCAGCACTGACTCAGCACCATCCCATGTATCCTCGTCCAAGGCTTGCTGTATCCTGCTGAATGGTGTGGGTCATCTACTTGGCCTTGAAGACAGCAATGACTCGCTGGTCGCGTGGTTGGAGCAGTAAAGTTGTGTTCTTGGTTAGAAAGGTCACCTCGACATTTTTGTATGCATCCTTCAGGGCCTCAGGGTAGCCAGGGCAGTTGTCGATCACGAGAAGGACCTTAACCTCCAGACCTTTCTCCTGCAGGTAATCCTTGACCTGCATCACAAAACAATTGTGAAACCAGTCAGTGAACAACACTGCCGTCATCCAGGCTTTCTTGCTGTGGCAGTAGAAAACTGGGAGGAGGTGCATGTCTTTGTTCTTGAGTGCACGCAAACGCTTGGCACGGTACAGCAGCATGGGCTTGATCATGTGTCCTGCAACGTTGCCACATAGCAGGAGAGAGACACGATCTTTGGCCACCTTGAGGCCCGGTGCACTCCATTCCTCCTTGGAAATGAACGACCTCGCAGGCATCTTCTTCCACCACAAGCCAGTTTCATCAGCATTGAAAAATCTGTTCCGGCTTGTAGCCCTTCTCCCGGATAAACTCAGCAAAGATCACAGGATACTCTCTTGCTGTTACATCATCAGCCAAGGCTGACTAACTAGTTATCCTCAAGTTGTGCAGGTTGTAGAGCTTCTTGAAGTTCTCAAACCACCCCTTACTGGCATTAAAACCGTTCTTTGAGGTATCACCAGAACCACAAGCACTAGCACCACCTTCACCACCTTCCTCAGCATGGAATCGGTCTTACAGGACCTTGGCTTTCTCACGGATGAACTTCTGGCTGAGAGGGATGTGGCGGTGGTTAAAGTCCTCAATCCAGATGTTAAGAGCTTTCTCCATCTTCACCATAGCTGTATCCCTCATATCAGCAGCTACCTTGGCAGAAATGGCGGCACTTAGGGCAACAGCAATCCGAATCTCCCTCTCTTCTTGATGTAGAGGAGAGATGACTCATTGATGCCACACTCCTGGCCACATGCGACAAGCTTTGGCCACTCCTAAGTTTGTCCAGCAGTTGTATCTTCTCCACGAGGGTCATGACCTTTTCTCTATTCACTTGTTTAGACGCCTTCCCATGGCTGGATGAAGGTGGTTGAGGGCGTTTGGGAGCCATCACAAGCACGAGGACCACAGTTGTTATGAGAGCAGAGTAGCACACGCACGAGACGGACAAGTGTTTATGCCGATCCTAGGTGTAGCAAGGGCGCGTGGGCCAGCCTCTTGGGACAAGAGAGAGACCTTGCAGGACGCCACAAAACTCGCGCGCTCCCCATCCCGGCCGCGAAAATGCCACCAACTTTAAAACTACCCGCAGACATTCTTGGGTACATCCTGGGTGTGATCCACGAATTAAAAACCCACAAATTATAAGGGCATGCTGTACACAAAGATATGCATTGCTTTACGAAGAATTAATATTCATTTACTGAATAATATTGTCAGTAGGCAAGTTTTTATCAGCCTTTTTTTGTGTGTGTGCACACAGCGGTAGAATAGTTTTCCTGTAGCCTCAGCCGAAGGGTTAGAGTGATGCTCTACTTCAGAATGCAGCTTAAATTTGTGGTCAAAACTCTTATTTAAAAAAAAAAAATCCAAACATCACCTTGTGACTTACAATTGGGGTTGGCTTTTAATAGTGTAAATACTGTACAGTAATAGCAGGAGGTTCGAGAGTTTTACAGCTTAAGCTCAGTTGTCTTTTTTTTCCAGAATGGGAAGAGTTAGAGAATGGACTGGGATATTCATCTGTCACTACTTCTCAGCCTCGTGGACTCAATACTCCTCGGCAGGTGGGTTACATTTATGTGTCATAGTGTTAATACTGTACAAATCATTGTACAGTCAACAACAAAATGTTCTTCACCCTTGGATCTGACAGCCTTTGCAATGTTTACTGACTGAGGCCATGTTAATGTGGTAAGGTTGGTACTTCTGATTGTGTGATGCTTTGTGTAACCAATACAGTACCATATATTCTGTATATCATGTATAGCTACAGAGAAATTAACAGGAATCACCCTAGTACAGTAAAATGAGTGTTGCTCAGATTGTATAACACCACAAAGGTGAGAATTTTTTTTTGTTATTGACTGCAGTTTTTTTTCTGAAACTTGGTTATTAATTTAATTGATGATTTCCACGACTTGTCAGCCTATTAGCCATTCAGGTGGTAAGTCTGTTCTTTGTCATAACCTTCATTGTACAGTACATGTACTGTGTTAGTGCAGCAACCTCTTGATTTATGCTTCTTGAGGATGGTTGAGTAAATGGAAAACACAGAGTAAAAGCAATTAACCTATAAGAAATATTGCACCAGGTGGAGGTTAGGGGGAATGCTGCCTCAACCCTCATTATTATTTTTAAATGGTACCTTGTACAGTACTGTATAATATTAATTGGAATGAATAGGTTACACACTATCATTTAATTATTAAAAAAACAATTTTAAATTTATTCATTGCTGTGTTAAGTTAACGCCAAACAAATTCGTTTGGTGAAAACTTATTTGGTGTCTTTGTTGCACTCAGTTGGGTTCTAAGTTTAATACTCTCTTATATTACTGAAACACTATTACAAATTGTTTATAAAGCAGACCTACTCAGGCCCAGCACACATTTTGTATCAGCAGTTCATTTGCCTCTCATATCAGCCGCAAACTTCCATTTTAGTACTAGTGATCGCTTTCCTCGGTCTTTTGCTCTCACTACCATCTTTAGTACTCAACGGACACTTTTCAGTCATGATTACAAAGGTTACACTTCTTGCAGCGGCAAAAACACAAATTAAATGGGAAACATTATTCACACACATAAGATGATTGTGTGGGAATTGAGGGAACACACACCCAACAAGCTGTTGTTATTTTATTGCATATGGCAACATTACTTGGGTAATTCTTATGGTTCGTTCATGTAAACCAAAAATTTGCAGAAATAAATCGCATATGCTTTTCCCCAAAAAAATCTTAAACAAAAGACTCATAAACGGCGAGTTAGCAGCACAGGAGGAACAAGAGTACTGTACCTGAAGAAATCCTCCGACCCAGAGAATGAGCCTGTGACATATGATAAGAGGCAAGTGTGCTGTAGTTATACCATCAACATATGTACACTACTACCTGTGGAAATGTATCTGACCCATGAGTGGAGGGTCATGGTCAGCCCCACCTCACGTGGAAGGGCAGGAGATAAATGCCCGACCATCCCCTAAGTCACCTTCATCTTCCAACCAAATTTCAGTGAAATCTTAAAAACTGTGGAAAAGCATGTAACGTGTGCCAACTGACTATTTGGTCAATAGTGGAGTTTTTCTAATTCTGGATCTTACTGGCCAAGTCCACTAATTATACTGGAAAAAAAGACGTCTGTTATTGGGAATATTCAGCACTGACTAGTCTGTTGTTGAGTGGGCTTAATGTACAGTATCTTAAAAAAGTATCTGCCAGGATGAGTCCGATGACTTCCAAAATGCCACATGTAACGCGTGATGTCCCGGTAGTGTTGGTATGCGTGGCTCTGTGGCATACTGATCCTACTACAATTGGTAACTGAACGCCATATTGATTACGCCGAAATAAATACACATTGCATTACATGTGTTAGACTATAACCGTATACCAAAGCAAATGATTGTGCCAATATCTATCATCTGTGGTCTCATAATGTTTCACACAGGGTGTGGACAGATACTTTTTTTTTTTTAAATACAGTACATAGGGAATTTCCTGTGCTGTTTGAAAAGGCACAGTGTCAGTACACTTACACCTGAAATAACTCAGATTTTGAGACAAAAAAGAGTGTCTAATTCAGGCACCCTGATCCCACTTATTCATTTTGATGCCCAATGTTCTATATTGGTTGTTCTGGGTACCAGTTAATATTAAACCATGGGTTTGATTATAATTAGGTTAATCTATGTGTTCTTTAGTTAATTTATTTAGAGTACTGCACAGTATATATTGAATGTATAGTACAGGAGAAGCTTTGTAATAAATACAGCACACACTTTGAACAGTAATAAGGTAAAGGATCATTGATTTCTTTTCATTAGAATGAAGAAGACATTCAGAGTAGCCATTCAACTCAAGTTCCAGGAGTCAAACCCAGGAAGCAGAGATGTGTTACTACACCTTCCACTACACCCGCTTCACTGGCCAAAAGAGACAATTGCTCCACACCTCCACACAACCCAAAGTAAGCACATCATCATCATTATTTTACAGCAATATTCCACAGTTGTGTGGGAAAACCAGAATTATCTGATGGTACAGTACAGTACAGTACAGTAGACTTGCAACTTACGCAGATTTTTCTTAAGCGGTTTCAACTATATGTGGATTACCCCGGGGGTTAGGTTACAATTTCCAATTTCAAGCTCAAAATTTTCAAAATGGGTCGCAAGCTCGCCAAACGCACCACCCTGCCACCTCTGTCTGCCTCAATTGCCTCACGTGTATCGTCGGAGTAACAGCTGCCTCTCGTGTGTGTCAATTTAGTGCGCTTAAACCTCTCTCATACTTGTTCATAATGCCCAAACACAAGCCAACCTCTGCCTCTGGTCCTCCAGCGAAGAAACAACGCTTTATAATGACCCGAGAAGAAAAAGTGGCCGTGTTAGACTTAATAAAAGGCGGCTTGTCGATCGTTGCTGTGGCACAGAGGTACGGACGGAACGAATCAAGCTTGAGATCCATCAAGATTCAGGAGAGGGAAATTCGTGAAACTAACAGCTTAAGGAACAAGGAGCTGGAGGATGCTCGCCCTACAAGGGGTCACAGCTCAAGATTGAAGAAACCGCAAATCTAGAAAACTGTGAGGGCTAACTTTTTCGGAGTGAGAGTTGTGAACTCCTGGAACAATCTACCAGAAAGTGTTGTGACGGCACTGAGTGTGAGCTCTTTCAAGACCAGACTTGACCAACACTGGAGCAGGTTCAGGTACATTCAGGAGCCGGTGCATGCCCAGTACTTGCCAACAGTGCATAACAGAGACGTGACCAATCGCCCAAGCCGCTAACGAGTCAATCAGTGGTGAAGAGGATAAAACAAAAACAAAAAACGACAGCTTCCCATCACCACGTTCTTTAAGAAAACCTCAGCATCAACATCGTCAGCAGATCATCCAACGCCCTCAACTTCTCGCAGTGACCTTGAGCTGCCCACATCCACCCCTGCATCATTATCTGAGCTTGACGATCCCCCCACGGTGACATGGGAAAAGGATGAATAATCTCAAAACAACAACACAGGTCTGTCTACATAATGTGTGTACTATTAATGCTGTTATGCACTTGTTACAGATATTGATATTACATTGCATTAAAGTAGTGATTTAGGAGTTCTAGTGTACAGTATATGTACGTATATATAGTGATTTAAGGGCGATGTAGGGGATTTTTAGGAGTGTTTCTGACTTTTCGCGGGTCCCAGGAACGTAACCCCAACATAAGTTGCGAGTCTACTGTATATGTTCAGATAGCCATCAGGTAAATTATCAGTAAGTTTTATGGCTGGATGCTCTTCCAGTCATCAACCCATTTTTTACACATTGGGAAAGGGGCATTACAGACTTTCCCTGGGTTACAACTGTCTGACATACAATCATCCGCCCTAACGAACAGGATTCCATTACATTCATTGAAAAATTTATACACTAATTAACATCCCAATTTTTACATTACAGTAGTACCCCGCTTAACGCGGTCAATAAAACCCACAGGGTACCGTGTTAAGTGAAAACCGCGCTAAGTGAACAACAGAACATATGGGATTAATTCCAATAGAAACTGGCCCGACCCCCAACTCCACTTTTTGACGACACACAACTAAGTTGTAGTAAAAATTTTATCTTAACTTTATGATGGTATGAACAAACAAGTAATATAGAAGAGGTTAGGTTAGGAAAAATAAAGGTTAAGTTAGGAAAAATAAAGGTTAGGTTAGGAAAATTAAAAGTTAGGTGTAACACTCGTTAGTAGAAGACACACACTGCGCAACCTTACAGCGCGGCTTGCCCAGGCGGAGGGAGGCGGGAGGGAGGGAGAGGCGAGAGCAGGCAGGCAGGCGGGTGGCGGGTGGGGCGAATCTAAAAATAGCGTCTCGAGCCGGACACTCACCGCGTATACCTGTACGTGGAAAAAACCCGCGTTAAGTGAAAGTTCGGCTCTGGCGAGGCACCGCGTATACGGTAAAACGCGCTAAGTGAAACCGCATTAAGCGGGGTATTACTGTACTTTTATTGTTCTATATGTTTAACATCACTTTATTTACAGTATTTATGATATTTGTTATGTTTGGAATATTATTGGGTTTTTTTATGGGCAGGGTTGTGCTTTAACCTAACCTAAACTATGAAATTAACACTGATGTCTTATGGACAAATTGACTTATGATCAGGATCCTGGAAAGTATCCATGTCGTAAGTCAGGGACTGCCTGTTTGTGTAGCATTTCCGAGTGTTTTCTTAGGTGGCAAGGCAGATCACTACTCTCTTAAGTTAATTTTATTAAAAACTATTAGTACCGAGTATACAGTATTTAAAAAAAAATCTTTTTTCAATTGTATCATTTCAAATTCATATCATTTTGAAAAATTCAAAATTCGTGCACCGCCGTCACTACTTTAAGTAATGTCTATAAACAGTTTCTTCCACCACATCAAGTGAATGTTAAATTCTCTTTGTTTAATACACATTGTATTTTCATGCATAGATAAGGCTTTGTTGAACTTGCTTTGTTATTTAATAAAAATAAAAATTGCTCATTGGTACATCTGCTAGCATACTACGATGAGCTCTTAAACTGTTTTGTTCCTGCTGCCATTAACTAATATTTCATTTTTTCTTAACATAATTGTTGTTCACCTTTGATAAATGAGGAATAATTCAACAATATTTATAGAAATGTTTAGATACCTGGTTAAAAGGACCAAAAAATCTACATAAGAATTACCACATATACTTCATATCTAACTGTCTACTGTACTGTACATGTACTGTACTTGACACTTTGTTTGAGGCACTACTTTAGTAATTTATCACAATGTTCCTTTACTCCGAGGTAAAGATTACATACACTGCAGGTGTTCTAATACGTTATACTGTACAGTACTGTATATTTATGTCTATCAGCACAAAAAGACATTACAAAAGTGTCTGGATGGAAGATAGTGTACTGTATTAGGACACCCATCACCTCACCCAGCTAATGCCAACACAACCTTCTTGAACTGACACCAAATCTCACAATTTATGCCTTTTTGCCTCCTAAAAAATTCCTGCTAATTGTTATCCTATCCTGGCTGAATTACCAAAGTTTGTGGATTTGCAAAATATATAAGGTACAGTACTAAAAATACATGAAAATATACTAATATGAGGGCCCTCATTCTTCTTTTAATTGCTATAAATATAATCAGTTATACGTACTGTATAGCAGTTTTTATTACCAATTTTTTTTATTCTTATACCATAATCGGTTATATATATATATACAGTATACATAAACAGCTGCTCCCCGACCTACGACGGTGTTCGGGACCGACATCCAGGTCGTAAGTCAAAAATGCTTAAATAATGCATAGAAAATCTAAAATTGGGGTCTCTTTTTCTTCTCAGCACCACAAAACACTCACTTTTAAGCTTGCCAGCCATTTTAGAGTGAATTACAGATGAAAATTTTGTCTGTGTACTGATTTTGGGACTCAAAAATACGTAATTTGACCAAATTTTGGTACGACTGAGGCAGGTCGTAAGTGCGGGTGGATGTAGGTCGTAAGTCGTGTGTGTGTATGTGTGTGTGTGTGTTGATTTAAGGTCGATTTAGGGGAATTTTAGGAGTGTCTCTGACTTTATGCATTTTTGGCTTTACTTTGTATGTACTTTTCTGTTAGCTGGAACCAATTACCCAATATCCCATTGAAATAATGGATTCGGTTAACGAACGACTCTGTGGAACGAATTGTGTTCGTTAACTGAGGGACCACTGTATATGCACATTTGACAATTTGTGGGAGGAAATAATACATTAAATATTAATTCTGTACAGGACAGTAATTTGAAATATCTGCTAGCAGACGATGTGCCTGCTTGGACTGCCATCTGTTGAGGACAGGGAACTACATTTTCATGAACTGATTATTATTATTTTTTAATTATACTGTTTATGAAACCTGATGATATTGTGTGTATATGTGTGTGTTAAACAGCAAAATTGCATTGTGACTAAATAATATATTTTCTCCCCCCCACCAGAAAATTGTGCTCTTCAGTGCGTAAAAAACGCCTTACCTTTGCGGGTATGTCCCCCAGTTCCTCAAAGGAAAATATAAACACTGACTATCTGTATAATGAGAAGGTTAAAGGTAAAAGATTTGCTTCAGACTCCTCAAGCCATGAGTTCCTTCCGAAGAGATCAAGATATAGGTCTGGATCCTTCTCCTCAGGTTCTGAGCCAGATACACAAGACTCTGACAGATCCAGGAAAGCATATCATTCTCGATGTTCAGAGCCAATGTATAAGTTGCCTTGTTTTAAACGATCTTTGTGCTCATCACACTTTACAGCACCAGTAAGTCCACTTAAGCAGAAGAATGGCCCAATAAATGGCACTTACTTGCCCTCCTCAACCTCCCAGAGTGAATATTTTGACAGTGGAACACTTTGCCTAAAACTCAAAGACAATGAAATGAGTGTTTCACAAAAGAGTTTTGGTGATTTAGATAAAGACAGTAGTAGTGAATTATTGCATGCCAATCCAGATTGTATTAAAATTGCATATTGCAAGAACAGCAATGCTGATGAAAGTAGGAAAAACCTCATTGATGAGACTCCGTTGAGTAGTGGCGAGTCAGTAACCTGCAAAAGCAATACTGTACGTAACTTCGAAAAATACCAATGCTTCACTATTGAACAAGAAGGATGTTTTAACTTTTTGAGTGATAATTGTGAGAAAAAAGAATCACCTGTCAAGTTTGGGGCTGAAATTAGTACTTCACCAAGACACCTATACAGACACCCTCTCCTCAATAGTCCCTCATATTTTTTAGTGACTGATGCTCTTGTGACCGCATCTGCATCATCACAAAGCAGTTCCCCTGTGTACCACAACACTAAAATAGATTGTAAAACTTTTGAGGATCTGAAGGAATTAAATATGCAGGATAAGGTGCCCAGTCACTCAAATTCAAAGTTCTTACCTCTAACACTAGATATCAGCTCCCCCTTAAAAGAGGATGTTGCATGTGGAAATTCAAAGATATTTGATGAACTTCAATGTGTTCCACAAGGAGAAAAAACATTACTTGTCAGCTCTCACACCAACATATCAATGCAGGAGTCAGATACACCTACTAAGGGATTGCACATACCAATACTGTCAACCACATCAGAGCAGTCACCAGCAGTATCTAGAGTGTGGTCACTTGCTCCTGGTCTACAGGTAAGAACATTTTAAGTTTAGATAAAATATATTTGACTAACAGATTACTGTACCAAACAAACATTGTGAAGATTCTGTTAATATATATTTTAAAGTATATGTATATTTCTTCAAAATTGCAACTATACTTGGATCCCATTATTTTTCAGGATTTGGAATCTAAAACACCAAGTTGTACTCTGATACCTACAAAAAGACTCAGTTCAAGTTCCCCAAGTCAACCTTCCTTGCCTGAACTCTTAAAACCTGGTTCATCTAAGCAAGACTTTGTGACTTCCATCCAAAAATCCTATAAAATGAGGGACATGGTACCATCAAAGACTGGAGCATTAGGATTCGATGGGCTTAAGTCTTTCATCACTCCAGAAGGAAGGTCTTATGTGTATCCTTTAGGTGCTCCTAGAAAGATTTCCAAGCCTACTTCAAGACAACAGCCTCCTCGGTGTAAGCGCAGCCTTGTGAGGTAAATGTTGTGCATGTTTTGAAATAAGTGTAAGAGTATTAATGACCTACAGATTATTGAGGGATTTACCTGTGGGATTCATATTGCCAAACCAACCTAGAAAGACTTTAGGTCAAGGGATCAAAATTCACATGGAGACTCAGGGGTCACTTTTTTTCTTATCTGATTTATCATTCTCATAGATTATGTCCATTCTCCTTGAGCAACGCACGCACGCACGCACGCACGCACGCACGCACGCACGCACACACACACACACACACACACACACATTGCATATCCAGGCAGAGTTGTATAAAGTATCAAACTTTGTTATGTACATAAAAGTATTGTTACAGTGGCAAAATGTTACTAGTAGAAGTAAAGAAGTATCTCATTCATAAAGTACTCAAGTGCTGACAGTAAAGAGTAACAACAAAATTATTAATCATCTCAACAACTCAAATATTAAAATAGATCCACAGTAAATTATAAAAAAACTAGTAAACTTGAGATAAAAATAAAAGATTTAGCATTACATATGTTTATTTGCAAATTTTTCTATTTATATTAATCAGTAACTGATTCTCAATATTATGGTTGTCCAATCAGGATCTTTTAGGCCTAAATATAAGCCCAGCATGACTAAACAGCACTCGCAAGAAAAGGCACCTGATTTTCATCACTCAAACCCAGAAAAAATAACTACCCCCATCCCCCAAATTTTTCGGGTATCGGGAAAATTTTCTCGTCATTTTCTGGAAAATGTGCCCCTCGGAAAATAATTCCCAAAGCCAAAATTTTCCGGAAAATTCCGGCTTTGGGAATGATTTTCTGAGAAAATTTCAATTCCAGCTATCGGAAAGTTCTGGGTTTGAGGGATTCTGGCTAAAGGAGATATTACTCCATGTGTGTGTATGTAATGGTCAGCATGCTCACCTCGCAAGTGAGTGGACTCAGGTTCAATCGTGGGCAGGGTAAAACTATGGGCAAATTTCTTTACGCCATTTGCCTCTGTTTACTTAGCAGTAATTGAGAACCTGGATGTTAATTGATTTGCTGATCGTGTTCCGGGGTAATGGTTAGCCAGTGCAGCTGGCGAGCTGTCCGGTCTTCTCAGACTATTACTTGACGCTGGGTCATGCAGCTCGTTAACTCAGGGTGTGGTTATTGTGTTAGCAACAGCTTCTACACCTTAAACAAATTCACGCTTAGGTGGCCCTAGGGCCAGCAGCCACCCTCGTTACACAAGGGGCAACCATTATTATTATTTTTTATTTATTTTTTTTGTTATCTACTTTACAGGCAGTTTGCCTCAGATGTTACCACAGTGTTCAACACTCCTCCAGATTCTCCTGCCAGGTAAGACTGATTCTTTTCTTTGGTAGACAATTTGATTTTGTTAAGTTCTTAGTTAGAGTACTGTACCTATATAAACATGCCCATTATTTTCTTAATACCTTACTTGTGTACATGATTTAACCAGTGTGCAGACTGATGACTTACTTAAAACCTTAAGATACCAGACTTTACATAACTAAAGCTACAATGAGCATATAATTGACTGATGACTATTTCCTGTGAGAGTCATTCCTTGTGGTAAAATTATTTTGAAAAACTGTCACTGAGATAAACTTCCACTACACCAATTCTTCCTTCTTGATGATAATACATTACTGTATTGTACTCACATTCTTCCATTATGGTAATACTGTACTGTATACTGTACTCACTCATTCTTCCATAATCGTATTGAAAAGTTGAAGCAATGTTCCAGCCCTCACATCAGTAAGGGCAAGAGGCAGACTACCTGTACATAATGGGAAGATATTGGAAGCATAATGTGTTGTCTAATGGTAGATCCTGCTGCCATATGGCATCACGAAAATTGTGACCAAGTCCCAGGTTTCTGATCTGACTTTCTACCTTATTTAAACACAATTGTAGGGTTTCAATTGTTTCTCTTACCATTGACAATGCAACATTCATACTGTACTGTATATTGTTTCTTACTCTTGATTTAATTTTTTTTTATTTATGGTTATTATTATTCGTATTTTATTACTGTATTATAATTTTATTTTTATTTTGCATTAAAATTTTATTTATTTGTATTAATTATTATTATTATTATTATTATTATTATTATTATTATTATTATTATTATTATTATTATTATTATTATTATTATTACATTTTCGCCCCCCAGGCCCCGATGTGGGTCAGTGACCTGTGCTCGGATGGGCTCATCCCTGTAAAAAAAAAGTTGTAGCTTTAAGTAATACGTACTACTATGCCACAGAGAATAAAAACCCAAGAAAAACATGAGAGTGGTTATATTAACCCTCAAGGCTCACAACCTTTAAAGAGGGCAGTACGGTATTAGAAACAAGGTCAATCGAGTGTTGGTAAACAAATGCCAGACGTCTGGTTAATCCCTTCACTACAGGGTTGCCGCTTTTAATATTTTATTTTTGCTAATACCAGATGATTTTATTCAGTTAAGAGGGGACCCCCATCCACAATGGGTTAATGAGACTGAAGTATTGAGCACATATGTGGACACAGAACAATCAGAGGAGGGCGCTGGTGGAGCGGTACCGCTCTTGCCTCGCAAGCAAGATGTCACAGGTTTGATTCCCAGGCCGGCGGAAGTTGTTTGGACACTCTTCCTAGTCCCCTTGGTCCCTGTTCACCTAGCAGCAAAGTAGGTACCTGCTGTAAATCGAAAGCTGCGAATTCGTATTCAGGGACAAGTTGTTGGAGCTTCCAATAACTTGCTTAGACATAACCATTGACTCTTCAGGCTTCTATGCCCTTAACTCATGAAACATAAGGCAAGCATGAACTTAGCATGCCCCCCTGTTGGGCGCTGTAAACGCGTCTGCGCTTCACCTTACACAAGGATGTGGGGGGGGTGACCAATAAATAAATAATAAAAAATAAAAATCAGATATTGAAATTAGAAGATGAGCCATAGGGTGAATTTTATTTACCAGGGTATCCCCCTCCTTTTAGAAAGACAGGTGCACTACTGAACTGTATGTCAAGGAGTACCTGATAGTAACTACTGTACTGTATGTCCAGGAGTACCTAATAGTAACTAGCAATAATGAGCTTAATGAAGTGGAATCATTCAAATCAATTTGGTGCTTGTTATAGGGCTGACTCTGAATTAGATGGGGAAATGACAGAACGTCATAGTCATTCAGGCAGCATCAAGAGCACAAACTCTCATCGTGGAAGATTTTAATCACATGACAATAGATAAGATTAATCTTATACAAGGTGAGGGAGAAAAATTCCTTGATCTCATTGAAGATAAATGCCTCACACAACATGTGACGGAAACTTCAAGGAGAGGCAACATTCTGGATTTAGTCTTGATGACTGAGGAGGTAATAGTGAACTAGTCCACGTCAGGGAGAAACTAACTCCGGCTAGTGACCACTGCATACAGTACTGTGATGGAATATTATACAATCTTTGAATGTCATCAGAAAGTAGTTGAAGGGTACTTGTCCTGCATAGTCACTCAAGGCAGTTGGAACATCACAAATATCAGAAGCAAGGTCCAATGTTTTTACTTTTCAGTCCATAATCATGTTATAAAAAAAAATTACAATTAATGACGAGCATCGGGTGGTACAAGAAAAGTGGAAATCTTGCACTTTTTTGTTGAAATGAATGGAAAACCGACATGTTTGATTTGTAAGCAACAGGTAGCTGTTGCCAAAGATTACAACGTTTGAAGGCATTATGGCACTAACCATGCCCTGAAGTATACAGTAATACCCCGCTTTACGCGGTCAATTGAACCTACAGAGGCCCGCGTAAAGCGGGAAACGCGTAAATGGGACAACAGAACATATGGGATTAATTGAAATAGAGACTGGGCCGACCCCCAAACTCCACTTTTTCAGACAAAATACGTACGTTGTAGTAAAAATAACATCTTAATTTTATGATGGTATGCACACACAATTAATAATTAAAAGAAATATCAATAATATTAGGTTTTTTAACACTTACATTAGGAGAAAAGATGGCTGGGCACACGGGGATGGAGGGTTGGTTCCAAGGCAGAGGGCAGATTATTGGCCCTCACCTGTATCACTTGTATCAATTGTATCACTATCCACCACAGAGGCTTGCAGGGCCTTTGTCAAACCCGTCAAAGTCCATATAAGTCCATATCCTCACTATCACTGACTTGGGCCGGCTGTGGTGGGTGGCGGGTGAAGAACTCGGTCATGTTTTGATGACTGGGCGACCTTGTGCGCACCCTGCCCGCGCCGCTTCCCGCGTATATGAGTAGATGCACCGCGTAAGGCGGGAATTCCGGTTCTGGCGGTGTACCGCATAAATGTAGAAACGCGTAAAACTGAAACGCATAAAGCGGGGTATTGCTGTAATAAATATATGCTGCAGTTAAGACAAGTTACAGGATTGCCCATGAAATAGCTTGAAATCAAAGCCCTTTTCTGAAGGGAATTTTATAAAGAAATGTATGTTGGTGGCTTCAGAAGATATTTGCCCGGAAAAACATCAAGCATTTGCAAACATTAGCCTCTCAAGAAATAAAGATGCAGAGAGAAATAATAAGTTATCAGAGAATATTAACAGTCAACTCAAAGACAAAGTTAAGTCCTTTACTGCATTTTCTGGTGCAATTGATGAAAGTACCGATGTAACTGATGTAGCATATCTTGCAGTTTTTATATACAGTTCACAGAAGAGTTTGTGGAACTGGTACCAATGAAAGGAACAACAATAGATGATAACATCTTTGCGAGTTTGGTAGGGCCCTGGATAATTTAGGTGTTGACTGGGTACAACCTGTGAGTCTGGCTACAGATGGAGCACCACAAATGGTGAGGAGAAAAGCTGGCATGGCAACAAAATTAAAGGAAAGCTACTAGCTGTGAACCCAAACCATCAATTTCATAATTTGCATTGCATTATACATGGAGAAGTGTTGTACAGTAAAACATAAAAGATGGATAATGTCATGGATGTCATTATAAATACAGTAAACTTTATACGAGCACGAGGTCTGAACCACAGACAGTTCAACTGCTTTTTGGAGGAAAATGAGAACACACACAGACTGTCATATCACACTGATGTTCGCTGGTTAAGTCGGGGAGTCGTACTGAAGCGATTTAATGAATTGCGTAGTGAAATACAGATGTTTATGAAACAGAAAGGAAAGGATGTGCATGAATTGAAAGATAATGAATGGGTTCAAGATCTATCTTTCATGGTAGATATTACAGAGCACTTAAATGACCTAAACACAAAGATGCAAGGATGCAATAAATTGGTAACAGAGTTTAATGATTGCATTTGTGCCTTTGAGATGAAACTGCAGTTTTTTGAAAGGCAACTTGCAGAAAGTAATCTTTCACACTCTCCGACCTTAACGTCCCTGCAAGGCACACCTGAGCTTCATGTTGATACCAACACAGAAAAGTACTGCATCAAGATTTCCAAGTTAAGGAATGAGTTCCAAGAAAGATTTGCTGACTTTAAATATCTTGAGAGAGATTTTTCCATTTTTCAGAACCTATTCTCTGTCAGTGTTAATGAGGTGTGATTCTGTTTTGAGGAACACATTTTTGAGTGTCAATGTTGGCACATTTTATCAGTAAGTGGGACCAAATTATCCCGGGATTAAGTGTTTTGCCAAAAAAGATAATGTCCATGTTTGGAAGTACATGTGTTTGTGAACAACTCTTTTCTGTAATGAACATTAACAAATCTTGGCTTCATTCTCAACTTACTGATATGCACCTGAATTCAATATTGAATGTTGCTGCAGCTCAGTCATTAGCTCCAAACTTTGATGCATTGATCCACACCAAGAAGTGCCTAGTATCAGGGAGCAGCAGTAACAGGCAATAAGATTAATCATGGTAACTATATATTATTACTGCTTACTACTTCTGTACTTTGCTGTCACTCAGAATCACGTATGACAATCATCCAGTTACGTTACAATGATATGAGTTATTAAGGATATACAACACATAACACAAACATTTTCTTTTCCTTCTCCCGCCAGAAAGAGCTTTGCACTCGCCCATAGGCCGGGGGGTGGCTGGCTGGCTGGCTGGCTTGTCCCGCAATCTTGAGTAGACTTAAGACCTCACTCCTCAGCCGCCAGCGCTCTAATTTTGCTGCACTACTCCCTGAAGGGGTGATCGCAATGTGCTCATAATATGTGTATGTACTCATATTAAATCTGGCCCGCTGTTGCAAATGAGTTTGACACCCCTGCTCTAAGGGATGAAAACACTGTGACCCTTAAGGATGGTACACAGACAGCAGATGCCCTAAATACATCAGTATTCACACAAGAGATGATGGATAACATGCCAGTACCTCAGGGGTGGAAAATGAATTAAGAGAGATTGCAATTACAGATGACATCATCAACAAAAGCATAACTAGCTTGAAAGAATTCAAAGTCCCTCGAGCAGCACAGACCAAGATGTTAAAGGAGATGGCAAACTACTGTAGATTTGCACTCCACTAAGAATCCTTTTCAGAAAATCTCTGTGTCTAGGAAAAGCGTCTAGGGACTGGTAATCATCCAGTGTTACCTTAGTATATGTGATGTGTAGAAAAAGTGCAGCAGAAAACCATAGGCTGATCAACCTAACATCACTTACATGAAAACTTGTTGAGAAAATTCTGAGGGACACCATCATCAAACACCTAAACAAATAAAATCTTGTCTATACACCACAACATGGTTTCACAAAGAAAACATTGTCTAACAAATTTACTCACTTCCTTTATATGGTACAGACTATGTGGACCAAGGTTGTACAGGGATTGTCATTGACAAAGTCCCACATACATGGCTAGCTACTAATATCCAAGCACAAAATAAACAGCCATCCTGTTTGTGATCTATATTAACGACACTGAAGAAAATATATCGAGCCACATTGTCAAGTTTGGGTAGCCATAAGGTAAATACACTCATACTCTTCCATGATGGTTATGTTCACATACAGTACAGTACATATCCTTCTTCCATGATAATAATACTTCTATGCTCACATTTTTCCTTGATGCATGTCTTCAATTTAATTTGCTTCCCTTTGGTCACACACACACTAGTACTATTTAGGCTAGTCTGCATATTTCTTCCATTTAGCATGCAGTACAGTATTTGCACTCCATAAAAATGTTGGAACTGTGCAGCTGAGATTTGTGTGCAACCAGTAACAGGCAATTTCTCTATAAAAGGCATTTG
Organism: Homarus americanus; assembly: GCF_018991925.1. Lineage (NCBI taxonomy): Eukaryota > Metazoa > Arthropoda > Malacostraca > Decapoda > Nephropidae > Homarus > Homarus americanus. Next base: position 5,535,675 of record NW_024756914.1, read on the forward strand.
TATGTTTCCTGTAGGAGTTTTGGGGGAGAGGGTAGATAAGGGAGGAACCTTAATTAGTAAGTGGGAATTTCAGTCATGAATTTCACCAAGTTAGTGTTGCATTGTATGAAGACATAAAAATGCTTGATTAATATTGATATTTAGTACAGTATTGCAAATAAATTGATATAAAATTGTTAAAGATACCCAGTTCTGGCTCATTTTAATGCTGAATTTTATGTATGCATGAAAACATTATTTTTTAAGATATGGGTGGGGAAAAAAGGCTTAAAATAAAGAATATTTACCGTCAATGTCACAAACAAATTCTCGCTTTCGGAGAAGTAGGGCGGTTGATTCTTAGCTTAGTATTGTCAGCTAAAAAGGGGGGGGGGGGTTACAATTCTATAATTGAAGTCAAGTGTCGGTCAGGAAGTAAAATAATGTACTTATTCCCAAGAATGTATTGTTTGTTTGTTTTTACTTTCCATCATTTTCAGACTTGTAGGGGATCTTCTACCTGAGATGGAGAGTGATAGTGAGATATGATGTGTTGCCTGCACTTGTTCAACACCAACAGCTGCAGCAAGGAATTTAATATTACCTAAAATATTTTTGTAGGAAGTGAGCTGTTTTATATTTCTCTTAAACCCTTCAGGGGGCAAAGTATCCCTGAGGAATTTTGTTTTGGATTATGTCAAACAATTTTATTCAGCTGAGAGGAGCCCCTGCCCGCTAAACGGTTAAACAACATGGCCTACTGTACATCTAAACAACATGACCTACACCTAAACAACATGATGGCCTAAATTTAAACAACATGGCCTACACCTAAACAACATGATGGCCTAATTTAAACAATGTGGCCTACACCAAAACAATAACAGCCTACACAACATGGCCTACTGTGTAGGACAATTTTGTGTTCCTTTTAAATTTAAGAGGAAAAAAAAGTGAAATATACAAGTCATGTCTTTAGTTTAAATTAGTCTATACTGTGTATAGGTCAGTGTAGCATCTATTTTGCTGTGTGCATCTCCCCCCACCCAACACACAGGTTTTTCCTGGTTGATGGAGGGTGACCGGCAACAAGATCAATTAGAATCACACTTTTTCCCTTCTATAGGTTATTATGGTACAAAAAACCTCCAAAAAGTGTATGCCTGTACAGTGTGTATAGTATGAATAAATTGGCAATTTTTAATTTGACACTTGACAAAATAAAGGATATTTTTTTTTAAGTTCTGGACACTGACATAACACATTTTATGTTGACTGAGTGTTTATAATGTTTAATTATTTCTGAGTTGTGTGATGTGTAATGTTTGAGTAGAAAAAATTTGTTTTTAGTGATTTGTTCTGAAAACCAATTATGACGAATGATAATTATCAGGATATATTTTGAATTTAGTTGACAGACATATATACAGGGGGTCCCCGGGTTACGAATGGGTTCCATTCATGAGGACGCTCATAAGTCGGATTTGTACGTATTTCGGAACACATGCTATGTGCATACCATACTTACAAAATAATGTTTAAATTCCACCAATGTCATAGCCTAAGGCCTTATATACATCTAAAATCACTTAATTCAAGACAAAAGAAGAAATAGAATGACAAAATACAGTAAATTTCAAGTTTAACCCCGTTAGTAATGCGGACGTTCATAAGTCAGGGACCTGTATATAAAGTATAATGACCATATAATTTACTGCATATTATTATTTTTTTTTCATTTCCTTAAAGGTAATGTATACTGTAACAGCCTCAAGCTAAGTCAATTGTTATATTGTATGTATGTGTATTTGATGCACACACACACACACACATATATATATATATATATATATATATATATATATATATATATATATATATATATATATATATATATATATATATATATATATATATATATATATATATATATATATATATATATATATATATATATATATATATATATATATATATATATATATATTGTCACTCCAACTTGCCCTATTCTTGTACATCTTATATATCAATTAAATTTCTTATTTTGTCTTAACCTGAAATGTTGAGACTATATTTGTGTGCCTGATGATAAAAATCTTTTAGACAAGACCTCTGCTTTATATTGCATTTTGATGAAACAAAGATAGGATATTTTCCCCTAAGGAAAGATCTCATGTGGCATTGCACTTGAGCAGTTGTGGGCCTTGTTTGACGTCTCACAAATAAGCATAACACTGAAAATAATAAACAATTTACTTTATGAATTAATTATTTACTTTTAGATAAAATACAATCTGAATTGATCATGCTATTTAGTCCAATGCCCATCACTGTTGATTGACATAAGGTTTTCTTAACATTTGTATAAGGAACACTTTCTCCATACAATGTAATTTTTCCCACAGCCACTTTGCAGGCATCTTTCATGGCCTACCTTGACCCCATGATCTCTCATCCTATCTTATAAACATTAAAGAGTCATTTATTCTCTATTACAACATTTTATAATTCTATTATTTATTCTGCCATATACAGTAAGTCCTCGCTTAACGTCGGGGTTACGTTCCTGAAAACCCAACGTTATATGAAACAACGTTAAGCGGATCAATTTTCTCCATAAGAAATAGATAAAATACGGGAGTTACGTTCCTGAGCCTCCCTCTGCCCCATGAAATACATTACATATACAGAAATTCAATGGCATTTTTATAGAAATTTGTGGATAGAATTCATTGAAAAGCTTCTTAAGTTTGTTTCTAGGGGTTAAACTGAGTGGGCCTGTGTACAGGATGGTGAAATAGATAGAATATTTATGGATGGTGTGGATTTGAGGCTGTGTGGGACTAAAAAACCTATTAAGGGTTTTGCCAATATAAGTGTCTGTAAATCTCTTAGGGAAACCATTGTTAAGGAGAAGTTCCTTTATGTATTTTAGTGCAATGTCCAAGTGGAAATAGCTTGAACATATATTAAAGGCTCTGTTGGTAAGAGTACGTACTGGATTACGTTTGTAATTAAGAGGAATGAGAGATGAAAATTTTGAACTCAAACCAGTGAAAGTTGGTTTTCTGTATAAGGCTGTCTCGAAACTATTATGAAGATGGTGGATATTAACATCAAGGAATGGTAGAATATTGTCCTTTTCCAATTCACAAGTAAATTTGATGTTGCCCTGTTTCGAATTGAAATAATTTAAACAAACACGAACGCTGTGGAAGCCTAACAGAGACTGGCTTGGAATCGCTTGGGGACGCTGTGACATTCCACGAGTGAGAGACAGCACACAGAGAGATGGTGATGCACCATAAAAAGTAGTTTATGACAACGCAAAATGACGTTGTACCGAGTTATTGGGACATTAAACGAATTTTTGTTATCTAAAGATTAGCAATATATGTCGTGCCGAAACAACTTTAAGCGGGCTGACGTTATACGAGGACTTACTGTACTACGTATTGTATTGCACAGTTTGTGAAATTGTACAGTCAACCAAAGATGCACTGAACCCACCCTGGGTCTCGTGTTCACAAATTTACCTGGCAATACTTGGTAAAGTAAGGCTGTATGTAATGGTGATTGTGATTGGTGGATCAATTTTTGGCTGTACCACTGTCAAGATAAATATTACACAAACCAAAGGTAACATTTATAATTCATCATTATTTTAGATCTTGAGAAGATTCCATTTAATGGATGCCTCTTAGTACCAGACTTCCCAGTTGACAGATGTTTTACTGCAATGTTTAAGAAAACATAAGACCAGCACATGTACAGTACAGTCACAGTCCTGTCACTTCTGCAGCTCCATGTACCCTGAGATTATGACTCATGAATCCAAAGCATTTATGGACAGATAAATGCATCAGTTTCTTCTGCTTCTGGCTCATGAGTCCAAATCTCAGAGCTCATGGAAAGCAGAAGAGGTGGATAGGACAACAGTAATTTTAAGGTTTTATGAGTGATCATGTAGGGAGGCTGGAGGGAAGTCACATTTCTGTTAAATATAGAGAAATAGCTGAGAATATAGGTAATTACTGTATATATTACTAAGACTAAAGAAAGACCACACTGGGAATTAGTGTACTACTTCCTTGATTAAGTTCATGCTTGCTAAAAAAAAAGCTGTAGTGTAGTTGGGGGAAAAAAAAAAAAAAAAAAAAATTATATATATATATATATATATATATATATATATATATATATATATATATATATATATATATATATATATATATATATATATATATATATATATATATATATATATATTTTATGTAAATCCACAATGAAAACGTGGATAAGATAAATCTTGATAAAATCACACGGGAAGATGGAAACAACGGAGTACCTTAGCTTTCGTCTTTATTCAACAACTCCGTTGTTTCCATCTTCCCGTGTGATTTTATCAAGATATATATATATATATATATATTATATATATTGGGTGAGATTTTTGCTCTTCTCATTTTCATTTTGTGGTTGACTTGGGTTACCTTTATAGTGCATTAAAGGAAGTCAACATTGCTTTATTTTTATCCTTCCAAATGTTATATATAAGAAATCCTGATTAACAATACTGTATTACAATACCTGTATTAATAAATGTGCTTTTTTTTTCTTCTCATTTTTTTAACACTGATCGGCTCGTTAGCTGCTTGCGTGATTGGTCACGTCTCTGTTATGCACTGTTGGCAAGTACTGGATCCTGAATGTATCTGAACCTGCTCCAGTGCTGGTCAAGTCTTGTGTTGAAACAGCTCACACTCAGTGCCATCACTACACTCTCTGGCAGATTGTTCCACAAGTTCACAACTCTCACTCCGAGCTGTGACCCCTTGTGGGGCGAGCGTCCGCCAACTCCAGGTAAGGACACTCGAGTGAGTAGTCCCCGTTGAGATGTTTATGCATCTCAATTAGGTCCCCCTTTGCCCGTCTGTAATATAAGCTAGGCAAGTGCAGGCGCTCTAATCTCTCGGGGTAACTGATGTGCCAAAGTGCAGGCACCAGTCTGGTGGCCCTCCTATGGACATTTTCAATTAACTGACAGTCCCTAGCATATCTCGGGGACCAGATGGGGTGATAGTACAGGTTGACAACCCTTTATCCAAAATTCCGAAAACCTCTGAAAACCGGTTTTTGGGGGGGAGGGGGGGGGGGTATTAACCCACTCGGGCACAGGTCACTGACCCACATTGGGGCCTGGGAGGTGAAAATGTAATAGTAATAATAATTATAATAATAATAATAATGATAATACAGTAATAATAATAATAATTCATAGTAAATTTAATTTTTAATAAAAAACACACAAAAATAAAATAAGAATGATAATAATAATAACAATAATACTGTAATAATAAAATAATAATAATAAAGAAATACAAGAATGAAAAAAAGATCAAAAGCGAGAAACACGACCTAGACCTATGAATTATTATTATTGTTAGTATTATTATTATAATTATTATTATTATATTTTATCCCCCAGGCCCCAATGTGGGTCATTGACATGTGCCTGGGTGGGCTGATCCCTGTAAAAAAAAAAAAAAAAAACATTCTGAAATCTGAAAAATTCCGAAAACCGAAATGCATCTGGTCCCAAGGGTTTCGGATAAGGGATTGTCAACCTGTACTCCAGGCAGGGAAACCCCTCGTTCTTGAAAGACCATTACGGGGTATGGACTGTGTGTGTGTGTGTGTCCTAATAATTTAGATGCTTGGTTTACCTTCAAAACATGGACCAAGAACTTCAGTTCATTGTCAACATACACACCAAGGTCCTTTTCACATTCAGTCTCAATTAATGCAGTTTCTTCATCCCGTTGGAGCATGTGATACGCCTCCCTCTCGTTGTATGTCCCCAGGGGCAGCCTCTTACACTTCATGACATTGAATCTTAGCAGCCATTTCTTCGACCATTCTTGAAGCTCACAGACATCCTTCTGCAGCTCTTCACAGTCTGCTTGGTTATTAATTTCCCTGAATAACTTGGCATCATCAGCAAACATTTGTTTAGAGGAATGCACAGCTTCTCGCATGTCATTTATGAAGCAAACAAACAACAGCGGACCTAATACACTGCCCTGTTGTACCCCGCTTATCACAGGTACACATGATGATTTCGTGCCATTAATCACCACACACTGTTTGCGATCATGGAGAAAGTCTCCGATCCACGCTAGAACACTTCCCCGAATCCCATACCCTTCCAGTTTAATTTTCAACCTTTCATGGGGTAAGCTGTTGAAAGCCTTGGCAAAATCTAGGTATATATTGTTGATATTACCACCCTGTTCCAGAATTTGGGTCCAAACAACCAATACCTTGAGTAAAAGTGTTAAGCAGGGGCGTTCCAGCATAAAACCGTGTTGGCAATCCTTTACAAGATTGTTTTGTAGATGTTCCATCATGGCATCCTTTACAACACTATGCTGGTCAGGCTCACGGGTCTATAATTATTCGTGAAGTGACGATCACCCTTCTTGAAAATAGGACTCATGTAAGCCATTTTCCAATCACTGGAGACTTTTTGCTCATCCAGGCATTTACAGAACAGGATCTTCAGGGGCTCGGCAAGCTCGTTGCACAACTCTCTTAGCACTCTGGGATGCACCATGTCAGGGCCAGGACTCGTATAAAACCTTTAGCTTTGACAATTTATTTCTTCTAACCTCTTCTAAGAACACAATGTGAGTCAGCGCTGTGCCGAACTGTCTGTCCTCAAACACAGAAAGATTGTTCGCATCCTTTCCCCTTTTCCTGGTCAGAATCTGCATAACTACCATCTTCAGGTCTAATACTCCTACTTGCGTTTTTAATTTTGACTTTGTGTAGTTGTAAAACGCCTTTGGGTTTGACTTGACCTCACTTGCAATCAGTCTCTGGAACTCCTTTTCAGCCCTTCTACTCTCTAACTTTGCTTCGTTCCTAACTCACGCCTTGAATTTCTAGGTTTTCTTCGTAATTTTATTGACCACCACATGGCTCATGTGTAGTGGTCTTGTATTCCTAGGGGCGCTGGCTTTGGTCTTGGGTATATATTTGTCAATCAAATGGTTCACTTTACTGTCTTTGATATTCAGCATAGTGTCTGCATTCTTATACCTTAGTGAGTCAGACCAGTGGATACCCCCTCATCTCCTCCCTCATCCTGTCATAATTTGAACCTTGGCCTGGTTTTGTAGTGAACCAAGTAACAGTTAAACTGAAGGACGTTACATGGTGGTTGGTTCCAACGGGGGCTAGGTGTTCCAGCTTGGCACCATACCCTCCTCGTTTATTATGATGAGGTCCAGTGGTTTGAGTGTTTGCCTCCCTCTGTAATGTGTCGGGTCTTTAGCATGTTGGAACAGAAAATATCTGTTTCTACAAAAAGAGTAGCAGGATTATTAGTCATTTGACGTGGACTCATTTCTCCAGTCGATGTCGCCATAGTTAAGGTCCCCCATGATAAGGAGGTGGTAGGGTTGAGCAGTGTTGCATTGTACAGTATATTAAGGCTCTTAAGTTCCTTTGATTTAGTAAGCTACAGTTTGGGGATCTGTAGATACAGTTGACAATAAGTAAGTCTCTCCCCTTTAATTTAATTTTACACCACTTGGATTCTTCAAAAACAACCCCCCCCCCCCCTGTACCTTGACTTGGCTGGCTCTAAGGTCTTGCCTAGCACAAATAACCACACCCCTCTTGCAAATTTCTTGAGAAAGGTTCTTAAATGAGTCATATCCTTCAATAGTGAACTCACATTCCTCCAGGTTCTTGTACAACAGATCTACACCACCTATACGTATATATTGTGTTGATGTACAGTCGGCCACAGGAATAAGTATACACACTGTAGCTATAAGGTCCGAAAATGGTCTGGTAACGTTGAAACTGTGCATCCAGACGCATGATGAAACTCAGCTCCTCCCACCTGTTATCTCTAACTATTTTGTTTCCCCTTCTTTATTCTTCTATTTACTCCTCTTCCTTCTTTTACTAATCCAAACATCAGTAAAAAAAAAAAAGTATGGTAAGAGAAAAGGTTGGGGAGGAGGAGGGAGCTGTATAACTTCAATCCCATTCGGCAACAAGTTTACTACCATATGGATACAATACTGTATATTACTTGTAATACCAATAACATCCCATTTCTTATCCCCTTATCCTGAGGGGGCGAGGCTTGTCCTCTTGCCTTTGGCCTACCCTCCTCACATCCTGAGGGAGGGTTGACATTGAGAGCCTCTGTACATACAAATATTCTCAAATTGCAACTTGTCGTGTGTTTTCCTACTCTCAGCTTCCTCCGACTGGCTGTCAGGGACTCCAAAAACTATTACATTGTTCCTGCGCTCGAAAATGTTCCCATTGTTCCTCCTTTCCCCTAACAGTGGGTCTGCTAGTTGCCATTTCTTCAAGACACTTCTTCAGAGTCCCTAGCTGCTGGGGAATTTGTTCAGAGCCTGCATTACACTGCAATGTTTGAATGCAGGTTACAGGGAAAATCATCACTTGGCCTGATACATTCCTCCTAAACTGTCACTACTGTATTAATTATGAATTTTTTTTATGCTTCAAGGTTAGAGTTAAAAACTTACCACCTTTTCTAATTACAGTACAGTACAAGCAGAACCCAATTTACGAGACGGATACGTTCCTAAAAACTCTTCTTAGTCAAGTTTTTGTAAATTGTTTTATATTTTCCCATAGATTCCCATTATAAAAGCAGATACAGGTTCGTATACATAGTTGTCATGCCCTATGGTGAGTCTGATAACCGGAAACCTGATGCTCATGCAGGGAGAAGTGATTCAAGAACATGCCTTGGGCACCATGATGGGTGAGGATCCTGATCAACCAGGTAGGCTACCAACATTTCCATTGTAACCAACATTGAAACAAATTCACATCATACGACCAAACAAACATGAAAGTGTTAAGAGGATACCTATGTGATATAGCAATTATTATTCTCTGGTGTTTATGAAATTTGTTTTGGAGGTTATATTTCACCGAGTGTTGGCCACACTGGCATAACTGACGGATGGTGTGCCACGAGTCAGCTGTCACAACACGGAACGGGAAATATGAATAGCCATGAACAGAGAGGGGCAAAGTTATACAAGAAAAGGCAAGTATTCATCTATCCTGAAATATAGCCTTACTTTTTAGTAAGTGGCCACTTAACCGAGAATTCCTAACCTAACCCAATCACATTCATTTTGTAGACTCGTCAGCTTTTCAGAAATTTTATATAGTTTGTACATGGCTTAATGTTTCAGAATGTTAATATTATTACATTTTGTTTTACTTCGTTTCTGTTACCCATCCTTGAATATTGTGCCCCAGTTTGGTTCTCAGCTGCAGTGCCACTTAAAAATAATTTATAAGGTTTTAAATAAAGCCAAATTTATTTGTGATGAGGCTGACTAGGCTGATCTTTAATATCGTTATTTCATTGGTAATTTGTGCTTCCTATATGAAATTTATATTTCTTGTACTAGGATTATTTTAACACGTAAATAACTGACAGTCTTTGAATGTACAGTATACTGTACGCTGTGTATGGAAATAAAACCTTTTGTCACCAACAAACTAATTTTCAATCAATTTTGAATATATTCTATCTCAGTACAGGCAGTCCCCAGGTTACGAACGTCCGACTTAAGAACATCAGCTGATACAAACGGGGATAAACTTTAAATTTACAGATTTTTATTTAGTTGAGGACTTATTTTTCACTTTCATTTACCCTATTTTGTCATTCTATTTCTTCTTTTCTCTTAAATTAAGTGATTTTAGATGTATATAAGGACGGCTATTATTTAGTGGGATTTTAAACACTGTTCTGCAAGTACGATATGCACATACCATGTGTTTCGACTTAACTCTTTAGGTGCGTAATTAAATTTCGCGCCGGTTCCTGAAAAGTGTCAATTATCCTGCCAAAAATGAATTTCATATAATCACATTTTCTATATGTTTTTCCTTGAGAACTTTTAGTATATTTTCCAAATCTGGAACAAAAATTCACATGTGTGCAAATTTTAGAGAAAAAATGACATTTATACCCAAAAATGCAGGAAATTGGTATAAATCAATGTCTGGTATATGGCAAATAAATTTAATCAATTTGGTTACTAAACATCAAATTTAGATATGTATTACATATTCAGATAATATCAAACAAAATAGTACAAAAATAAGCTATATTGCATTCAGGAAATACTCCTATACTCCTATACTGAAAAGCTTAGGCTTACATTCATTAGAGAGGCGTAGAGTTAGGGGAGATATGATAGAGGTGTACAAGTGGGTAAGTGGGATTAACAAGGGTAAAATGGAAGATGTTCTGAAGTTCAGTAATAACGAAATAACTAGAACAAATGGCTTTAAATTAGATAAATTCCGATTCAGAAAGGATATAGGCAAGCACTGGTTTGGAAATAGAGTTGTGGATATGTGGAATAGGCTACCGAGTGCTATAGTAGGATCGGGGACGCTAGGGAGCTTCAAGACGAAGTTGGATAGGCACATGGAAGTGCTGGGATGGGTGTGAAAGGGATCTGCCCTGTATGGGCCAGTCGGCCTCCTGCAGTATCCCACTTTCTTATGTTCTTATGTTCTTATGTCCGCATGTCGTCTCATTTGGGGAAGTTTTTTCAAGGTCGTGGGATATCCCCGCTTGTCGCATTTAATTAATATAATATTTTGGGCGGGTTTACCCGCATGTCGCATCCAAAGGGTTAAGAACGTCCCCAGGAACAGAACTCATTAGTAACCTGGGGACTGCCTGTATATCAAAATTTGGAGGGAGAAAAAGGTTTTTATATCCATCAAGACTGCTATATGGTGGGTAACCCCGATAATATGTTCCATTGATCCCAATAACAAACCAGATCCACCGGGACAGCCTTCAGGTCTGTGGCGCCTCTAAATAACCACATCCTACAGTGAGCCCCATCGGTCGGGTGGTATAACGACTGTGAAATATGGCCCACAGTCTTAAGACATCTCTGAGTCAGAGTCTGAGATACGTTGAACACTTTACCTGAGCTCCCACACCCCCGAAAAATCAACAAGCCCCACCCTTTCCAAGGTTATGTAACATATTAAGGGTTTGCAATGAATTCTTAAGTCTAACTTTTATAATCTAATCAATGTCAGAGCTCTCACTGGTCCCCAATAAACTCATGAAATACACTTAGTGGACATTGTGTTTCAAACTTTTTACGTTTCAGATTACGAACGGTCTAAGAAAACGTTGGACTTAACAAGTGCTGTACTACATAGTTAGGATGAATAGTTATTACAGTGCTAATTTTGAAATAAGATGCACAGTCTCTAATTGCTGGAAAAATTGCACTAATATAAAAAAAGGTATTATCTGCAGTAATTAATATATTCAAAATGCAACAGTACTGTAAACAAACTTTTTACTTTTACCATGTACCTGTACAGTGACCCCTCCGTTAACGAACTCAATCTGTTCCAGAAGGTCGTTCGTTAACCGAAAAGTTCGTTAACCGAAACCATTGTTTCAATGGGTTTTTGAGTAACTGGTTCCAGCTCACCGAAAATTTCCTAAATTCAACAAAAATGGTAGAAAAGTTCACTTACTTTGAGGTGTGTATGTAGAAGGCTCCTGGATGATGATGATGATGATGATGATGATGATGATGATGATGATGATGATGATGATGGGATTTAGAATGGGGGTGGAGGAGAAGGAAGAAGAGAAAGCATTGGGGTGGAAGAAGTCACCCCATGGCGCCATTTCACCCATAAAATTTTAGCTCTCTTGGTTTAATTCAAGATTATTTTCTTTAAATCAACACTGCACTGCATTATATATTGTCAATATGTAAAATATATTTCAAAATGACCAATAATTTGCTTGGAAACACAGAAAAAAAGCGTTTAGTTGAAGAGAGTCTCAAGCAAGGTGTTACCTCCAGTGAAAACAGAGAGAGACTAACTCCTGTTTGCTGTGTTAAGAGGCTGGATGCCGCGCATTAAACTAGTCACTTTACCTTCAATTATGTTCAATAATTGTTAAAATGACTAAAAATTGAATATTAAACTTTTAAAATTATTGAATAGTATAAACTTCTTGATATTTACTAAAATAGTAAGGAATTTAAGCCCTAGAACCGATTAATGTATTGGCGGACTGATACTAAAGCTGGTTGCCCGGTCAGTGCAAGCGAAAACATGTTGAGGTCAGTTCGTAAGAACTTCATTAACCGAATTTTTTTTCGTTAACCGAATTGAAGATCCTTATGGAAGGCAGTTCGTTAATCGAAATTACGTTAACCGAGATGTTCGTTAAACGAGGGGTCACTGTATTATGAAAATTCACAGGTTCCTTATTTGTGGATACAATGATTAAAAAAAAAATTTCATTTATGGGGAGCTTTTAATAATCACAATTAATCATTAAACAAAATGAAAAAATTATACTATGGAAACTCAAACTCTTGTGTGAATTAGGTGAGTGACATCAATACTGGAAACTCCGTTGTGTTGCCATGTCTTCTAAGAGAACTCTAAGCTCTTCATCTTCAAACCGCCCCTCCAAGCTGGAATAACAAAACAGTATTTTTTAAAGTCTTTATCACAAACAGCACTACAAAAAAAGAGATGGTGAGACAGAGAGAAATATGAGCTACTGTATTAACTCCTTCACTACAGGAAGCTACTTTTATTATATTTTATTTGGCTAATGGCAGTGGTTAAACAGTATCCAATAATCACAAAGCAGAATTTTAAAAACATAAATACCTGAAATCCACTCAATAAGTAACTTTACAATTAGGTGCAGTATACAGTAGTACTGTATTCCCAATAAAATTAATCTTTTTGTCCAGCATAATTAGTGGATTCAGTATTTTTCTTTTTTTTAAGGGGAATATCCACTCCTGCCCACACAATGGGGACAGGAGTGAAAAAAAGTATATAATGTTAATCTACACCACGAAGATGCCAGAAGACCAGCCCTTTGAAGTGAGAAAGATTGTAAGAGGGTAGCAACACAGAATATGGCAGAGCATTCCACAGTTTGGTTGTGAAAGGAAAGAGGGAACTACTATAACGGGTTATTCTCAAGTGTCTGACATCTACACAGAAGTGGTGGGCACCGCAAGCAAGATGAGTGTTATGAGCCCACGGCCTTGCCAGTGGTACACAGGATGGCAAATGTTCTGAACGTTGCTTTTTTTAAAGTATCTGTAAAAGAGAGAGAGTGAAGCAACATTGCAATGAAGAGAAAGGGAAGAGAGATTATCAACTAAAGGAGGAGAGTTAATAAGACGAAATGACTTTGATTCCATCCTATCTAACAGTTGGACAAAAGAAGAACCACCCCGGATATGAAAGCAGTACTTCATGTTAAGATGAATGAATCCCTTACAAACCTGAAGCAACTCCTCAGGACTGAAGTAGCTATTTTGCATCTGTACAACAATCCCAGCTTTCAGGAGGCAGCTTTGGGAATCTTCTATTTTTGAAAGTGTAATTGGTAAATATTGTTTTCTTACTACTGAAGTTGGCCAAACTTCTACCTCCCCATTCAGAGGTGACGCACAGATCCGCATTGTTAAATGAAATGATATCAGCTCCAGAAACAGATCTAGTCTGAGAGTTGAGGGAAAGGAGAAAATGAGAAGAAGGGCGGAGAGCAGAATTATCAGCATAAGAATGGATAGAATTAGTAGTAGTGTCAAGTAAATCATTGAAAAACAAATAGAAGAGAGTAGGTGAAAGACCAGAACCCTGTGGAACACCACTATTTGTAGAGAAAGAGCGAGAGATTGAACCTTTGACATCAACTGCCATGGATCGACTCAAGGAAGGTAGCAACGAGAGAAAAGAGATACCATAAGAACGTTTAAAAAGCAATGATTGTGCCATACCCTGTCAAATGCTTTGGAGATATTGAGGACCACAACAAAGGTTTTTCCACAATCCCTAAGAGAGGATGCCCAAAGATGAGTGCAGTGGTAGAGCAGATCACCAATAGATCTCACCTGGCAGAAACCATATTGGTGATTTCACAAAAGAGAAAGGTATTCAAGGTAAAAAAGAAAATGAGAGTTTAAGATAGTATCAAAAATCTTAGAGGGATATAAATTAGGGCAATAGGGCCTCTAACTATTGCCCTAATTAGAATGGTCACCCTTCTTAGGGATGGACTGAACCAATGCATGCTTCCAAGGTGAAAAAGTTTGGGTTTTGAGGCAAAGGCAAAAAGAGGCAAATAAGCACAGGGGCCAGAATTTCAGCATACCGTACTCCCTCAAAACACAAAGGGGTATTCTGTTTGGTCCATGCGCCTTATTCACATCCAGACTGGATAACACACCAGCAACACTATGATTGGAGATTACAGAAAAGTGCATAGGTTTAATAGTAGGAGTTGGAGGGGCAAAATTGGAATCATCAAAGTACTGTATGTAGTTAGAGTAAAATAAGGTGCCAAAGTGGGATTGTTGGCTATAGAGTTATCAGGTTGGAAAAGACCGATTCCAGAACTTATTACAGAGGTTTTTGGTTGAGGACCAAAAAGATTTACAAGAAGAAGAGTTAGTCAGGTCAGAGATTTTTTTTTTAATAAAATTCTGCTTGACCTTACAAAGAATAGCCATACAACTTTTCTTAAAAGTAATGAAAGAGGAGAACAGAAGGAGATAGTTCCACAACTCAATATGCCATATCTCTCTTCCTACATTCAAGAGAATAAGAGTGATCAAACCATGACTGTGAAGTGAAAGTTTTAGTAGATGATGGAATAAATGCACTCGTACCACCCAGTCAACACATACCGAGGGGTCCCGAGAGGTAAAGCAACATTCGTCTCACAAGGATTACCAGTGTACTCTCGGATAGTGCCATAGTTGGTGATTAGAGTGGGTAAGGGGAGGTGAACACACCCAGTTCGACGAAATAGAGATAAGATTGTGATCAGAAACTGTAATCAGGGATGTGATTGGGTTTTGAAAAAAAAAAAAAAAAGTGGGGGGACACCTACCCAGGAAGTTTTGACCATATTTAACTTAATTTCTCACATTGTTACTCATTTCTTGAGTGCCTAATAGTTCAAATACACAGTACCCAAAATCAAACATATACCAGTATTACCCCGCTTAACGCGGTTTCGCTTAGCGCGTTTTACCGTATACGCGGTGCCTCGCCAGAGCCGAACTTTCACTTAACGCGGGTTTTTTCCACGTATACGCGGTGAGTGTCCGGCTCAAGAACTCTATTTTTAGATTCGCCCCACCCGCCTGCTCCCGCCTCCTCCCTCCGCTTGGGCAAGCCGCGCGGTAAGGTTGCGCAGTGTTTGTCTTTGTTGCGTTATCACTGACGTCATGACGTATCGGACTGTGATTGGCCATGCATCCCTACCCCCCTCTGCTGCTAGCTGTAATTGGCTTAAAGTATTATGACGTGTCCACCCGGGGGAGGGAGGGAGGGAGGAAAGACGACGCTTGACCTAGCCGCGGCAGTTTCATCCCTCCAGGCCGCTCCGTGTATACGTGAACCCATTGTTCTGTGAAATTGCTTCCGCTGGACCACCACCGCCACCAGAGAGAGACCTTTCCTTACCTGGACCCAGCCACCCTAAGCCCAAGAAGACACGCCGTGGTCTAAGCTACGAAGTGAAGTACCAGATCATTCAAGATTTGGAGAAAGGAACACGGCAAGTTGATCTCGCGCGCCAGCATGGCGTCAACGAATCTACGATTCACACTATCAAGAAGGATGCAGCCAAGATCAAAGAGCACATGAAAATCACAAAGTCTGCAGGTGCTTCAACGATCAGGTATTGCCAGAACAGAGTGCTGGCAAAAGTGGAAAATTTGCTGGTGAGTTATTTGATTCGTCAGGCGCGACGCAACATGGCGGTGGACACGCGCTCAGTGCAGGAGTACGCACGTGAGCTATACGCAGCAGTGTCACGTAAGCTGGGAATTGCAGAGCCCAAACCCTTCAATGCTTCATCTGGTTGGCTGCATAGGTTTAAGAAGAGGAACAAGATCACCAACATCAACATTGGTGGTGAGGAAGCGAGTGCTGACCGTGTGGCAGCTAGAGATTTTCCTCCGTTCTTACGTGAGATTATGGAGGAAGGACAGTACACCAACGACCAGGTGTTTAACATGGACGAATCTGGTCTTTTCTGGAAAAAGTTACCGTCCAAGACCTTTGTTGTAAAGAATGCCAGCAAGATTCGGGGCCGGAAGATGCAGAAGAAACGCATCACCGTCCTGTTTACCACCAATGCCTCCGGTACCTGTAAACCAAAGTTATCGGTGATTCACACAGCCCACAAGCCGCACGCCTACAAGAATATGGACATGAACAAGCTTAATGTCCACTGGCTAACCGCACGTAAGGCGTGGATGTCCTCTTCTCTGTCCCTCTTCTGGTTTGACGACTGTTTTGTTCCTGACGTGAAGAAATTATGCGAGCAACAGAATGTTCCATTCAACATTTTGTTGCTCCTTGACAACGCACCTGGACACTCGCCTGCACTTATGGATCGTCACCCCAACGTAAAAGTGGTCTTCCTTCCTCCCAACACTACGTCATTAATCCAGCCCATGGACCAGGAGTTGATCTGCAATGTGAAAGCTGCGTACTCTGCAAAGAAGTTCAAGCTCCTGAACGACTCTACCAACACCAAGGATGAGTTGCGTAAGCTGGGTGACACCTACAGCGAGAGTAAAAGCGACGAGGACAAGGAACAAGAGTGGCGACTCAAGAAGTTCTCGTCAAACAATTTTGGAAGAAGTTTAACGTCAAACAAGCTGTAGACTTCTTGGTGGAGGCATGGGATCTGCTGTCTATTGCTACGATTCGTCACGCATGGAAACATGTGTTGCATGGCATACCAGGTAAGAGGAGGAGTGAACCTGTGACTGGTGAGGTTCAGACTGTTGCAGTAGCAGTGGACCTTGCCAGAGAAGCTGCGCTCAATATTACAGTTCCAGGCTTCTCCGAGACCACCAACGAAGACATCCTGGAGGTGATCAGAGATCCTGAAGTGACTGCCGACGAGATGTTGGAAGATCACGTCAGTGAAGAGGAGGAAGAAGGTGCGTCATTCTCCGAAGAACACAGTTTAACTCATAGTGATATTAAGGGTGCCATGGAGTGTGCAGAGAAATTGAAGTCCTTCCTTGGCGACAATGACGATGACCGCTATGAAGTCTTCCATACCCGGCTGGTGCAGGCTATGGAGCCGTACATCACGGTGTATCAAGACAACATAAACACCAGCCGTCAATAAAGCATAACCGAGTTCTTCGCTCGCAACCCACCACAGCCAGCCCAAGCCAGTGATAGTGACAGAGGTAGAGACAGTGAAGATGACTTTGAGGGATTTGTCAGGGAGGCCATAACAAGTGTGGGTGACAGTGATGGTGACTCACCTGAGGGCCAGTAGCCTGCCCTCTGCCTCGGAACCAGCCTCCATCCCTGTACGCCGACCCATCTCTTCTACTAACGTAAGTGTTCCACCTAACTTTTAGTTTTCCTAACCTAACCTTTACTTTTCCTATGTTAACCTATATTTTTCCTAACCTAACCTCTTCTATATTACTTGTTTTTTCATACCATCATAAAGTTACGATAAAATTTTTACTACAACATAGTTATGTGTCGTCAAAAAGTGGAGTTTGGGGGTCGGGCCAGCTTCTATTGGAATTAATCCCATATGTTCTGTTGTTCACTTAGCGAGGTTTTCACTTAACACGGTACCCTGTGGGTTTTATTGACCACGTTAAGCGGGGTACTATTGTATGTTTATTGCAACAATATTTTTCATGCATATATTCTTAATAATTCCTTAAAAATCTAGTTGTTACTAAACTTGAATTTCTTTAATATTTTTAATTGTCCACCACTAGTGAGAGAAGATAAACTAAAAGGTAAGCTTTTTTTGCACTGTATTGTGATAATTAAAAATTTAATACTGTACTTAACAAAGGGATTTATCTAATGCACCAGCAACTGGGGTTTCAATAGCATGTAGTACTAAAATAATAAAAATAAGCCTGTTTCATGATATATACAAACAAAATATATAATTTTCTTTCCTATGTAATATTCACTCATTTGGTTTTGTTTTATTCTTAGTTTTAATTGCATCAACTATTTTTTTCAGGGAGAGTTAACACTTCTGTTTTTGTTGCTGGAAGACCTCTCTGTTCTTCCTTGACTTTTAGCCATTTCTTCACACTTTGGTTTTTTTTATTCTAACTGCTTAACAAAAATTTCCTCTAATTTTTTTCCTGCTGCAACCTCTTCTGCTTTAACATGCCTCTATAGTTATTGCTGGAGAGTTTTATGTTCCTACACATTATAGGGTCCACTGGGCTGTACTTATGTCTTCCCTTGAAAAATACTGGAGTGCAGATTTATTCAAAGTTTTCAAATGATACTTAACAACCTGGTACGATTCATATGTGCCAGTACTTGGGTTGGCAGACAAAAACAATACCTCATGAACTTCACTGAATTTCTTGATTTCCCTTGAATCTAGCTAACCTCAGATGATTTTTGCTCCTGCAATAAGATGCTTATACAGGAATAAAAAAAATAATCTCAATATTATCAAACCTAACCATAGCGTAGAGTCAGGAGTATGATGAAAGAAAATCACTAAATGGGCAAGGCTAATCCATACAACTACTGAAGGCAAGTGTAGGTATTGCCAGTGATAAACCTGTGTGTCCTCACTTCCCCCTCACTAAAAAGAGACTAGTATGGTTGCAGTAGTACGGAGTCGAGACGGGTCGTCACGAGATACAAGAACCATTCGTGTATCGTGTGTTGTCCCTTAAATGAGTTGCAAGTAATTGCAAGTTATGAGTGGTATTACTTTGTAGTACGTACAGGGTACTGTAATAAAGTTAAATATTATGATGAACCTAAATATGCCAAGAATACTTGTACCTATATTTTCATAAACAATACAGCTCCTCCCCGACTTACGACGGGGTTAGGGACCGACATCCAGGTCGTAAGTCGGACATGCTTAAATAATACATAGAAAATCTAAAATGGGGGTCTCTTTTTCTTCTCAGCATCACAAAACACTCACTTTTAAGCTTGCCAGCCATTTTAAAGTGAATTACAAACGAAAATTTTGTCTGTGTACAATGTACTGACTTTAGGACTCGAAAATACGTAATTTGACCAAATTTTGGTACGACTGATGCAGGTCGTAAGTCGAGTCGGTCATAAGTCGGGGAGGAGCTGTACTCAATCCGAAGGCATAGGCCAAAATACCAAGATCTTAGGGAAAATACCAAGCACTGGTATCATATGACTTGAGCCAATCACATTAGGAGAAAATAGAAACAGACGGAAGCTTCTACAAGCAAAGAAAAAAGATGTATGATGTATCTGTTGAGAAACACAAAGATTTACATTGGAACACACAGACCCGTAAGGTCCAGTCAAGGTGGTCTGTCCTTAAAAAAAAGGGGGGGGGGTGCAAATATCTCTGTCAGAGAAGTAGTGATCAAGGTGCTTTATGAAAATGTTAATCGTATTGCTTTGAATAATTGAAGCTGGAAGCTTATTCTACTCTAACAATGTCATTAGTGAAAAATACTTTGTAGTCTAATTGTACATGTCGGCATCTTAGCTTCATCCCATTACTTTTCGTACGAGAGTTATCATCAAGTATAAATACGTTGTACTGTAGTTTGTTTGTGTCAATGTTGGTGAATCCTTTGAATATTTTAAAACATTCAATTCATCAACCACGGAGTCGACGCTTCTTCAATGAAAACAAGTCTAATTCCTCCAACCTCTCTTCACAGAGTTTGTTACGTAATGAAGGTATCATCTTTGTTGCTCTACGCTGACGGCTTCTAATTTCACAATATCCTGGACAAAGTGATAATGTGAAATTAGAAGCTGTCCATTTATGATACACATAGGTGGTTGCTTTGCTGATTTATTTTAAGAAATAGTAAACAAATACCGAGTTGCCTATACAACTATAAAATATGGCATGGGTTATAGAATAAATTATGATCATCAGAAAGTGTAAAATGATTTTAGAAACTTAGTGTACTGTATATTGAAAAATGCTTAGCCCCTCCCCCACCAGTGGCAGCAGAGGAGGGTGGATCAAGTGGATAGAGTCGTACACCCACTCCTCGCTTTACGTCGTGGTTACGTTCTTCTAAAACACAACGTTAACGGAATCAATTTTCCCCATAAGAAATAGATAAAATACGCTAGTTATGTTCCCCAGCCTCCATTTTCTCCATGAAATACATTACATATACTGTACATAACTTCCAGCACTAGCCTTAATATTGTCTGTCCTGGTCTGGATAGTATGCACTGTTGTGGGGGGTTAGGCCTAACGCTACACCAATGTCCACAGCACGTTCATCTGTCTCAAAGCGGTTTAAAACCTCCACTTTTGTAGGAAGGTTAATGGTCTTGCATTGCTTCTTCACAACACTAGTATCACTAGCACTTGGGAGCCATTTCGAATGGTTACAGTATTTATAGCAAAAACACTTAAGCACGCACATACGCTGTGGAAGCTTAACAAAGACTGGGAGAAAACGCTTGGGGATGCTGTGACGCTCTGCGAGAGAAAGTAGTGCGCCAAGATGAGAGAGGGTGGTGCGCCATACAAAGCAGTCCGTGTTGGGTGGCAACGTTATAACGAATCGGTCGGGTCATAAAACAACGTTGTCGGAATCATGGGTATCTAAAGAATAGCAACGTTATAATGAAACAATGTTGTCTGGGACAACGTTAAGCGAGGACTGGGTGTATGATGTCATTCATCTTTGGTCAATAAAATATTAACCCTCAGGCCCCGGGTGGCATTCCAGAACATCTGACTGGTGCACCCTGGGTGACGTTCCAGAACGCGCGCCTTTTCCCGCCACTGTTTAAATGCCCAGCGCAGGTTATCAGGTTCCCTTGTGACTATTTACCTGTCACGCCACACCTCAACCACAGGGAAGCTTCCTGAACATAATTACCTACTTTTGTTTGTTTCACTTTCATTGCTTGTCCATTTTATCATGTTGTATTAAAGTATTATTGCTAAAAGTAGTGTAGTATTACTGGAAAATAATGCTATGATTATGTTATAAATGTATTTATTTGTGGAATTATTATTATTTTATGTATTACTTGCTATACCAAACACAAAGACAGCCAGAGAGCTGGTGACAGACTGCTGTGTGTCGCCAAGCACTTTTTATGTAAAATAATACAAAAATTAAATTATAAATGAATTATTTATCGGAGATAAGTATTATGATCAGTAAATATATGCATTATTGGCCACTTCGGACACAAAGACAGACTAAAATTAGCCCTCTTATCTCCCTCCCTCTTATGTGCAGTCAGAGGGACGCTTCTTGGTAAATAACTTACTTTGATTATTTTCATTGTTTGTACCTTGTATCATGTTGTATCAAAGTAATATTACTAAAAGTTGTGTTGTTTTATTTTAGTTTAGTATGACTAGATAATAATGCTATGATTATGCTATAAATGTATTTGTGGAATTATTATTCCGATAATTATTTGTATGACCTACATGGTCTCCCAAACATAAAGCCTGACGACAGACTGTGTGTGTGGCGCTGAGAACTTCTTAAGAGTAAGGCAAATAAAATAAAGTCTAAATGAATTATTTATAAGAAATAAGTATTATGATCAGTAAATAAATGCATTACTGGCCAACTCAGACACAAAGGCAAGCGGGAAAATGACCCCTAAGTGCGTAGTGACAGCGAGAGCTCGATGAAAAAAAAACTTTCCCCTTATTTGTCTTTGTCACTGAGGTGCCACGGAAGAATATAGAGGGACAATGTATAGTTTTTCTTGCATCTTTTTAATTGTTTTATCATTTATAAAGGTTAAAAATTATTTTTGAAAAAGTAGATTTTTCTCGTTTTACCCCGAGTTGGGGGTATGGCCGGCGGCACCCAAGCCTGGGGCGTAAGAGTTAAAGAATAGAAGAACAGAACAAAAAACAAGAAATACTTAGCCAATGAGAAATAGAGTACAGCCAACCCTCACTTTACGCAGCTAATGTAACCCACAGGGTGCCGCGGAAAGTGAGGAACGCGTAAAGTGAATAACATAACATATGGGATTAATTGAAATAGAGTCCGGGCCGACCCCCAAACTCCACTTTTTGACGACACACAACTATGTTGTAGTAAAATTATTATCTTAACTTGATGATGGTATGCACAATCAATTAATAATTAAGAGAAATATCAATAATATTAGGTTTTCTAACACTTACATTAGTAGAAAAGATGGCTGGGCACAAGGGGATGGGCGGTTGGTTCCGAGGCAGAGGGCAGATTATTGGCCCTCACCTGTATCAATTGTATCACTATCCACCATAGAGGCTTGCAGGGCCTCTTTGTCAAATCCCTCAAAGTCCATATCTTCACTATAATTATCACTATCACTGACGGGCCAGCTGTGGTGGGTGGCGGGTGAAGAACTCGGTAATGTTTTGATGACTGGGCGACCTTGTGTGCACCATGCTCGCGCAGCTTACACAACATGGTGGATGGCGGGAGGTTTGAATCCAAAAATGGCGCGGCTCGCCAGCCGCTCTCCGCGTAAAGGGGTACACGCACCGCGGAATGTGAGCATTCCTGTTTCGGCAGGGTACCGCGTAAATGTGGAAACGCGGAATGTGGGACCGCGTAAAGCGAGGGTTGACTGTATATGATGCAATGCATGAACATGTAGAGTACGGCCACCCAAATTCGAGGGGATTGGGTTCTCAAAATGGCAGCGAATTGCCGAATCCGCGAAAAGATTTGTGGACCGGGGGGGGGTTTACATTTTTACCTATGTACAAAGGTAGAATTTTTATAATAATAAACTATTCATTATTATTTAAGATCAAAAGAAGTTTCCAAATGTTCGTATATTTACTTAAATAATAAAGAAAATATATTAATGAATTGGCAACTCAACTACAACGAGGGCTGCCACAAGATACTCAGATCAAATTTTCCTCATTATTTAAGCAAATATTCGAACATTTGGAAATTTCTCTTGATCTTAAATAATAATGAATAGTTTATTATTATAAAAATTCTACCTTTGGATTGTTTAATATTTATCTTGACAGTGATACAGCCGAAAATAGATCCACCAATCACAATCACCTTTACATACAGCCTTCCTTTACCAAGTATTGCCAGGTAAAATTGCAAGAGACCCAGGGTGGGGTCACTGGATATTTGGCTGACTGTACATTGAAATACCCTAGGTAGAGGATATCGGTGTTGGGGTGTGAGGATAGCAATGACTCATGGCAAGAAGTGAGATAGTCAAATAGTTCCAAATACCCAGTAGTTGGTAGAGTTGGGAGAACAATATAAGAAACAAAAAAAATAGTCGTACAGGCAGTTGGTAGAGATATTTTGAGCCAGGTGGCATCATAGAGAGAAGATTCAAGATCCGTGAGTCGAGTTATAGGTGTACATGAGTTGCAGTAGGCGCATACACCTCCTTTAGAATGGAAAGAGGTGTAAAGGTTGTAGTTGGAGAATTGAAAAGATTTTGGTGAAGCTGCTTTGGTCAGTTGAAGTTCGGATAGTAGAAAGAAGTCGGGGGAAGAGGTCAATAGATGGTGCTCCACAGAAGAAAAATTGGATCTTAGGCCGCTAATGTTTGAAAAAAGCTTATCCTCCAGTAAACGCAGTGACATCAGTTGAGGCCCCAGTAGTTTGATGATGATCAGGTCAGCCCTGGGGTCCACAACCTTCCCGACCAATGGGACCCATCCGAGAAGACCCCACTTTAATATTATTGTCAGCTGATATCATAGGAGAATATAAGAATAGAAAGAATAGAACAGGTCAAGAGTGAGAACTGTTATATATGTTGTGTAGTCAAAAGTAAGTGAGATAATTAAGACCCTGCAATTGTGTGTAAATGAGGCAGAAAGACAGATGAGCAACCTGGGACTTGGTCACAATATTTGTGATGCCAAATGGCAGCAGGGTCTACCATTAGACAACACATTATGCTTCCAATATTTTCCCAAGCAGTAGTATCTCCCTGTTCGATAGCTGCCTACTACCTACCGAGATAAAAAACAGGAGACAATTTATTCTTACCTTGGAATTAGTGCCTTTGCTTCCTCTGGTGTTTCAGGACACAGATTTGCTAGTGCTGCTAACTCAAATTTATGTAACTTCTTCTGATTCAGCAATTCACGAATAGCTTTTATTGTTGCTCTATTCTTGAACTTTGTGAATCGTTCACAGTAGTTTAGAGTCTTCACGAACCTCTGAAAATGTATCATTCATTCCAGTATGAAATCAAATACTACTCTTAACATTGGGACCAAAGCCAAGCCTCTGGCTTCAAAGTTGAAGCCATTAGAAAGTCATAAGGCTGAAGCCAGCCATTTTAAGTCATGAAGCTGAAGCCAAGGCTTTCCATGGATACACGAAACTTAATCACCATTACAGTACTTATACACTGTGCCATATTACCTTACATGTTGATTGAAATACATGATATTATAAGTTACAGCAAAGCTTCAAGATAGCTGACTTTGTTTTAAGCTGATTGTTCTTAGGGTTAAGTTTTAACAGAGTGTAGGACAAAAACCCCCCTAGGACATGTAAAATATTACATTTACTATATCATAAGATTCTGATAAAGAAAGCATTACACGGTATAAGAATTATAAAGTACAGTAGTACTTAAAAATTACAGTATTTTATTATCACAAATTAATAATTATAGTATGCAGCACATATTAGCATAACCATAAAAAAATAACATGATACAGTAGAAGGATCATCATGCCACATTTAGCCAAAGATAGCAAACAAATAAAGCACAATATTCTAGAGCTCATTAAGAGTTCAGTTTTTTTATAGTTCATTTTACTACCCTGTAATGCTGTGACCTACACCCTTCACAAGTTCATTCAAGGTTTTCCTCTCATTCACAAAGACCAGACACAGGCTCTTCTAATGCTGTTGATGTTTCTTAAGGTGTTGTGTTTCACCTTTTATAATTCTATTAAGATCATTTTAAATAAATACTGTATACAGAAGACCCTCGCCAATCATGGGCTTCCCATCCATGGATTCCATGTACAGTACGGTATACAGTTTTCACTCTGTATTCCATTTCACCAACCGTAGTATTTAGTTTTATGTAACCACAGATAAACGCGGTGTCTTTATCCCTCCGCGGTCTAATGTATTCCTCCACACAGCATCAGATCTCCCGCTACTGCTCTCTAAGTGTTGTGATCTCGTAGCATACCTACTGCTCCGTATTCTATCACTTATTATCTACTGTAATAACATTGATTTTGACCTTAACTATGGCCCCGAAGCATTCAAATGTTCATATAGTTGCCTAAATAATGAAGAAAATTATATTAATGCAATGGAAACTCAACTACAACCACAACTGCCACAAGATTCTCACATCAAATTTCCTTCATTATTTATGTAAATACTGTATACGAACATTTGGAAACTTCTCAAGGTCTAAATTAATGATGAATAGTTTATTATGAAAATTCTACCTTTGGTTTGTTTAATATTTATCTTGACAGTGATATAGCAGAGAATAGATCCACCAATCACAATCACCTTTACATACAGTGTTACTTTACCAAGTACAGTACTGTATTGCCTGGTAAAATTGCGAGTACGAGACCCAGGGTGGGGTCGCTGTATCTTTGGCTGACTGTACAAGAGACTCATAAAGTTGAAGGAGCATTTTCTTATCTTTGTATTTGATGGTACAGCTTATAATTCCTAAATTTCAATTGGCTATTTTAAATACTACCTCCACTTGTTGTACCATCTTCAGTGATTGATCCATTACAATACCTACTGGTAGGTCATTTTCCTTATCAAATGTTTCCAAGAAAGATTTATTCATAGAGGAGTTGTAATTAGGGTTGTTGTATCCCACGTGCAGACTTACATTTTGTAATGTTAAAAGCATTCCCAGTCTTGTATTGGTTGGGTTGGTATCTATGACTACAGGTATAGCAAACCCTTCCTCGTAGATTATTGTTCTGTGAAAAGGTGTATCAAATACTGTAATACCTTACATTAATTTTTTTTTTTATTGGGCACCCCCCTACATCTTTGTGTAAGGTGAAGCGCAGAAGCGTTTACAGTGCCCAACAGGAAAGCATGCTAAGTTCATGCTTGCCTTTATGTCTCACGAGTTAAGGGCGTAGAAGCCTGAAGAGTCAGTGGTTTATGTCATCAAGTTATTGGAAGCTCCAACAACTCCTTGAATACGAATTTGCAACTTTCGACTTACAACAGGTACCTACTTTACTGCTAGGTGAACAGGGACTAATGGGGGCTAGGAAGTAAGTCCAAACAACTTCCACCGGCCCGGGAATCGAACCCGTGATATCTTGCTTGCGAGGCAAGAACGGTACCGCTTCTACCACCGGTCCCCTCTTACATTAAATTGTGAATGGCATTAAGCAATTATGTTTTTTTGGTTTTACATATGTAATTTATAATATATTTAAAGACAAGTACAGTAGCTGAAAAAAGTATCTGGCAGGGTGAGTCTGATGACTTCTGAAATTATACATACAACTCATGATGTCTGGGGGGGGGGGGAATGTGTGTCTTCACCCACCGCCATTCGGTATCCAACACAGTGGATGAGTTGGCATATAGGAATAAAATAAACGGTTAAGTGATTACTATAACATAGTATAAGGAGACAACACGCATATCCCAATACCTATTATCCATGGTCTCATATTGTTTCACACACACTAAGCACAGATACCTCTTTTAGCTACTGTACAGTATACAGAAAAGGTACTGCATTACTATACTGTACCTCTCTAAACTTAACTTCTATACTGTAGTGTATACTGAAATTCACTACATACTCTATACAGTACTGTATACCAAACCACTCCTCATATTCTAGCAGTACCTTTCTATTCTGATCAAATTCACTTTGCAGTCCTGTACTCTGTTTAGCGAACCCCCCCCCCCCCAAATGCCTCAAATATAATACCGTAGTACAGTACTGTACATGCTCAAATGTGACAAAGAAACAAAGAGAATATAATATAAAACTATAAAATGAGCAGAAAATTCCCCCCTCCAGTCACCTTAATTCTCATATTAATAAGTTCATTTTGTGCCGGTTTAATAAAATAGTATTGTAAATTATAGTTCAGTAATCCGTTTCTCCCCTCCAAAAAATCCCACACTCAACCCCAGATGATTTATTATGTTGTATTAAATTCCTGGAGATATGTTTACATAAACTAACAGCTGACCAGCTCACCAGCCAGCCACGGAAGGAGCTGTTTATGCAATACAGAACAACTTTTTGTACAATATCTTTCTGTTACTGTATTTTTTTATGTACTGTATTGTACTATTATGTATAACCCAAAAAATCTGGCACTGCAACAATTTGTCAAACTAAAAATAATGAAACTTTTCATATATACCAAACAAAGTTTGATATTCTACGAGTTTTTTGGATTCGTTTTATACCAAAAAACTCCCTATACCTAACTTGCTGCTCACCAATTATTTTGGTATAGAGAGGTTATACAGTGAACCCTCACTTTACGCGGTTAATTCAACCCACGGCGGCCCGCGTAAAGTGAACAACATAACACAAGGGATTAATTGAAATAGAGACCAGGCCGACCCCCAAACACCACTTTTTCAGACACAATACCTACGTTGTAGTAAAAATAACTTCTTAATTTTATGATGGTAAGCACACACAATTAATAATTAAGAGAAATATCAATAGTATTAGGTTTTTTAACACTTACATTAGTAGAAAAGATGGTTGGGCACACGAGGATGGGGGGTTGGTTCCGAGGCAGAGGGCAGATTATTGGCCCTCACCTGTATCACTTGTATCAATTGTATCACTATCCACCACAGAGGCTTGCAGGGCCTCTTTGTCAAACCCCTCAAAGTCCATATCCTCACTATCATTATCACTATCACTGACTTGGGCCGGCTGTGGTGGGTGGCGGGTGAAGAACTCGGTAATGTGTTGATGACTGGGCGACCTTGTGCGCACCCTGCTCGCGCCGCTTACACAACATGGCGGGAGGTTTGGATCCAAAAATGGCGCGGCTCGCCAGCCGCTCTCCGCGTAAAGGGGTACACGCACCGCGGAATGTGAACCTTTATAATTCTGGCTACCAAGCGGCTGGATGTAAACAATCACAATGATTTCGCATATGACAGAAAGGTGTTATGATATATTGTGACAATATCACTTTTCTGTTAATAAAAGTAGGTGTTATGGTAATACTGTATTAACATGTAGGGTAATGGCCTTAAAACATATTCAACGAAAGGCTGCTTTAGAGGAAATATGATTTAGAATGTGTAGAAATACATTATTCTTGTGTACAAAGAAAAAAATTTTAACTTATATTTTTGGGAGTAGGATTGCAAATAAAATGAAGTTTTCGGGCCATTGCGAGAAGAAGGTAAATCAGGCAAATAAATTATTGGGTCTTATAAGAAGGTCGTTCAGATATCTAGACTGTCCGTCCCTCGTAACGATATTCAAGAGTGAAGTGCTTCCCCATCTGGAGTACTGTCACCCCGTTTGGTCCCCGAGATATGCTAGGGACTGTCAGTTGGTTGAAAATGTTCAAAGGAGGGCCGTCAGACTGGTGCCTGCACTTCGGCACCTCAGCTACCCGAGAGATTGGAGCCCCTGAAATTGCCTAGCTTATACTACAGATGGGCAAGGGGTGACCTAATTGAGGTGTATAAGCATCTCAAGGGGCACTACTCTCTCGAGTGTCCTTACTTGGAGCTGGCGAACTCTCGCCTCACAAGGGGTCACAGATCAAGATTGAAGAAGCCGCAAGTCCAGAAAACTGTGAGGGCAACTTTTTCGGAGTGCGAGTTGTGAACTCTTGGAACAATCTACCAGAGAGTGTTGTGACGGCACTGAGTGTGAGCTCTTTCAAGACCAGACTTGACCAACACTGGAGCAGATTCAGGTACATTCAGGAGCCGGTACATGCCCAGTACCTGCCAACAGTGCGTAACAAAGAGTCGGTACATGACTAGTACTTGCCAACAGTGAATGACAGAGACATGACCAATCGCCCAAGCGGCTAACAAGCCGATCAGTGGTGAAGAGGATAAAAGCAAAAGTAAAATAAACCAAAGCTATCATAACTTACAATTATATATACCTACCATAATGAAAATTTTATGTAAAAGAACAATATTTTTATTGAAAAGTTTCCTGATGTATTACTAGATATTTTTCTTAAGTTTTCGGTAATAGCCAACATGGGCCGGCACCAACTACAGTGTACAGTACTCGTGTAAACCTAAGGGACCGAACCTAACGACTCTCACATAACAGGATACGTGCATGAAACTTCCAACCTAACTTAACATCCCCCTCCAGTCTGCACAGCCAGGAATTCCAGATTAAATAGCCATTTCCTTTCTTTATCATGACCCAGACTTTTTGTTATATTTACCAGTTTGTATCGAACATATTAAACAAATACAGATGTAAACATTCAAAACTGATAAGTGCATAACCATGGTGTTATAATATAATTGTGGCTGCCCCTCATGTTTGAGGATGGCTGGCCTGAGGGCCACCCAGGCGTGAATTTGTTTAAGGTGTAGAAACTGTCGCCAACACAACAACCACACCCTGAGTTAACGAGCTGCATGACTCAGTGTCAAGGAATAATCCAAAAAGACCGGACAACTTGCCAACCGCACTGGCAAACC
Organism: Homarus americanus; assembly: GCF_018991925.1. NCBI lineage: Eukaryota > Metazoa > Arthropoda > Malacostraca > Decapoda > Nephropidae > Homarus > Homarus americanus. The sequence goes on from NW_024756914.1 coordinate 5,565,443, forward strand.
ACTGTGGGGTGGACAGAGGCAAATGGCATAAAGAAACTTGCCCAGAGTTTCATCCTGCCAGTTTCTTATCTAAAACACTGCCTGCAGATTCGAGTATTGGTGGTGCAGTGTTTCTTGATGCATGGCTGCAGGCTCATGATCAGCTGAGATTATCTAACTCTTGTAAATAACTGAAAATCTTTAAATATATATGAAAACAAGACTTTTTATATAAAAAATTCATTTTCTATCAGTTATGAATACGGTACAGGTATAGTATATTCTATACATGTATAATCTATCTCAATACTGTATATAAAAATTTGGAGGGTGAAAAAGTTTATACAGGTACACTATATCCATAAGGACTGTCAATGATTCCAATAGGGAATCCAATCCATGGGGACTGCCTTTGGACCTGTAAGTGTTTTTTAATAACAATACATGACATCACTCCCAATCAGTCAGGATGGTGTAATGACTGGGAATACCGCTAATAATCAGAACAAAATGAATACAGTAATAACAATCAGATCATTTTAATGAATGAAACAGCAGTACAGTGAACAGTATGGTATTTACCATTAAATATTAAAACTTACCAGTATGCTGTACAACAAAACATTAATGTTACATATCTGAGAGCTTAGTGAAATGGCCAGGGTGTGGTAGAGTGGGTGTCCATCTTTGTTTACATTGATTAACACTAACAGGGCAATTGTAATTTCAGCAATTGGTGAGTTTGAAAGGAAACACTTAAATTTAACTCAAATTAACTACCCTTAAATGGCTCCAGTCTTTATACAGTACAGTCCAGTATTATGATATACAGTAGCTGCTGATACTGTAAATGTTTTCAAGTTTCCTGCTGACTTCAAACTCACAATACACTGTGAACTTACCAGATGCTCCCATAAGATGCTGCTACCTCACCAATCAATAATAAGATTTTTAAAGGAATGTGCTGATAAATGCATCTTATATTTTTTACTAAATGTATGGCTTGAGATACAGATATTTCACACAGCCAACCAACCATCACAGTTCTTAATGCCATACTTTGGGGGCTTTTTTTGTGTGTGAGGGGAGCGGAGAACACCATCTTATACACTGGCAAATACAGTAATACTGTACCTCCGTTAGCCGAAATTCCTCAAACCCGGAACTCGCTGGTAGCCGGAATTGATATTTTCCTGGAAAATTCCAGAGATGGGGGATTTTTTTTCCGGATTTGAGAGATGATAATCAGGAGCATTTTCTGGAAATTCCGAGAAAATTTTCTGTTACCCGGATAATTCCAGGGATGAGGGATTTTTTCCGGGTTTCAGAGATGATGTAATGGGCAATATCTGGAACTTTGAGAAAAATTTTCCGTTAGCTAGAAAATTCCGGAGCTGAGAGATTTTTTCCTGCTTTGAGAGAGTCGTCTCTTTACCTGGAAATCTCTTCTTCCCGAAAGTGCTCTGCACCAATTGTTCCAGCTAACGGAGATATCACTGTATGGTATAAATAATGACAGTCAACTGTATACATACATATCTTCTTTACAGGTGAAATCATAGTAAAATTGGGATGTGTAAGGCAGTTCAGATCCTTACCCCCCAAAATAACGATGTTCCTATAGGGAATTAGCTTTCAGGTTCTGAACAACTGCCTTATAAGCTGGTCCTTCAATCCCTTTGTATTCCAGTCCAGTGGGTGGCTGGTGTTCACTAAAGTCAGTTTCAGATACTGTACTCTGTATACTGTAGGGGCATACCTACTGTATGAAAAAATATATACAAAAATATATACCAGTCCTCTTCAATGACAAGGTCATATATATTGTATAGCATACTCTTACCTCATTTAATTCCTGCTCTTCCTCGGCATTTTCATTGGTCTGCTTACGGTGCTCCAGCAGCATGTGTACTTCAGAGATTAGCAGCGTCTCGGCTTTTTCAAATTCTGCAATTAAAAAATATTTATACTGTATACTTTTAAAGCCAAAGAGACAAGCATGGACTAACCACTGTCATGTAATCTTCCCATTAGCCTCTATTATATAATTAGAAATATGTTTGTATGAAGAAAAAATCTACTTCAAAGCTTACTGCACTATGATGACATCTAAGACATTGTTAAGCACATAAGTAATAGAAAACAAAATTGAGAACATAAGTAAGACCCCTCTAAGTCAGATGAGGTGGCACAATAACGGTTGCAAATTCTTAGTAGGATAATAGTTTTTTGTATGTCTGATTGAAGTAAATAGATAATTTTAATTTAAAATTAAATAAAATTCACTATTCCTTACTTAATATCTGTTCACCCACCATAGTGATACCTCTATTAGCCAGAACAATAATTGGTGCAGAACACTTCCGGGAATGAGAGATTTCTGGGTAACGACACGACTCTCAAAACCGGAAAAAATCCCTCATCCCTGGAATTTTACAGATACGTAAAGTCAAAATGATTTTGGAAGTTCCAGAAATTGTGCGACACATCATCTCTCGAACACGGGAAAATCTACCCCATCCTTGGAATTTTTCGGGTACCGGAAAGTTTTTCACGCAATTTCCAGAAAATGTGACCGATTTTCATCTTGCAAACCCCCCAAAAAATTAAAAATCTCCCATACCCGTAATTTTCTGGGTATTAGTAAAATTTTCTCAGAATTTCCCAGAAAATCGTTCCAAAAGCCAGAATTTTCCAGAAGATTCCAGCTTTGGAAATGATTTTCTGAGAAAATTTCAATTCTGGTTATCGGATAGTTCCAGGTTTGAGAGATTCCAGCTAATGGAGATATTAATTATATGAAATTTTTATTAAGATAACAGGTACAGTTTTAAATACTAGAAGATGTAATAATTTGGTTAAGATTAATTTTTTGCCATATTGGACATTTCATAACAATAGATTTTTTTATTATGGTGATTTGAAAGAGTTACCTTTTTTTTTATTTCTATTGTTTGACGGTAATGGAGAAACGACCATGATTTGCATAGTACAGTACAGGTACTCCTCGACTTACGACCACCCGGACATACGACCGCCGCAGTCGTATAAAATATTTTTCAAATTACGTATTTTCGAGTCCTGACGTTAGCGATCGCTCTGTGTACTGACAAAATTTTCGTTTGTAATTCCCTTTAAAATGGCTGGCAAGCGTAAAAGTGAGAGTTCCCGTGGTGCCGAGAAGAAAAAGAGACACCCATTTTATATTTTCTATGTATTATTTTCGCCTTTTCGACTTATGACCAATTCGACTTACGGCCTGGTCGTCGGTCTGGAACCCCGTCGTAAGTCGAGGAGAGACTGTATACAGGACAGTAGTGGGCAGGACTTTGAAGATAAAGGAGAATGTGGAGTTAAAACACACACAAAGAGAAACACAAAACAAACCTTAGAAAACCTGACATAACCTTTCCATTAATAAAGTCCTAATCCTATAAAAAGCTTACCTTATTTAACCAATGGCAGAAAAAAAAAGTTTGTCTCCTCTTGTTATTTTTGCGTGTTTTTGGCATTTAGGTCACGAGGGAGGCATAACACAAGTGAATACCAGCCTGTACTTCTTGATGAAATATTTGCACATGTGTAAATCTCCCAAGAAATTTGAACTGTCCCCCGAGCGGTCAAAGCAGATCACATGAAGCTCACTTTAACGAGCTTTGTATGCAAAGAAATTAATTATTTACTGTAAATATTTTTCCGATAAATCAGCTGCTGTCAGAGCGTGTTGTCCTCTACTCTTTGTTTATGTTCGGACCAAGAGGATCGCTCAGTCACAAGTGTCGCCATTTGTTGTTTATGTCTCACAGAAAAGGTCTGACCACCCATCACGCAGTGCCCCTTACCACCGTGTTGGCTTCTTAAGCGTCTACAGCGCATGTGTGGGGGGTGGTGTGGGAGTTTCTTATTGGCTATAGCAATAGGAGACTTATAATTGGGCAAGAGTTTTTTGTCTTCACCAATGAACAATGTGTGGGTGCATAGGGAGTGGAGATTTGATTTTCAGTACCAGAATAACCAGATATGGCTGAACAGGTGGAACGAGCTGTGCCAACATTGTGATAGAGATTATTTTATGTCAATTGCAGAGTTTCATCAGAAAAATAGTGTTAGGTTAGGTCAGGTTAGGTTTGTTGGGGTTTTTATTTGTGATTTACTTGAGAAAAAAATATATTTTTGTTAAGATTGATGGGGGGGGATGTCAAAAACTATTGATTTCCAGCTGAAATGAATATCAAATTCGTTTGAAACTCATCAAATAACACCGGAAAAACTTATTTTTAATAGACAAACAGAGACCGGTGCATTAGTGAAAATTGACCGCCACATGTTAAATAACGTTTATTTTTAAAATAACTCTTTTTTAACATATTTCCACAAACTACAACAGTGTCTACTATAATATAACAATGAAAATCCGGCATTTTTATAATTGTTTTCAATCAATTTCGCTCGCCGGTTAGTCCTATATAATTACCAAAATATCAAAGAAGAAAAATGTCTTAGAATTGTCTAAACATTAAGAAATACATATTAATAACAGCGAAAGAAAGACCGGTGCAAGACTATAAATTCACCGAAATGCCATAGATGAAAGGAGTCTTAGAATTGTCTAAATTACTGATTTCAAAACTTAAAATCCTAAAAATCGCTGGATGACCGAAACGATAATTTTACCGATTCTATATTGTCTTATCGTTTCTATTACTTACTATCATCCTATGAACATCTGGAGTTAGCCAGCTGCTACAGGAATACAGATCGAACTACACATGCCCAGAACAAACTCTGCACACTTGGAGCTGGCGGACGCTCGCCCCACAAGGGGTCACAGCTCAAGATTGAAGAAGCCGCAAGTCCAGAAAACTGTGAGGGCAAACTTTTTCGGAGTGAGAGTTGTGAACTCTTGGAACAATCTACCAGAAAGTGTTGTGACGACACCGAGTGTGAGCTCTTGACCAACACTGGAGCAGGTTCAGGTACATTCAGGAGCCGGTGCATGCCCAGTACTTGCCAACAGTGTGTAACAGAGATGTGACCGATCCACTAAGCAGCTAAAGAGCCGATCAGTGGTGAAGAGGATAAAAGTAAAACAGTATAAGTAAACAATGAGCCTGTTAGTGAGTCTCACCCACGACCTTCATCACTTCTAATGTATTGTATTATCTTACCTTTAGGAAACTGGAGTTCAGTGGCGTCCTCTTCTGTTGTATCACCAGTCGACTGTTGCTCTGCCATGATAACGGTCGTCTTCTTCAGGAATAACAGGTGACCACTGAACAACTCTATTACTGCTTCATAACAACAATGGCAACAACGAGCTTATATTTATTTTTATTTTTTTCAGTAGGTAAGACTTAATGAAACTATTCGTATAAATTTATAAAATATGAATCATAAAATAAATATATTAATTACAAATAATTGATCGTATCATATATATTTGAAAAATCATATATATATATCACTATACTGTATGAGGTACTTTATAGACAAATTTTACTTCAGATTTTAGAATATATTGCCGTTTTTATTAAATATGTTTAATTAAACTAAAGTATGTAAATATATAAAAATAAATACGTATCCATAATAAATGTTAGGCTGGTTGTTTATCACCATGGCCGAGGAGGAGCACCCCAGTGTCTCTCTTCTCTTTGACAAATGCCTGAAAATACACGACGAAATAGACAAATCTGACCTACCCACAAACTCAGATAGTCTACAGGTTTGTGTTACTTAAATATAGGAGCGTCATTTGGTGGTTGTTACTTGTTAGTGAGTTGTGAGGGAGGCTGGCTTAACGAGCTATAGTTAATCCATTTGAATCTTGGGGTAAATATATAACTCCGCCACGGCTTTATATATATATATATATATATATATATATATATATATATATATATATATATATATATATATATATATATATATATATATATATATATGGTATTATTGCGTTTACACACCGTTCATTCCTACCACTAATCTATTATTATATTCGAATAAGACGTCCAATTATAAGATAATTTTCATCTATTACATTACTGGCGGAAATGTATAATAACGGAGATATCTTTTCCAAAAAATGTCTATTTTCTTCATTAACCTCCCGCCATTATTGTCTCCCTCTCACCCAACACTGCGTGTCTCTCTCGTCTCCTTCATAAATCATCACGCGCAAGCGTAACCGTACACGTCACACAGCCAATCAAAAGCGTTTTTGCTTTTGGAACCAATTAAAATGATTTTGGGTTTAATTCAGAGTATATTTGGCCCAATTAAAATCGAGTTCTATTTTGGGTTTCATATTTTGAAATTCAAGTTCAGTTCCGATCATGGAAGTCTGCGATAGATGTCACTTAAAGTATACGGAGCTGATTGCGAGTTTTTGGAAAAAAACGTAGAAACTATAGCATTTTTTCAATTGTATGGTGTTCTTCCAACCTCAGTAAAGTGTACTAATAACAAGACTGAATGTAAATATCGCAAAGACCAACATATGTGGCGTTGGGTAAGAATCCCAGAATGCAACGACGAACAAGAACCAGGCCAATAAGGTAAGAAATAGGTAATTCCATCATATGGTCAGAGTCAGTTAAGTTAGGTTAGGTTAGGTTTTTGTTTTTCTAGTGTTTTTGTATATTTTTTAGTCGTTTAGCTACTTTTTTTCGGAAAACGTCAAACGAAAAAAAAATCGCAAAAAAAAACGGCTAATTTCCTCCAAAAATGAAGGTCATATTCGGTCTAAACACACACACAAATACAATAGAAAAATATTTTTTTTACTTGCTAAAAGTGAACGGTGTGACAATGCAAATTTACCATATATATACATATATATATATACACACACATCGATTAGCCCACCCGGGTACAGGTCACTGACTCACATCGGGGCCTGGGAAGCGAAAATGTAATAATAATAATTTTAATAATAATTATAATAACAATAATAATTAAAACATTTATTATTTTACTTTAGGACATAGTGTGCCCGAAAGTTATAAACTACTGAAACATTTAGATTTCGCTATTCTGAGCATTTTGAACCCAATAAATACAGGGCGGAAATGGATAATAGCAACACAATTAATTTAATTGATTTTACGTAGTTTTAAGTCTTCATCTCTGTGAGGAGATGTTATCTGTGCATCAAGCATACCCAATGTTGACTGATTTCATCCAGTTGTAACCAATGAGGTATCGATATCACGCAAAAATTTTTCAACCAATCACATTTGATTTTACCGAAACTTGGATGAATCTGGCGAGCAAGAACTATTTTTCACAAGGGCAGAGAAGGTAGGAAGGGGTCACACTCTTCTTCAGGGATACATTAAAATGTTGTATTAATAATTCAATAAAGGGTGAAATAGAGAACGAGTCTGTATGGGTAGAAATTGCGGAAGGAAGAGAAAAACTAATTATGGGAGTTATTTACAGGCCACCAAGTCTTGGGAAAGAAGCAGCTCAGCCCATATGGCAGGAAATAAGAAGGGCAGCAAAATACAACAACCTGTGAATTATGGGGGATTTCAACTTCAGAAATATTGACTTGGGCAACATTGTAGGTGACTATGAATCTGATGACTTCCTAGACGCAGTACAGGACAATTTTTTTAAACAACTAATTACAGAACCTACTAGAGGTGACAATATATTAGACCTAGTATTAAAAAATAAAGAAAATATTATCAGAGATATCACAGTAGGGGAAGAACTAGGTAACAGTGATCACAGAGAAATCAGGTTCACCCTAAATTGGGAAATGAAACATAAAATAATAATAATAGTAATATAAAGAACCATAAAGAAATCCCCCCCAAAAAAGATCAAGAGTGAGAAACGATATGTGTATGTGGTGTTGTCAAAGTAAGAGAAACTACTGAGACCCAGTAATTGTGTGTAAATGTGGCAGAAAGTCTGATCAGCAACCTGGGACCTGGTCACAATTTTTGTGATGCCATACGGTATAATGGTTAGTTTTATACCGTATTTTTATGGTATTATCGTTTCGGTGATCCAGGGAATTTTTTGGGGGGGTCTGTCCCCCGGTTAGGTTAGATATAGGTTAGGTTAATTTGTATATCTAAATAGAGGGATGACTGAAACTATAATTATGGGCTATAATAATTTATCATCTTCTTTAGCAACTTGTTCATGGAAGTGGCTATATACAGGACCGTTCTGCAAGACATGTCATGTCTTGTCTTATCAGGACGGTCCTGTATATAGCCTCGGCCACTTGTTCGTATGCTTTATTTAATACTCTGTGTACACTACAGTGCACCATATTATTGGTATTTTATTTACAAAACTCAGAAAATTCCTGAATTTGGTTCAATTCTGGTCCCAAGCGTGTTTAAATTACTATGTGTTGTACAGGTATTTGGAGTGATTACCCTGGGAGACACCACTCTTGTTCCCTATGAACACTTACATTTGCTACTGTATTGTCAACAAGACTGATCCTTCTTAATTCCTGAAACATACTGAGCTGTTTCCCTCAACTTATTTAATCGTTTTTTTTATTTTACAAATATTTCTAATCTAAGGATTGTGATTAACTGTGTTTTTTCTTCCAGGTTAAGATTAGAGAAGGTATAGATGGTTTAATTAAAACAACAGTGTTGGTGTCAGAACTTGGAGTTTTCAGCCGTAATGAAGTACTTGATGAACTCCCTACGTCTTCTATCAAATTCCTCTTGTTGCCAGTTCTTCTGGGATCCCTCTCTGTCAAGCGTACAGACTTTAATCGTTTGGAAGTTCTTCGACTGGCAGACATATATTACAGGGACTTTGTAAAGCGTTGTAAACAGTACGAGCTCACAGACGCTAAGTTACCTAATGATCAAAGTGAGGAAGATGATTCAAATGAAGCTGAGTCAGATAGAAATAATGTACCCAAAGCTTCTGTCAAAAAAGGAATGCCATCCCCAGAGGTAAGGATAACCCAGGCATTGTTGATGGTTCAGGTTTAAAATGATTGACCAATGTTTTTGTTGAGTGTGGGAAGGAAGAGGTCTGGAATGTTATTGTGTGAACCCTGTGACTGCTAATATTGTTCTACCTCACTTAAATGATAGGACAGTAGTGATGCATCATGACACGGGTTTCTATGTAAGTCGGAGTTAGGGACCAGGGGCCAAAAAATATACATAATACTGTGTACTGTATTACCTAAAAAAAATTTTACTCAGATAAGAAAATGTATAGCAATACACACCACTGTGAGCCACATGTAATATTTTCTTGCAACCTCAGTCATCTCCATCTACTCTCCTCTTCTCAGGCGAAGTGACAGCTGAATTACACATAAGTAAAAAAAACTGTCTAAGTATATTTATGTTCAAGTCAAAGTCAAGTTAAGGACTTTTATTATGATTACAATATACACTGTTGGAACATTCATTTGTTGTATCATTATTATTATTATTACTGACCATTCACATGCCACTGTTCATGTAATGGGATATTAAGATTTTCCCTTAGTTAATGTAAGATTTTCTTCTTGGTAGGAACTTCAAATAATGGTCAAACAACGGGAAGAGAAAATACGAAGATTTAAAGAGAAGAAAGCTATAGGAGATCTGCTGGTTAATCTTAAGAAAGCTCTTGATAACCCAAGTTATGATGAAGATACTTTAAGAAAATATTATATTACTATGGTTAAGAAATTTATTTATGAAAGGTAAGTGGCTCTTGGTGTAATACTGTAAGTTTATTCTGTGTATGTTATGAAGTACTTTTTTTTTACTAAGCAGGTCATTCACATAAATAATGTGAGATTTAAGGTCAAATTTTTATTGGCTTCCTGTTAAAAGTGGCTCTCCTGTCTTATTCTATAGAGATTGACCTATTTAGCAAGAATCAAAGCTGAGGTCATTAGAGCCCATCTGTAGGTGTCAATAGCCACGAGAGGGACAAATTCAGCCAGTTTCCTCTAACTGTATACTGTACAGTAATATAGTTTCAAAAAGTGTCATATTTGATTGTTGGTTTGAGAATTCAATGGGTGTTCTTAGTGAAAATTCATAAATGACTCATAATTTGCCCTCAGGGGACAGCTTCTGTTCTTGGTTATGGTTAGCACCATGCTACTGTACAGTCCCAGCTGGCAGTTCTGAAAGTACAGCATTTATTTCTCAGTAGTGGTGGTGGTGAGAGAAGGATGCTGTTCCTGCACTTACAACATTCAGTAGACCAGGCTGCCTCATAAACTTTGGTTCACCTGGCTTTGTAGCCCTTTACACTGATTCACAGGAACAGTGATCGTGCCACAGAATGGAGATAGTCCACTGAATAACTGGAAAATTAATAATATTGTTATTATTTTTTATGATTATTAATATTTTAGTCTTGATGATATGGCTTTTATTTATACCTGTATGTGTAACTACAGTTTAGAAGAATTGGATAGCTTGACAATGGAACGCACAATGCTGCTGGAGATGGAAGCCATGAGGAAGAAAGGAACACTCCCAGACCCACAGCAAATCCCCAAGGCGAAACCACTGAAGTATGCACTATACTGTACCCTCTTGTCTGGTTTTTCATATACTGTACTGTCTACATATTAATAATCATTGTATTGGTTGCATTTGTTTTGTTGACTGTTTTAAAAGTATGAAGTTAATCTAATTGGTGTTTGTATTACCAAGATGTTAATATCTGTATTACTTGTACTACTCTCACACAGGCCAATCCTTATTACCAGAGATACAATACAAAATAATGTGTTTGGTCTGGGATACCCAAGTCTTCCATCCATGACAGTGGAAGAGTTTTATGACCAACGCGTCAGAGATGGCTGGTAGGTGACTTTTAAGTATGTTCTGTTCGGTAATGTGGCTGGAGTGTTAATTTATGAGTATTTTTCAAGTATATGATTAAGGAGTACAGTACTCTATTTTAGTTTTGAGTTTAACCAATTGTGTACATGGTCGTCTCTGAGCTGAATAAAATCAAGTGTTAGCCAAATAAAATTAAAAGTGGCATCCCCATAGTGAAGGAGTTAAAAAGACTTAATTTTGGCTAATATCCTTTAAGTACAGCATGCTGAAATCAAACCCCAGAGAGTCAAGTTCAATTCTCATTCTGTCTGATGACTTACAAATCACATGATGGAGTGGTAATGGTAAGGTACAATTCTGTTCATCAGATTTAAGATTAGTGTAAGATGTTGGTGCCAGTGAGGAGCAGCAGCAACAACGTTCATATTGTGCTTGTTCTTCAGCCTAACAACATCCATAGTAGCAGTGAGAAGCTTCATTCCATAACCCAGCCACCCTGATAGTGAAGGTCTTTTAGAGATAATTGGCATACGACCTATTAGGTTTGTCTTGGTTTGGGTTAGTATACTGACATCAACACCTGGATCATTACGGCCTTAGCAAAGTTAATTGTTATCAGGGATGTTGATTTGACCTGTGGCAATTCCTCTGGTGTCTTATTCTTGTTTTGTGGTCTTCTCTTCACAAGGTGGGTAATCAAAGGAACTGTCAAACACACTCTTTGGGGTGGTTATCTATTGAAGGGTGACCTATGTACCTCAACCAACAGTTAACTCAGTACCAGAGTCCTCATGCTCCACTCTGCAGACCATGAAAGGAGGCTTAGATTGGCCCAAACAAGACAGCTACAGCTTTGTGGGAAAACAATTATGGTCTTTACATCTCCCTGATATGCCTGAGAATGTTGGTGTGGAGGACTGTTAACTAGCCATGGAGCTCATCTCTAATCTTGTCCCAGTTTGCTGAGAACAAATGGTTGTAGAAGAGTGGATAGAATGAAGATGAACAAGCTGGTGAAGACAATACAGGTGTATTAGATAAATTATAAACTTGTGTGAATGTATTGAGATGGAATGTGATATGAAAATATAAAAAGTGGATGAATCTAAGATTTAATAAGTAGATGTAAAGAATAAGACAGTACAGTGTATAAGAGTGAGGTGAGCATAGGAAACTATACATTCAGTGTGGACCAAGGCATTAACCCTTAGGCCCCAGGTGACGTTCCAGAATGTCCGACAATCGAGCCCGGGTGATGTTCCAGAATCACCTATTTTCTGTAGCCTCCTTTTTTTACGGAAATGTTACTTTTTTTCTAATTTAACCCTTCCAAGGCCAGCACTTCAACCTCAGGGCTTAGGTTATGGCGAATCACCCAGCAGCCAGGTGTGTTTAATGCTCTTAACCCTTTCACTGCAAGAACACCATTTTGCTGTTAATTTGACCAACACCAGACGACTTTATTCAGCAATGAAAGGGCCTCATGTATGAGGGGTTAATGTTTATTAGATATAAATAGATAGGTAGATTTAGCATTTTCATTGTTCAGTTAGTATATATATGTACAGTACAGTACTTGGCATCTCTATCTACATGCATTTTTTTTATTTCAGGTTTCCTGATCCAACTAAAAGTCAGAATTGCCATCAGGACCGCACTACATTTGGTCTGGAGTCAGAGAAAAATGCTGAAGAACAAGAGGAGGAAGCCAAAGAAAAGGCAGAGGAGCAAGATAACCCAGAAAAACTAGAACGAGATAGAGAATGGGATGAGTGGCGGGACACTCACAAAAGAGGATGGGGCAATACTTATAACAGAAGCTGAGGAATGACTATTACTCTGCTTCTCTCAAAAGATGTTTTCAATGTTTGCAATCTGCTTATGGATGACAGTATTTTGTCATCTCTTGATTTTTTCATTCTAACAACAAAAGTAAAAGGGGTAGCTTATAAACCAATTAAACATGAATATTTTTTCTTCAAAATCTTTGTTGTTCAGACTATGATTTGTCTATGATTTGATAATGCATTTTAAATTTACCATAAATCTGATGTCTCAGTTATCAAGTTACTTGTGTAACAGAGTAGAAAATAAAGTGAAACATCAAACTTTACATACTTATTGCCATTCAGTGTACATTATTACGTGTTATAGTCATCTCCAAGCTGTAAAGACTATTGCAGCTTCTCTTGTCTGGTTCGTATCTCAGAGGTAATTTCTTACAACCTCTCCCCATGTTATTCTTCCCTCATAAATAAACTCCCAGCACCTGATCCAGTTGGTTCACATGCTGAACCATCTAAGCCTACTTACTTTTCTTCACTGGCCTCACTCCAGCTTCAGAACAGGGGTGTCAACATCACACACACACATCCATTTCACTATTTCATTTAAAATTTGAATACTTAGCACCTTCATCGTATATGTTGTCACACAACATCACAATTCACACCACTGTTTCTTACCTGTCAATAGAACAGCCCCAAATGTTCTTACACTTGACTATGGTGATAAGAGTTAGCTTCCGCACCATCTCCAGTACGTACTGGTCATGTCACTCAGGTAACAGAACTTATCAACACAGTTCTGTGATAAAGCACCAATATTAAGCTTTACCAGCCTTGCTAGGACTGCATAATTACCTGCACGTATAACACACTTAGAGTTGCATCATCCAGCAGAGTATTATTTACACCACCACACTTTTTGTGTACCCACTTTCTATACTCACTGTACATTTATAAATTACTGCCAATACCATTCTTACAGACAGCAAATATCCATTTTCTACTTTTCACCACAGGTCCTTCATCCTGAACTTGTTTTCTAGCATTAAATTCATTCTCATTTTAGGGGTTCTGGTGATAATTTTAGTGGTCATTTTAGGGTTTCTAATACAGTATTAAATTTAGGGACTGGTGGTCATGGTTGTCATCTAAAGGGTTGTGATCATTTTGGGGTTGTACATGCCACAAGATAAAGTAAGCCTCTTGGGTCTATAGATTAACACTTTTTCATCCGGTATCGATTGGCAACCAACTGGATTACAGGCACACATTTCTACTACAGGTTATCCAGTTAGCTGCAGATCCTATTCTATCATTGTTCCATCATTTTAAACAACACTCACCCCATAAAACAATAATAAAAGCCTCAAGTTCATTGGCTTCTCATCTATTTGGGATGAGGCCAAATCTCTTACACATTACAGTACTACTGGCAGACATATGATCCTGAATCTAAAAACAGAGTTGTGTTGACTCAAATAATGTATACAGATAACTTGGTTTTTATAGTGTGTTTGTGTATCCAATGATGTATGTGTAGTAATGATGATGTTTGTGTGTGTGTGTATGTAGTAATGGTGATGTTTGTATGTGTGTGTAGTAATGGTGGTGTTCTTATGTGTATAGTGATGGTGATGTGTGTGTTAGTGGTGTATGTGTTGTAATGGTAATGTTTGTGTAGTGATAGTAATGTGTGTGTGTGTAGTAATGGTGTTGTTTGTATGTATGTGTAGTGATGATGATGTATGTTTAGTGGTGTATGTGTGTGGGTTTTTTAATGGTAATGTTTCTGTGTAATGATGGTATTATGTGTGTATGTCTAGTGATGAATTTGTGTGTTTGTGTCTGGTATGTATGTGTGAGTGTGTCTGTCTGTCTGGTATGTGTATGTATGTGTGAGTGTGTCTGTCTGTCTGGTATGTGTATGTATGTGTGAGTGTGTGTCTGTCTGGTATGTGTATGTATGTGTGAGTGTGTGTCTGTCTGGTATGTGTATGTATGTGTGAGTGTGTGTCTGTCTGGTATGTGTATGTATGTGTGAGTGTGTCTGTCTGTCTGGTATGTGTATGTATGTGTTCAGTGATGATTGTTGTATCTATCAAGTGATGTGCATGCATGAAGTTATGGTGATATATTTGTGTGTATCTAGTGATGTGATGTATGCGTGTGTCTAGTTATGTGATGTGTGTGTTTAGTGATGTAGTGTGTGTGTTTAGTGATGTAGTGTGTGTGTTTAGTGATGCAGTGTGTGTGTGTGGTTCTGTAATAAAACAGAACAGTCATCAGGTGCAATAGCCAGAAAGTGAAAGGAAAGTGATAAGACAAATTGAAAACTTTCCCTTCTTTGTGATACACTATATACCTCCACCAGATGTGTTCCCATCTCCACCACATGAGCGCCAGTATGTGACCCCACTACAGTATTGCCAGAACACTGTACTTAGTATTTGGGAAATACCCTGTAATATTTTTTTAGTTGTTATATGACAAGCAGCATGACAATATTCACTTAAAACCTGGAATTCATTTTAGTATATGAGACTAGTCATTTTATACAGTACTGTAATGTACTATCAATACTGTACAGGGCTAAAAATACACTTGTCATGAACTAATTTGTTTTCAGTGTGGTTCTCAATGAACTAGGCCACACTGTATCTAAGTTAGCTACTCTACCCTAGTGTAACATTCTCTTCATTATTACTAGCTAAAGCTTTGACAGGTTGTCTATACTAATACTTCCTTGAACCTTTTTCCCCCCTCACAAGTATTGCCTGTTTTCAACCAAGTTCCAATTAATATTAGTGTAATATTGTAAGCTTATTCAAAGTATATATAGGTAGCATGTGGTGTTCTTGTGGACTAGTAAAATTATTAACTTCTACAATAGACAATGTAACTACAACTACAGTATTGTTGTGAGAGTCTTGTCAAAATTCTTTACCACTCCTCCCAGTATAAACTGTTTGTTACACATACTCTTGTTATCCTTCATGTTCAGGGGTATTAGGGTGTCCAGTGGCTGTTGAACTTACATTTCACAAGGGCTTAATGGTCCTTACTCAGACAAAGAACAGTAACTTAATTCTCCTCACTGTCAGGGAACATCACACTTTGACATCAACAAGTGACCCAACACTCTTTGGGTTATATCATCACATACAAGGATATAACTGGTTTATTCTATAACATATACCTGAAAAGTTACATTTTTGTGTGCACTGTACAACTAGTGAGGTAAAATATAAATTAAGCAAATGCACTATTAACAAAACGAATACAAACCAGACATGGGGCTTAAGTTGGGTTTGGCTTCTGGGCCATGTGACATTGATTTGACCTAAGATCCATACTGACGTCACAAGTTATCCCTACTGGTCTAATCTCACAAGGACCTGACCTGAATGTTGGAAGAGATCAAAGATACCAAATAGTTGCTTTTCTGTAATTTGTGACTAAATTACTATGTTATGGATAAAATAAAATTATCAAAGATAATTGTTACTATAAGTAACCTTTTTCAGGCTATAGGGAGAGTTAAAACTTACCCCAAGAACAATCAGCTTAAAATAAAGTTAGCTTATCTCAAAGCCTTGCTGCAACTTACATTACAGTACCATACATACTATTCCCATCAACATATAAGGTAATACAATACATTTTATATAAATAACAGTGCTCAAGTTTCCTAAAACTTTGAAAATTGTTGGTTTCAGCTTCATGACTACTTTAATATTTGGCTTCATGACATTTTTAATGTCTGGCTGCAGCTTCATGACATTCCAATGGCTTTGGTTTCAAAGCCGTAGGCTTGGCTTTGTCCCCATGCCTGATTTACAAAAAAAAAGAGGATTGAATGTAGACAATTTATCATATATTATAACAGTCAGCAGTTTTTATGACAAATGTTCTCTGTAGTCAGGGTTATGAAACAAGATTTTCAGATTGAACTCTGTTGAGCCTTAATTCACCTTTTCTTGAGGTGTGAAGCACAGTACTGTATGTCCATAACCCAGGAGAAGGCACAGCTCACTGGCTCCATTGATAAAATAATAGTGCTTTATTACTAACAGACAATTTAGTACAATGTCAAATATTGCAGTAATTATCTGCCTGTACTGTGCATACTTTATTACTATATTTTATTTTCTGTGAATGGTATGTTACCACAATATTCTTATAACTATGTTATGGCGACTCCAAATCATTGTATAACCCAATATAAATGACTATGGGAGTGATGTGATTTTGAACTGGACTATCACTCAAACTCAGATGATGATTCATTATTAACATAAGCTTTTGTCTGTTCCTTGATGAAGAATAAAAAATCTGGGCTGAGCGCTTTGACACCTCCAGGATCCAGCCCAGGATGGACTTTGTCTCTGTCGTTGTGGACCTCCTTGACTGGCACATCATCCCGGTAGATGGAGTCCTCGGTGATGAAGTTGATGTGTGGAGACACTGCAGGCGAGGCCGGTGGTCTCTGAGGAGGCAATGAAGGGTGCTCCTCAAAGTCTGGAGAAAATATGTCAAAGGGCTTCAGTGGAGGATGTGGTGATGAAAAGTGATAGTCATTGTCATCGTGTTCGTGAGGTCCGTTGAAGAATTCCTCAACTTCATCATGTAGGTGACCAAATCCATACGAGTCTTCTTCATCAGGAAAATGAAAACCAGATGACTCGAAGAAGTTTGGTGGATCAAAATCAAACTCGAATTCTGGAAAGTCAGGTTTATGTGGAGGGGGACCATGGTTGGGGTTCGGGGGGTGTCTTGGGGGTGGGTGTCGTACTGGTGGGTGAAAGGCAGGTGGGCGGGGCCCTGGGGGTCGGTGTGGCGGTGGGCGGTGTTTTGGAATTGGAGGATAGAAGTTAAAGAAAAGGCCTCTACGGTGGGTGCTCAAGTTTCTTGGATCAGTAACTGCTGCCAAATCTCTTAGTGGACTTTCCCTCTTCTGTGGCGGAGATTTTACTGTTGATTCGTTTGAATGAGTAGCACCTAATGTCATATGAGTACTGGAGGCCACAATGGGTTTATCTTGGTGGTGTGGTTGTATTGCAGCAGTACTCTGAGGCACACTGGGTGGCCTTACAGTTCTCCCACGGTGCCTCACCAGATGGCCCCTTTCACTATTTTGGTTACTTGTGTGAGACCTCTTGTTGGGGCTAAATAGATATGATGGGTTAGTGAAACTTGCGCTGGAAGGTAAGTGGTGGAGGGTTTCTTCCCCACACGCCACCATCGCCACCAGCAACAACAAACATCCCTGTTGACATGAAAAGAAACACCAATTAGTTTCAACTAGTTACCTGATTTGTGGTATCACTACACTGACATATGTACAACTACTGGAGCTTGTATGTGACGTCTGTTTTTATGTTAGTGTCCAACTGTCAAAAGACAATCATCTTAGGCCACACATCTCCCTCAGATAGTGTGGTGAGAATCTGGAATGGTTTACACAGCATAAGTATGAGCGGGGCCGTCCCTCACACCATTGCAACCACCAGAGGAGATAGCACAGATAGCTCACTTATAACACTAGCCAGCGAGGCGAGACTCGCTCACTATCTCATTAACAGTTGTGTGCTGTGATGACTTTGTTGTCCAGCACCAGCACGTACACCTCCCTGCCTGGCTCCTGGTGAAAGTGAGAAAGTTCTGTCATACCTCTCTCTCCCTGCCCCTTCCTACATTCCCTCTCCTACTGCCCCTACTCCCTCCTCCTACTTACTGACCTGCACAATCCCCCTTCATCCTACCCCCTCCTCCCCAGCTGTCACACCAAAGTTCCAAACCCAAAATTTTACCCATTCGCTCATCAAAACAATGATAAATTACATGGTTATTCATGTTATTTCTTTTCAAGAACATTAAAAATCACGATACTGGGTGCAAATATAATTGATTCATTTTGGGTTATGACCAACAAACTTACAGAGACCAATGAGTTAGTGTAAAATATTTGACTCATTCAGCCCACGTGATTTACTCCGGGTTATAATGAGTAAAAAAAATACACATTATGCATTTTTTATCGACTTTTGACTTCTGTTAATAGTATCAGTATGTAGGATGTATCTTAACTAGTGTAAGTATGAGCAAACACTGCCTCAAAATATACTTTTTTGGGTGGATTGACATTTGACTCCAAAAAACCTAACCTGATCTTTTTTGACCCACAAACATAAAATATAATTTCAAAGGCGTAAGCGAACTGGGCCAGTCTGTAAACTCTAGCATCACTCTGTTTGAATGAGTGACGATTTATTGTTAGTTTACGAGAATGTATAATTATGTTGACAACGAACTAAAGTTCTTGGGCCATTGTGAAAAGAAGGTGAATCAAACAACTAAGCTACTAGGTGCTTCCCCGATTGGAGTACTGTCACACCCTACAGTATGTACTCCCCGAGATATGCTAAACTTTTTTACTTTTATTTTTATCCTCTTTGCTACCGATCGGCTCGTTAGCAGCTTGGACGGTCGGTCACGTCTCTGTTAAGCACTGTTGGCAAGTACTGGCCAATGGGCATGAAGACTATCGTAGGAATGTTAAAAGGAACTATTAGTCTTATGAGAGCAAGTCAATCTCTATTAGTTGGATGTTTAGTCTAGAGATGGCGCTGGATCACTGTAGTGTAATTGTATTCAGAACTTGAGACGTCTGTGGTTGTGTTGCCGATCTGTTTACATGTTTGCCTGCTTCAAGAGAGGTGACGTGGTGTGACGGTAGATACAAACACCGGCCACCTTTGTGTTGTTTGTGGAAATAACAAAGGGAATGATGGAGACCTAAGGTTTCATTTCTTCTCAAAAGATAGAAAAAGGTAAGTTCATATCTGTGTGGTTGATTCATAAGTAGTAACGATTAAATTTCAGTTTAATTTGTCATTTCACCACCTATCTTACTAGCCATTTGGGCGGCAGATCTTATTTCTTACCTTGTTGTGAACTTGATTGTCCAGTAGCACCTATCGAATAATTCCCCCTCCATTTATAGTTGTTTCTAGTGTAATTTTATCTCTTCAAATATACAATTAAAAATGTAGGAAACCTATAGAAGAAAAGAGCGAGCGCGGTTTGTTTACGTGTGAGGTCCGTGTCGCAGATCACCAGTCTAGGAGGCGAAATGCAAAGTTAAATGGGCTGTAACTTTTTTTCCTTTTAATTTACGAAAATTTTGTTTTTGCATATCTGGAGAGAAGAGGTAGAACTAACCTAATATAAACTATAAAAAGGGGGTTACTCAGTGGGTCTTAAACTGCAATTTAACTAGTCATTTGAAAGCACATATCCACGCACAGTGGTGAAGAGGATAAAAATAAAATGATTAATTTAGGTTATACCTGTTAATCAGTGCCAATACGGGAACACATACCCTTTTAACCCCTGCATTTTCCTTCCATATAAAAGAGTAGTAATCGATATCGTGCTTGAGCAGTTACTTCGTGTTTGTAATACATGAATGATTTCCAACTGCACTTGTGACAGAATTTAAAAATAACTTTCAGTAATTTAGTGGTACGTTCCAAGTATCTTACATTCAGCCACCTTTAGCTTTCATTTTCTTTGATAGTGATGCTCTAATTCATTATTACTGTATAGCATACTTACATTACAAGTTTCTTCCGGGTACTCACTTTCCTCCTGTACTGCAGTAACTAGGACAATATAGTTCGTAACACTGCTAATAAAGAACAGACAAACCGGCCGAACGGCTAATAAGGTGATAAGTGGTGAAATGATGAGTGATGAAAATGGATAATTAAATGAATGCCAATGATATCGAAAGTAAAATCAGCGGGAAATACTAACCCTAACAAATTAAAATTATCTCGACAACACAGGACCATTTTCTATTATTTCTAGCTTGTCCAATAGATGGCGCCAGTGTCGGGGCTTAAATACACTATAAGTGAGTTTTAGTTTCTTTTAATATTCCTTGACACTCATATTGTCAATTGATTGAAAATGTCCAAAGGAGGACCACAAGACCGATGCCTGCGCTATGGCACCTCAGTTAGCCAGAGAGATTAGAATGCCTACAACTGCTAAGCCAATACTACAGGCGGGCATGGTGTTGTAGTGGATACCCCTACAGTGTGACTTACACGAAGTTTATAAACATTTCAGAGGGCACCAAGAGAGCTCAGGCTCTCAATTGGCTCAGCCATGTCAATATTGTTATTATTGTCCATTCAGTATCTGTATTTTTCTGGCTAAATAAACTGTTTAAATATCAATATCAACTACTCAGCCGAGAGCATACCTGGAGCTGGCGGATGGTCGCCCCACAAGGGGTCAAATCTTAGGTTGATGAGGCCACAAGCCCAGAAAACTGTGAGGGGTAACTTTTTCTGAGTGAGAGTTGTGAACTCTTGGAACAATCTAACAGTGTTGTGTCGGCACCGAGTGTTATCTCCTTCAAGACCAGACTTGAACAACACTGGAGCAAGTACAGATACATTCGGGAGCCAGTGCATGCCCAGTACTTGTTAACAGTGCTAACCTGTGGGGGCTAATCTCCAAATGATCCGGAAAAACAATGCCTCTCTCCTTTGTGGTAGGCGGAAACTTCAGATGAAAATCCGATGTTTTAAGTTGGTATATTTCACATAACTTGTATTGCATAATTATATAATGCTGGTTCTGTGCCCCTCCGTTTCTGGTCGCTATTCATTCACCCTTCTTCCATTTGTGTTACGAAGCAACATTGTGTTATCCCAAACTGGGTAACCCCATGTCTGTGTTTTCTACGTTGTTCGCTTATGGAACGTGCCCAGAGAGACTCATGTAAACTAGAGAACGAAGCAGCAAGCCTTGTAGTGTGTGTGTGTGTGTGTGCTTACCTCCTTAACACGTACAGTACAGTACATTCTCACCCATAAGTTCTTGCTGCACTCAAGAAACAACTATATCACATCATCACATTTTTCTCATTAACTTATCAGTTACTGGTAAGGAGTCTGTGCCACTATCATTAGGCTCCGTCGTCTCATCCCGGGTGAGTGTTGAGTTTCCAGTTGTCATATTGTCAACAGTAAAAACAACAATCACACTGACGAGTGATGGCCATGACGTCAGCACTCCCAGGAACATACGTACAGTGCCGAGTTACCAATAATTAAATCATATGAAAAAGTAAAAGGTTTCAGGTTGACAACCCCTTATCCGGAATTCCGAAAACCGAAAGATTCTTTAGTGGAGTAAAATATTTTTTTTTACAGGGATCAGCCCACCCGGGCACAGGTCACTGACCTACATCAGGGCCTGGGGGCGAAAATGTAATAGTAATAATAATAATGATAGTAATAATTCATAGTAAATAAAATTTATAATAAAAAATACACAAAAATAAAATAATAATGATAATAATAATAATAATTATAATAATAATAATAATAATAATAATAAAGAAATACAAGAATGAAAAAAAAATCAAAAGTGAGAAACACGACCTAGACCTAGACCTGTAATTATTATTATTATTACACTTTCGCCCCCCAGGCCCCAATGTGGGTCAGTGACCTGTGCCGGGAGGGTGGGGGCGGACAGGCTAATCCCTGTAAAAAAAAAATAAATAAAAACTAACCTAACCATTCTGAAATCCGAAAAATTCAGAAATCCGAAACACATCTGGCCCCAAGGATTTCGGATAAGAGATTGTCAACCTGAAGAGTGGACCAGACGGTTAGCACCCGAACGACTTCATAGGATTTGTTCATATTTTCCACAGTTGTTTGGATGATAGTAAGTAATAAAACCGATACAACAACTTTTAAATTTAATTTTAAGCATTTAATTTTTATTTTTCATATTTCTTAATATAATATCATAAATCATCTGTAGTGGGCAGGGCATGAAAGCTGATGGAAATTACAGGGTGAAACACAGCGAACAACTGATCATATGGCAATAACAAACTGTCTCAAAGAGCTTTGTATAAGGCGAATAAATAAATTATTTACCGTAAATATTTGGTCGACATTTCTAACATCTCATCGAAAATTATAAATTTGTGATTTCGGTTATTGTAAACATTACAGTAACTGGGGTTTATTACCATAAATATTGGCGTGATTGTCTTATGTTTTCAATGTTATAAGTTTCAGCAATGTTGTTTTTCAGTGCCGTTCTTATCGTGTCGTGTTCGGTATCGTATCCCAAGATATCTGTGCTTGTGGAAGACCGTCTCCAAAAGTTCATCTGTCAACATGGCAGGACGTGAAAGTGTTCAAAATTCGGCAGAGAAATGATAGTGAACAAAAAATACTGTATGTATTTCAATGTAACAAGCGATCGTAACCTTAGGTCCACAAAAAGCCGCTTCAAGAAAGTTGCTTTCATTGGTTCCATGTATCAAAGTAAGTTCTCTGCTTAATATGTCGGGGGTTAGGAAGTTATGTAAGGTTAGGTCAGGTTCTGTACATTGTTCTCTCCATTTTCGTACTTATAGAGTCATGCATATAACAACTCCAGAAATTTTGATGCAATACCATAATTATTTTCTTCTGTTATTCGTCTCCTTCACCATTATAAAGAGAAAAACAATTGCAGAATAGAAGACTAGAGGACGATGTTGAGCTAGTGAGGGGTGGCGAATACCGCCCACCATCACCAAGTTTAATTAACGCAGTTTGGTGAGGGCGTGAGTGAGGTAAACCAGACAAGTTCCGACACGGACAGGCAACAGAGGAAGGCGAAAGTCCGTATGCTTTTCAGTGACTAAAGTAAAGGAAATTCTGACGTAGTGTAGCGACACAGATATTTAAGCGGTCTGGGTGTATGTTATGATTCAGTATAACACTGCAATGTGTACAAAATTGTCTTTCTCTTGAGGATCCCTGCAGAGGACCAGGTGTTTGTGTGTGCCTGCAAGCTCTCCACATTTAATAACACTACGCTTCATTTTGCTGTCAGTCTTGGCTATCATTTTTAACCTCAAATGGCGGCGATTAGTTCTTAACGTGTGAGGGGCGTAATTCCTCCCTGCTGCACTTGTCTAGTTGTTATCCCTACTGTTATACTTGCTGGTTAGTTTAGAAAGTTCTGATACCACGCAAACATTGTGCAGAATTACTTACATAAAACAAAGAGAACCCCGTAAATATGTCGGTGATATGGCGGACTTTTGCTGATCCAGGTGACGATAGCTCACCCCGTAGTGGATTCCTCCCCTACAACCGCCGTGTCGCTGACCAGCCGACCCTCTTCGAATTCCCCAGTGTATGCCTCGTGGCCTTGGTCGGCAACCAGTGCCGCCTAACAAAGCGGAGGTCAACTAGCAACCCACGCCTACCCCCGCTATATAAGACCTCACGTGGCCGTGACCTACCTCTTTCTACCTACAGCCACCAGCAAGCAACACCTCCTCCGCTCCTGCCCACAAGTTGCTTGCCATGGAGCCCCTACAAGCTGCTTGCCCTGGGCCCCCACAAGTTGCTTGCCCTGGACCCCCACAAATTGCTTGCCCCGGACCCCGACAAGTTGGTTGCCCTGGGGCCCACCAGAAGCTGCTTGCCCTGGACCCCCACAAGTTGCTTGCCCTGGGCCTCCACGAGTTGCTTGCCCTGGACCCCCACAAATTGCTTGCCCCGGACCCCCAGAAGTTGCTTGTCCTGGGGCTCCCACAAGTTGCTTGCCCTGGGGTCCCCACAAGTTGCTTGCCCTGGGGACCCCACAAGTTGCTTGCCCTGGGGACCCCACAAGTTGCTTGCCCTGGGCCCCCACAAGTTGCGTGCCCTGGGACCCCTACAATGTGAAATATATAGTTTTCCTTGAGAACTTTATGATCTTGCCATCAGGAAGGCTGAAGGTCTTAACCAATAGTGATGACAGACTACACGAACCAATTAAACCAAACTTAATGATCTTACATATCTAGTGAGTTGGTTAGGTTTGGTTGGTTTCTGTCGCCAATAATCAACGTAGTCCCTCACAGTTTTGCCGTTTCGAAAGAACACTTCTAAAGGCACTACTGTAGGTTCATAGTTATTATTTACCCTCTACACCTAATAAACACTTTACTATAAAACGAACACATCCTTGAGTTCCTTCCAATATATATAACCGATACAAGTGGTAACTTTCTCCTTAACCTTTTACGATTTTTTATGAGTGAAGCGGGATGGAAAGTTAATTTGATTTTCTTTGCCAGGTAAGTGAAAGTTAACAGCTCCTCGAGGGACCGTAGCACACCACAACCCATCACACTTCAGGTATGTCCAAGTCAGTTCTATATACAGTATCAGTTATTGTTGTTTTTATACGTGCTCGGGAGTCTTACGTCCCCACTAACTGAGTGTCGCCGTTACCTCCCGTGTTGAAGGTCGGGATCACGTTTGCTGTATAAAGTCACTCGGGAAATTTTCTTGATCCAGTGATTTTCTAGATAATGACTTGTGTGTATCATTAACTCATTCAACTTCAGGATCTTTGAATTCCTTTATGCCATTATTACACGATAGTTTGTCATGTTCCATTCCACCATCATGAATCCTCTTAGAACTAACATGTTGTCCAGTGTTTCTTGTGGTTACTGAAGCTCGGGTCCAGAGTGTATCACAATACTGTATGCAAAAGTCATCTCTCAGTGTACAGTACTTTTCACAACATGGGACTGGATGTTGATTCAGTCAGATGTTGGTGATCCTTCCCGGAACGAGGACGACGTCTCTTAGTTTTCTGGTTCTTCCTTTAAGACATCCCTCCAGTTTGTTATGCTCTTCCTCTCTCGTGCGCGCGCTGGTAGTTATTCGAAGGAAACAATATTTCTACTTGAATTTCGTGTTTTACTTTTTACATAAAATATATCGCGGTAAAATAAGGTGCTCCCTGACATGCACTAATTGTTCCCCAACGTTGTCTTGTTCACCGTAAACTAACTCTTCAGTGTTCAGGGCCACAACCAAAGGTGAAAACACACGGCTGCATCCTCTTTCTCGCCTATGAGCAGAACACGTAAACTTGCTGGTGGAAAATTATTGCTATCACTCCTGAAGGGCTTAGGAAATAAAATAGCTCCGGTCTCATTATTTCTGTGTTGTGTTTGTAGTTGTCAGAGATAGAAGAGACAGATCCAGGCCCCAGGAGGTAGAAATAAATTCTACCAACATCAGCTGGTCACCGCCGATGCCAAGTTTACGAGAAGGATAGTGTGGTAATTGGGCCAACTGATCGTCTTTGCTTTATTTTATCCTCTTCGCCACTGATCTGCCTGTTAGCCGCGCCTCTGTTAGGCATTATTGGCATGTACCGACCCCAGAATATAATAAAATCAGTGTATCTGTACCTGCACCAGTGTTGTTCAAGTCTGGTTTTGAAAGAGCACACACTCGGTGCCGTCACAGCACTCCCAGCAGGGACCTTGAAGACATTGGGGGCTTAGCCCTGATTTTATAGAGCCACGAGCGCCGAAGGCGCGTTTTTTTTTTTGGGTCTGGGGGCATGCTCCCCCTGGAAATTTTTGGAATTTAGACTGTCTGTGACAGCATTTCCTGCCATCTGAAGGCAGTTAAAAGAAGAAACCAAACTGTCTAAATTACAGCAAAAATGTTTATTAAATTGATATGTTAGATAATTACTGGGATGTGTATAATGAGAGTAGTAGGCCAACATGTGTCAAGTTTGTG
This sequence comes from Homarus americanus, assembly GCF_018991925.1. Lineage (NCBI taxonomy): Eukaryota > Metazoa > Arthropoda > Malacostraca > Decapoda > Nephropidae > Homarus > Homarus americanus. Next base: position 5,591,636 of record NW_024756914.1, read on the forward strand.
TAACTTAGTGTTGATTGTTATTGTTCTGTTGGAGTGCCTGTGTTTGTGTGTGTAGTATGTTACCAGTGTAATGAGACACGTGAGCATGCTGACTGGGTGTTAACATTGGTTAATGCATTAAATGTTGCAAAAGTAAAATTGACATGCTCTATCCCTTCACTATCTTAATCACTGTTCACCACACCAGGATCACCTTTAGTTTTTTTGGAGGGGGAGCATCAGACTATAGCTTCTTGATTTGAGTCTGGCAAATCTGTTGATGACTTCATTACATTCAATGCCGTCCAGTGTATTTTTTTTCAATGGACAGAACTGCCAGGTGATTGAGTCTGTCCTTTACCATGTGTGTAGACGTCTCAAGGCACTGAAGGATCGCTTACAGCTGCTGACAGGAATGGTCAGTGCCACTTGAAAGATGGCTTTCAGAATTGGAAACATATCAGAATCGAGCAACCTGTATACACTGAGCAGGTCAGGAGTGGCACCTGTCTCCTCCTTCCTCGCTAGAAAATTCTTAGCAACCAGTATTTCCTCTGATTTCAGCTGGATTTTGTAGTTTATAGCAACTTTTGCCAAGAACTCTTCAGAGAGGAAAGTCGCAGAGGCTGGGTGACAAGCCTGGAGACCTTTCATGAGATCAGCTCCCACACCAGTAAATCGTAGTTCAAGCTCATTGATCATTCTGTCAAGGCAAGGAAAATACAAGTTCCTTTTCAGAAGTTCTGCATTGCTGAGATTGGAGCTTGTTCCACAAGAGGACTCCACCACATTCGCCTCGATCTTCTTTTGTTTGCGTCTTGGACCCCTCTGCTCCTGGATGTGGTTAGTTTCACATATGGCTTTTGCTTTCTTGTATAGATCTTCAGTCATTTCATCAGTGCACTTTTCCCTCAGTGTGTCATAGACATCATCTTTGTATTGCAGTGCTTGGGCTAAGTCCACAGTTTCCCTTTGAAGAAACTTATGCAATCTCTCTGGTGGAGAGCAAGCTCTGGAAGATTACAAGCATGTAGATTGTTGGTAACCTGCACAGTTTTGCTCTAAGACCCACTGCCATGGCTGTTCCAATCTCCTCAAGCCACTGTGTAACAGCAGTATTCATCAGGAGTAGTGGTTGATAAATTAGGGACACTAATATAAAATTCATTTGATATGGATGGAAGTAAATCCTGAATTTAAAACATTTCTAATTCTTGAAAAGATTCGGGGCTAAAGGCCCGGAAGCCCACCCCCTACCGACGGCCCTAACTCCCTGGCAGCCCACCCCCTACCGACGGCCCTGACTCCCTGGCAGCCCACCCCCTACCGACGGCCCGGACTCCCTGGCAGATTGCTCCAATAGTTCTCAACTCTCACTCCGAAAAAAGTTTGACCTGTTTATTTTCTGAACTCGTGACTTCTTCAACATGAGGCTGTGACCTCTAGTGGGGCGGGCGTCCACTCGTTCCAGGTATGAACACGCGACTGAGTAATGTCCTCTGAGACTATTATTAATCAAGTCACCTCTTGTCCACCTTGTCAACACAGTGGTGTACTGTATATAGTACAGATGTTACATATATTTGTAAACAGCAACTCCCTAGATTCAAAATCCTTGAAATGACTTTACAAGTATTTTGGGGGGTTTAAAAGTTTATAATTACAGTTAAATAGTAATGGTTAAGGAGAAGTTAAAGTATTTGGTTAAGTAGTGAGTAACTGCCATGGTATACTGTTTGTGTCGATTTATCATTTTCTTAAAAGTTTTACCAAGATGCGTATCGGCAAATTTCTTATGCTAACAGTTGTTCAATTTCGGTGTGGAGTATTAAGTTACTGGAACACGTAGTAGCGAGTATCCCTCACTTTTGTGTCTTGGGTTCGATTCCAGACTGGGAAGAGAGCTAAATATGTAGAGACACTTTACATATGTTTCTTCACATCCTCAACTTGCATAAAAAGTATTAATTCACGAAATATACCGAGTTGAGACGGGAAATTCGTTCATATGTTTACACCATCACGTAATTTATGGCGTGATATTATCTAACATTAGACCTCTTCTCTCACTCTCACCTACGGGAAGTCTACTTGCCTCTCACCTACACGAGCGGCTATAATCAAGTATAATCCTGAGTAGCATATCTGATTACACATTACTAAATGCTTGATAAGATATGAAGGTTCAATATCCCAGGATTTCTCACCAATAACAGGGCGGAGAAGATGGTAGGCAAACATTAAACAGGTACTGTAATTAGTATAGTAATTACGAAGTTTACATGTTAGTGTTACAATTGTTATTATATTGACCTTATTCATCGGAGATTCCATTCGAATATTTACTTGACCACGGTTTGAAATAGTGAGTTAGGAGAGACCTTACCTTCCCTAGTCATTGAGGAAGGTTGAAAAGTCCAAGGAGGTAGTACAGTACAGTATGGTTAAAATACACGAAAATGCGGTTGTAGTATTGCATCGTTATATAGTGATGTTACTAAGGTCTTGGTATACTATGAGTAAAGATAACATATGCTGTTATATTCACCTCGTATTAGTAGTGCATGAAGCGAAACATGAACCGAGGCAGTGTGGTTCGTGCAGATGGTAGTGATGTAACACCTCCTCCCTCACACCACAAGTCATCCATCCCCACCCCTGTACGTCAGAAGTACACTGTTACCAGAACTGAAATGCCACGAGCTGCCATTCCTCTCTTACATATCTCATTAAAGTATACGACCAATCTCTCCATCTATCGTCATCCTTCACCAACAGCCTATAGTATCATCCACAGTAAATAATATTCAGTGTAACTTGATATTCTTTTATACACACACATTGACTTGCAGATTTTTCGTGGTGATGGAATCTTTAAGTGATCCCATCCAAATGTCGGGCAGAAACTCAGAAACTATAACACAAAATACACGGTAAGGGAATATTCATCCATTGTATAGTGCGTTCATATCACACCTCCTAATGACAGCAGCGGTATGTTGAGCGGCCGGTGTTACGACGTGCTGAGATTGTAAGCGACTGCGGTGCTGAAACTGTTTGGAAATGGACAGTTCAATCAAAACACCGTCGAAAGCTTGAGAGGGATGCTGATATCACCCTTTGGAAAACAAATTAGAATAGGTTAGATTAGGTTAGGTGAGATTAGGTTAGGTTGGGTTAAATTTGATTGGTTTGGTTTTTTTTTTATTGATCTGCACATGCCCAGAACATTTTCAACAAGTGCCACCTATACAGCTTTTAACGTTTACAAACAGTACCTTTAGGATTAACACTTAGCTATTTTAAATGTTTTATTACACTATTAATTTACATACATAAGCTATTGATGGTGGCGACGTGTACACATAATTTTGTCCATATTTTGTTATTACGGTATTTTGAAGTTAATAATTCACATTCTTTTTTTCTCTTAAGTTTGGTGCGTAATTCACCTGAAGTCGCTGTATTGCTCAACCTTTCATATATCTACGTATAGTGTCATATGTAACATACTGTATGAAACCTCACACAGGTTACACACTGATATTACAATGCTTTTCCCTCTTAGTATCAGTGAAAACTTGTGACGCATCGTTAACTGTCACACTCTCCATAGTTTCCTCAGAGATTCAGTAACACACACACACCCCGTCTTCAAGACTGTAACTAATTGACTTTTGGGTGAAATACATGAGACGATTTAATATATTGATTGTTTCTGTTTCTTAGTTGTTATATCGCTCCATAGGCGATCTGGTCAGCATGCTCGTCTTGCAAGCGAGCGGACCCGGGTTCGATCCCGGGCAGGGTGAAACTATGGATAAGTTTCTTTACGCCATTTGCCTCTGTCTACCAAGCAGTAATTGGGGACTTGGATGGTAATCGATTTGCGGATCGTGTTCCGGGGTAATGGTTAGCCAGTGCAGTTGGCGAGTTGTCCGGTCGTCTTCTCTGACTATTCCTTGAAACTGGGTCATGCAGCTCGTTAACTCAGGGTGTGGTTGTTGTGTTAGCGACAGCTTCTACACCTTAAGCAAATTCACGCCTAGGTGGCTCTAGGGTCGGCCATCCTCGTTACACGAAGGACAACCATTATCATGTCTCTCTCCCTAATGAACGGTGTAACAGCTCTGTGCTACTTTGGTAATTTTACGCTACATTTTCTTGAAGATTTCCTATACCTTCGACACAGGTAAATCTGATGGCGTTTATTGTATCGTATAGCCAGTCTCTTGTAATGCATAAAATTTACGTAATGCGAGTCATTTCCTGAACCTGATTTTTGTCATGGGGGAAAAGAGAGATATCGGTGTCATGTGTCATACGTCATTGCGTAGGTGAATTTATTTTTAAAATTCTACAAAATCTGGTGTCATTTGAGCTTCTACCTAACTCATGATGTGTGTGTGTGTCATTTTCCGTTCTGCACAGTGTTACCTGTTACAATATACTTGGTGAATCACACAAACACGGGAGGTGAACTGGTGATAGTAGTAGTAGTAGTATAGTAGCGATGTTAGTAGCAGCAGTGGTAGTAGTAATTGTTGTTGTAGTAGTAGTAGCGGTAGTAGTAAAGATGTTGATTATGGTGGTGTTAATATCAGTAGTATAGTGGTGGTAGTAGTAGTTGTGGTGTTATTAACAGAAGTCGTCGGCAGCAATGGTAGTCACGGTTTGGTAGTAATATTAGCAAGACTGGTGACTTGTGTGATGACTGGTAGGATATGAAGCAGTGACAGTATTGGTAGTAACAGCTACAAACGTCGTACGAGCAGTGACAGTCATAGTACTGAAATGTAACTATACTTGTGGTAACTGGTAGTATTGGTGATGCAAGTGTTACGTTATAATTATTAATAGTGGTGGATCATTAGTGAGGAAGGGTTGTTTTGTTAGTTAAATAGGTCGGGTTATGGGGTGCTTGGGTAGACAGAGCGGGCGTGCTGGTATAACTGCTGCTCTTGGTTTGGTTGTGTTGAGGGAGCGTGAGTGTAGACCAACTATTACTTGTACCGAGTTTCATTAATCTTCACTAGAAAGTATAGCTCCGTGTGTCGTAATCTCAGATAAATCGGTGATTGGTTTTGTAAGCTCGACGACAGTTTCATTATTAATATATCTTTGTTGCTATAAAACTACTGGATAAAATGCATCGAGGAAAATAACAGCGGCTAAGGTGGAAAATTACAATATAATGATGGCGTCTTCACCAGTGTTCCGCGCGTGTAACTTCCGCAAAGAACTCTGAGCGGAAAAGACTAAAATTATCTAAAGTATTAAACTCAATCAATGAGAACAAACCGCTAATTCTACTTTAGGTGCAACACACACCTCCAGATACTGATTCACTTGGCTGCTCACCGGGGCAATCGTCACCGTGTAACAACCTGTTCCCTGGTGAACTAGATAATTGTGAAGTTGTCTCACGAGCCCTGTGGTCCTGATCAATAAATGACTCACGTTTCCGGGCTCTGTACTCGGGGCTCCAAGTTATACAGTTCACCTCCTAGCACGGGGCACATACACACACGGACGTTCCTGGTCATGCTCATCTGTATTATGTACCGAATCATCCACTTAAAAATTTTCATTCGGTTTAGCTAATCATGTCACAGAAAGTAAATCGACAGAAAGAAACCTTCACTAGATGTCCAGCCCAGACTATAATTATATTGTGCAGAACATTATGTTAGATGTTTTATTACTATTTATCTGGCTGTAAGGAAGGTAAACTTGCCTTAGGGGCCAGATGACAGTCACTTGGGCCTTGTTATGATGCATGATCATCCACTAACGCAACTTATCCTGAACTGAGTTAATATGGGACAAAATTACTCCCAACTGTAGTAAGTAGATTAATATTACGACGAGTTATTGTGCTTACAGGTGTAGATTAGCAAGACAAAACAGACACATTCGCTTATAACACAGTGTATCATAATGAAATACATGACTACAGTAAATTATCCCATGTTTCAGCAACTACTTCAGAACACGATGTTGTCTCTCTGTGTACACGATGACTTTGACCCCCATTACCGTATCTTCAGTAATCTTGTTTTGTACAGGTGTGATGTTCAGTTTACTATCCGTCGTCTCCCGAGGTCATCAGAGAAACCTTGAAGAAGTAAACCGGACCAAATCGAGTCTTGACATATCTAGGCAAGTTTATTTAATACATCGGACTTTGGCTCACGAGTCTGGTATAAGGAAGGAAATGGTGAACATGAAGAAACACAGCCATTAATATTGCTGGTTTCAACTTAACACTCTGGCGTCAACTTAACATAGCCAGCCTTCAACTTAACACAGCCAGTCTCCAGCTTAACACAGCCAGGCTTCAACTTAACACAGCCAGTCTCCAACTTAACACAGTCAGCCTCCAACTTAACACAGCCAGCCTTCAACTTAACACAGCCAGTCTCCAGCTTAACACAGCCAGTCTCCAGCTTAACACAGCCAGGCTTCAACGTAACACAGCCAGCCTTCAACTAACACAGCCAGTCTCCAACTTAACACAGCCAGGCTTCAACGTAACACAGCCAGCCTTCAACTAACACAGCCAGTCTCCAACTTAACACAGCCAGTCTCCAACTTAACACAGCCAGCCTTCAACTAACACAGCCAGCCTTCAACGTAACACAGTCAGCCTTCAACTAACACAGCCAGTCTCCAACTTAACACAGCCAAGCTTCAACGTAAACTACCCTACCCTAAGCCAACTCTCCCAGGTAGCGTCAGGGTAGTTAAACTCAGGTGAAATGAGCTGTGGTTGATGCAATGGCAGTAACTGAACACCTTTTAGGAGCACGTGAAGATTAGACACTCCAGCTTATTTCAGCTTATAATAAAAAAAAGACACTCGCTACTTGATGGATGGCCGGTTAAGTTAGATTAGGTTAGGTTAGTTAAGGTTACATTTGGTTAGGTTAGGTGCTGAGGTTAAGTTAGATTAGGTTAGGTTTGGTTAGGCTTAGCTTTAGGGTGGTTTAACCTAAGGTAAAATACAAGGTAATCTGGGTTGCCTAATCTTCATGTGAACTCTCTTTTATATATATGTATAAAATGTCTTTGGGTGAGTCAATACAAACCATAGTGAAAGTAAAGTAAACATGACAGCCTGATATAACAAGCCCTCACACAGCATCGTAATTGTTGACTCAGGAAGGAGACGTACTGTAATTTGACGTATAAACTCACGAGACATCCCGCTATAACCTAACCTCACCACCTAACCTAACCCCACCACCTCAACACTGTGATTCATCTGATATCCATTAAATTGTTCCAGAAGTTAACACGATCACTTTCGGCAGTGGACGTGATGGCAGCCCCACGAACTCTCCCGAGCACCGCCACGCTCCCCGGGTCTGAAAGTGACTCTAGACGTAAACAAGAGTGACTTAGCGAAGTTAGCCCACCAAAAACTTTTACTTAATCACACGGTCTTAATTAGCATATAATCTTAACTGTTATCAGAAGCATTGGTCACAAGAAAAAAAAACTTACCTCGAACATAAGTAGTTTCATTTTTTTTTGTTGGTGTGAAATAATAAAATCCCTTGTTGAACTTGGGGTAACTCGTGAACACACACACACGTACAGACACACATACAGGCCGTGAACTAGACAGCAGACATGTGCACCGCCGTGGTTAGTGAAAGAGTGACGCCCCACACACCTGATCCCCGGGTTTTGTTCACCTGTAACGTGACGTCACTCAAGTCGATGGTTGTTACGGAAATGGTGAATCACAGTATTTTCTTTCTGTTTACTTAAGAGATGGAATTTTTTGGTTGCAAGTTACTGTTAAGTCGAACACAACACAACACGTGACCACCACCATCCCCACCACCATCTGTTTACTCTCTTTCTACGTTTCCTATTTTTCGGTTCATCAGGTTTAATTATATGTTCTCTTTTTACCTCCACTTCCCTGGCTACTTTAACTTCATAGTCTGTGTTTTCTGCCTAATAATATTCTGTATGTAATTTTTTTTAATTATTCATCCTTTTTGGGTCATCATTATTTATTGAGTTTTCAGTTTGGTATTTTTAGTTCTGGGGCTTTTAGCAACACGTTATTGAAATCAGGTCACCCTGTGCGTCTCCAGTCACTTCTGATGAGGTCACATCAGTCTTTTAAGTAAAAATATGGAATCTCCACCCTACCTGATTCACCTTAATGTTCCAAATATTATATCTTTTTGGTCGCTGTGTCCACGTTGCTGATAAGGTTTTCTCTGTGTGTCATAAGTTAAAGTTTCCTACAATGCAAACAGTACTGTCTAGAGGCCCTAATTATATCATCCCCAATAGCGGTTTTCGTCTGTGACACTTCAGGTGCATTTTACCCAAAACCGAGAACTGGGGAGATGAAAGTCAGAAAATTGCAGTACGAGAAAAGTTGTTATTGCATTTGTTGCCACCAACCAAATCTCAGGGTTTTTCTTTGCCTATCGTGTACTATAGACGGGCAAGGGGTGACTTATTTAAAGTTTACAAACATCTCGGAGGACACTACTCAGTCGAGTGTCACCCGCCCCACAAGGGGTCACAGTTCAAGATTGAAGTAACTACAAGTCCAGAAAACTGTGAGGGCTAACTTTTTCGGAGTGAGAGTTGTGAACCCTTGGAACAACCTACCAGCGAGTGTTGTGACGGCACCGAGTGTGAGCTGTTTCAAGACTAGACTTTACCAAAACTAGAGCAGGTTCAGATACATTCAGGAGCCAGTCATGCCCAGTACCTGCCAACAGTGCATGACGAGCCGATCATTGGCGAAGAGGATAAAGATAAAGGATTAAAAATTCGGCTTTGTGGAATGAGGTGTAAACATTCCATAGACGTTTTGAAAAAATAAAATACAGATTGCGTCGGTCAAATTCGAGGTGTGGGTCCGGCCCTGCCATAGTTTGGGAATAATCATTTGGTGAGGGTGAAATATTGGCCGAGGTAATGTCTTGGGGCGTGGCGCTGTCGTCATTGTAAATAATTATGTGCTATTGATGTTGGGGAAATTTATTGTGGATATTGAAGTGTCTCTAGTGAACATGACATAATTGCACTGAAAAAAAAGGAAAGGTATCTGAATCTTGTTTATTACTACAGACAAAAACACGAAACATTACTACAGACAAAAACACGAAACATTACTACAGACAAAAACACGAAACATTACTACAGACAAAAACACGAAACATTACTACAGACAAAAGCACGAAACATTACCAGACAAAAACATGAAACATTACTACAAACAAAAACACGAAACATTACTACAGACAAAAACACGAAACATTACCAGACAAAAACATGAAACATTACTACAAACAAAAACACGAAACATTACTACAGACAAAAACACGAAACATTACTACAGACAAAAACACGAAACATTACTAGACGAAAACACGAAACATTACTAGACAAAAACACAAAACATTACTACAGACAAAAACACGAAACATTACTACCGACAAAAACATGAAACATTACCACAGACAAAACACGAAACATTACTACAGACAAAAACACGAAATATTACTACAGACAAAAACACGAAACATTACTACAGACAAAAACACGAAACATTACTACAGACAAAAGCACGAAACATTACTCGACAAAAACACGAAACATTACTACAGACAAAAACACGGAACATTACTATAGACTAAACAAAACATTAGGAAGACCTGCTTGCACCGGCCTATCATTGAGTGCCTGGTGCCATCCCTCCACCTAATTACTAGTTCAGGTTGCCTTAAGGAAAACGCCCCAAGAGGTTGCTGGCCAAATGGTGCTGTCAACTCCAGGTGTCATGTACCTATACTCCATGGGTGAGGTGAGGAGGGTGTGACGAGGCGGACATACGGGTTCTTTTGCTCGTCACAAGGAAAGGCGGCAGAGATCCTGGAGACCATCATGTGGTTACTAACTGGGGTGGTGCCATAAAGCCAATGAAGGAAATATTGGGGTGAGAGGCTCTGAGGTGGAGTCATACCTGGCATCAAGGCTGAGGGAGGAGGAGATAATCTGTAGTGGAGGATGAAACAATACCCTGGAGGGGAGGAGGACAGCCTTGAGTGGAGGAGGAGGAGGACAGCCTTGAGTGGAGGGGAGGAGGACAGCCTTGAGTGGAGGAGGAGGAGACAGCCTAGAGTGGAGGGGGAGGAGGAGACAGCCAAGAGTGGAGGAGGAGGAGACAGCCTAGAGTGGAGGAGGAGGAGGAGAAAGCCTAGAGTGGAGGAGTGGCTGTATTCTGGGTTGTAGGCTTAGATTACATTGGTTTTCAAGTTGGGATGCTAATGTATTATTGCTTGGGGCTGTACTGCATATGTTTCTTTCGCAACAACCTGAATGGGATGGATATACAGCATCTCTCTTTATTGACAACACAAACCAAATAGAATATGTATTTGTCCCTTTTTTTCTCTGGTTTTCCTTAACTTTTCCACCCAGCTTGATTGCAGTTGTCAAGTTTTTTAAAGTTTATCTCCCAAATCGTAGTAGGAATTTTGTATGAACCCAAGTACTTTATAAGCTTTGTTTCGAGCAAATACACATTGTTTACTTGACTTAAGATTACTACTTATCATTACTCCTAAATCTTTCTCACATTCGGATTTCTCTATAACATCGTTGTTCATCTGATATCTGGTTTCTCTATTTACATCTCCCCAACAAAGTACTTTACATTTGTCCACATTGAATTTCATCTGCCATTTTTCAGACCATTCATTTTTTTTTAGATCTTCCTGTAGTTTTGCGGAGTCCTCGTCAGATTTAATTACACGCCCTATCTTAGTGTCATCAGCAAATTTACTTATGTTGCTGTCTATGCCGATGTCTCTGTCGTTTATGTATATAATAAATAATAATGGTCCAAGTACTGAGCCTTAGGGTACTCCACTGGTGACGTTACACCAATCGGATTTAGTGCCGTTAATGCTCACTCGTTGTTTCCTGTCCTGTTATCACGCACTAATCCATTTTAGAATATCTCCTCCTGCCATGAGCCTCCACTTTTCTTTTTAGTCTTTCGTGTAGGACTCTGTCGAAGGCTTTACTAAAGTCAAGATATACCACATAATAGTCGTGCCCCCTCGTCCACTGATACGAAAACAGCTGAAAAGAATGCTAATAGATTAGTTTGACATGAACGCCCGCTTGTGAAGCCAGGTTGGGAATCATTGATCAACATATACTTCTCCAGGCGATTTCGAATAGAGTTTGAAATTATTGCTTCCAGTAATTTGCCTACAATTGGCGTTAAGCTGATTGGACGGTAGTTAGAGGATAGTCTTCTATCTCCCTTCCTGAAAATCGGTATTACATTCGCTATCCTCCAGGATTCTGGTACTACACCTGTTTTTAAGGACATGTTAAACAAATTTGCTAAGGGCATACTAAGCTCTTCCTTACATTCCTTTAATACTCTGGCAAATATCTCATCGGGACCTGGTGACATATTAGGCTTTAGTTTGTCTATTTGCTTACTAACGTCGTTACTAGTCACTACTATCTCGCTTAATCTATTTTCTTCACTATCTCTGTATATAGTCGGTGCCTCAGGTTGGTTAGGTTGGGGCTTAAAAGGGCTTGGGGCCCCATTTGTCATGTACAGAACGCTCTTGGTTAATGAACTCAATGGTGACACTGTTTGGGTGGTGGTTGATGGGAATAACAAATAATGACAAATGGTTTTACTCTGTGGTGAGTGTTGGCAACACTGTTAGGTCATGTGGTATACTGGCAACACTATATGGTTCTCAGAAGCAACCCCAACACACCTGGGAAGGGGTTCTGGAGGGCTTCACCTTAAGAGTACCAATGAATAACTACAATAATTTGAATTTCCATAGAACAATAAACATTTTGTTGCAATTTGATGCATTTTCAACTATCCTAACAATATATATAGTCTATTTATATGGTGTCATGGTATGTGGGACACCCTGTACTAGTGTTGTTGTTTTGTTTGTATTTTACGGGTTAGCCCACCCGGGCACAGGTCACTGACCCACATCGGGGCCTGGGGGGCGAAAATGTAATGATAATGATAATAATAATAATAATTCAGATAAGTACAATTTTTAATAAAATATACAAAAATAAAAATAATAAAACTGCAATAATAATAATAAAATAATAATAATAATAATAATAATAATAAATAATAATAATAATAATAATAATAATAATAATAATAATAATAATAATAGTAATAATAATAATAATAATAATAATAATAATAATAATAATAATAATAATAATAATAATAATGCAATAATAATAATAAAGAACCATAAAGAAATAAAAAAAAATAAAAAAGATCAAGTATGTTGTGTTGTCAATGGCAAGAGAAACAATATTGTATATAGTTTTGACTCATTGTCTGGGCAACAGTTTTTATTATAAATTATGTACTTGTGGGTTAAGCTGAAAAAGAAAAAAAATGACTGACAATTGTGATGTTTATAAGGAAAATTAAAGTATTTAATAATAAACTAAAATTTTTATTTAGGAGACTCAGAGATCCCCCCAATCATATTCCTGTTCCCACTTTTGGCTTAAGATTTCGTCCAGATTGAGGTCAAATTTTTTGGGTGTTTCTTCTGGCGTGACCTTGGCCACGTTAGGTGTATTTTGGTCGGGTTCGACCTTGGCCACGTTGGGTGTGTGTTGGTCGGGTTCGACCATGGTCAGGTCCGCTATGAATTGAGACAGGTCATATAAGTCCTGGTTGGGTTGGACCTCATCCTGGCTGGGTTCGACCTTGGCCACGTTGGGTGTGTGTTGGTCGGGTTTGACCATGGTCAGTTTATTTCCTTTTTTGGGGGGGTGGGGTGGGGGTATTATAACGGGTGACAGACGCCAATACACTGTAGTACTATAATATTTCTACACAGTGTAAAATGGTTCAACACGCACGGAAATTGTTCCAGAATATATTTTTTATTTAATTTTTTTATTTTTTGTGCTTCTGGCAGGAAAAAAATAATTTGTGGTCATTCGTGAAAGTATTTTAGTTTAAAATGAATGATTGAGTGATTGTCTGTCGTAAATTTTGTTTAAAATTATTTTATTTATCTATCTCGTGTACATTAGCTTTTCAATATAATCTTGCATATTTTTTTTTAAGGTGTCAAGATTTTAATTTTATTATTATTATTATTATTATTTATTATTTTTTTTTTTATTATTATTATTATTATTTTGCGCTAAACGTCTCGGTCAACTCACACTGCTGGTACTGACTGACTGCTGTTACTCGGCTAACGTCTAAACTGACAAAAATTCGTATGAGAAAATCCCCCCCCCCCAAACTAGCTGTCTTGCAGTGCACCTACATCACTCACAGGTTGTTGAATTTTTAGTTTTGACCCGAACAAAAAATTTATAAGTATATTCTGGAAGTTGTAGGATCCTTTTCCTCAAAGTTCTTGAACAACTGCGTCCAGCTTGTTGTCATAGTTAGGATTCCTTCTGCCCCGTCTCTGTTTTTTGTTTTTGTTTTAGGTCATTTGCTGCAGTCATGGTGAGTTCCGTTATTTTAGAAGGGCGTACGATATTTTGGTCAAAATTATCTAGCACCGTTGTAGTCCTTTTCAGAAAACAAAAATTGCAGCCAGGTATTGAGAACTTCAGAGCAAGTACAGGTATATGGACGGCTGGTATATAACTTGTCATGGTAAGGGTTTCTATTTTATCTCCTCTCCACCTTCAAACTCACTATTTTCATCTCAGACAAGAGGTCAATTTAGTCATCAGGTTGATGGACTAGTGTAATTAATTACCTTTTTACGCGCTTTAGAGACCCTTAGTTGTTGAGGCTCAGTAATAACACGCTAGTTACAGTGGACACAAACCAACCAGTCATAACCCTACCTAACCTCAATTCGTCTAGTTTAACAATAAGAGGTTAAGTTGGGTTAGGTTAGTATAGGTTTGGTTTGGTTATTAGATTGGTATGAGTTCGTCGTCGTAAATAGTTTAGATTTGCATCATAGCCTCCTGAACAAGGTAGCGTTGTTGGCGGGCCACGTTACTGATTAGGGAAAAAATAATCATTTTTTTGCCATATTGCCTCACCAGCTTTTTATTTTTATATTGCAAGTTGAGGCTCACTGCGCGCACGGACTGTCACCAAATCGGTTTTCTGCGTGCAAAAGACCGTTTATTACATGCTCTGAGCTCAACCACCACCAACCGCCACTCTGGGAGAAACATGTTGAAAAGTGTATACCCGTGTCTGTTACTGCATCGATTCAATTTCAATGTCAATTGTTTATTCCTTGATAGAGGAAGCGGGATCCTAGTGCTGTCACTAGGTACCCTTGTACAATAACACCAGAAGCACCTGGCAAGTGTCACAAGTATAAACAGTATAAATAAATATTATAAAGGGGCTTACTAAAGCCTTAGGAAGGAAGGATATTCTTTTAACACATAATCAATATTATTTACATAATATCTGGCCAGTATGGGGAGGATCATCGTGTCTCCGTCAGGGGGTCGTGGAGTGGTGGTCCAGCAGGCGTCACGGAAGCGTTGTGTGTGGGGACATCTTAGGAGGTAGTAGATAAGGGTGCGGCAACCCTCCACCACCAATTGGTCGAGGCGTTTCACCAAGCGGCAGAAGAGGCCATCCCAAAAACAAAACCCACATCAAGACACCTGCTGGGTAGTCAGGACATCCACATCGGTGTTTCGGTTGAGCAATGAATGGTAGTGCTCTTTCCTGCACTGAAGGAGGCCTTCATCGTCTTTAATTATGAAGTTACCGTCAAATGAGCGGAGGGGGCTGCGCCACGAGTGGTTGGCACATAAAATGTTTAAATGTAATTGAAAAATTCGTGCATCTTGTGCTGATCTGCATGTTTTTGTATTCCACATGCTTTATTTTTAAGCCAGTCGTTCTTTAGAATGCGAAGTTCCCGCTGGGCTGCTGCTTTCTTCTTGCCGAAGGTATCAGCTTTGGTCCGAGACTCAGGGTTGTTCTGCCAGTCAGTAAAAGCAGCACGTTTATCATCGATGTGTACTTTGATTGCTGGGTCATTTTCATCAAACCAGTCTCTCTGCAGGTTTTTGTCATAACAGCACTAAGAGTATCCCATTCGGCACTGGGATTCGCGTTGTTTGCTGTTGGGTTGTTTATAAGCCCATGTTCTAGCTGCTCTCTGAAAGCATGTGCTACTGCTGAGTCCTCCAGACACTTAGTATTAAAACCTTCGCCGTTTTGGGGCGACGTGAAGTGAGAGCTTGGATCTGACAAGTCGATGATCAGTGTCACAGTGGTCTGAGCCACGCATGGCACGGGTGATGAGGACATCTCGGCGATCTCTTTCTCTGACAATGATGTAGTCAATGAGATGCCAGTGTTTGGATCGTGGGTGTTGCCACGAACCCTTGAACTTGTCGGCCTGCCTAAACAAGGTATTGGTGATAGTGAGGCTGTGCACAGCACACTTGCCGAGGAGTGTACATATAGTACATACATACATACACTCCTTTCTCATACAAACTAAAATCAATTTCTCATTTTTGAGAATGAAATGAACAGTAGACCATTCTGAACACTAATTCTGTCACGTTTATAGATTTGACCGTTGGAAGGAGAATGCGACTAACCGTTAAAAATCCGGTCTCAGAGAACAACAGATTGTTATATAAATATTTAGAGACGGGGGCACGCTGAGTGTTGTTGATAAGTCCAAATGAAAGTGAAAGTGTTGCAAGTCACTCATAATGAGGAAGAGTGTGGAAAGGATTTATTTATTTATACGGGAATGGGTCAATTGCCTCACACATTTTGCTCTTACTGTCTTTCCTTCTTATTCTTTATTTTTTGCACTATAGATTTCTTTCTTTCTTTCTTTCTCATATTATACCATCATAGACTTCACCAGGTGTTAGAAGAGTGTTGAGTGGTAGTGTAAACATATGTTGTGGTAAGGGCAGCCGAGTGATTGGAGGAAGTTTGCCACACACACACACACACACACACACACACTACTTTCTGACCCAACACTCACACACGTTAGCAGTATTATGATTGGTTTAAGTTAATGGCTAGGGTTTGTGTATTATTTCATTTATATTATGAGATCCGCTCTTGGTTGACGTCCCACATTAGTGATGACTATACATAGAGTCGTATATTTCAGTCCAATTACTGTACTGACTCTATTACGCGCGTGCATGGCGAAACAAACAGACATTAATTGTTCAAGCGAAGTAATAACGAAAACGACAAACACAGAATGCCGCTCTCTCTCTCTCTCTCTCTCTCTCTCTCTCTCTCTCTCTCTCTGTATTTTATTCTATATTAAAAAGTATTCTGCCACATAATACAGTACTAAAGATTTTTTTCTTCTGTCAGGTTAGGTCAGGTTAGTTTAGGTTAGGTTAGCGTTTGGTTAGGTCAGGTTAGCGTTTGGTTAGGTCAGGTTAGGTTTGGTTTGGTTAGGTTAGCGTTAGGTTAGGTTAGGTTAGGTTAGCGTTTGGTTAGGTTAGGTTAGGTTTGGTTAGGTTAGGTTAGGTTAGGTTTGGTTAGGTTAAGTTAGCGTTTGGGTGTGTTTAATCTTAAAAGGTCAAATAAGCTCGGGTGTCTAATCCTCAGGTAATCCGACGTTGACACATAGGAAGGGGATGAGCATACATGATCGCTCGCTACCCACCGCCATTGGACACTCGTGTAGTAGTAGGTGAACTATGGCAACCATTTGACTTGAATTTATCCATTTAACCAAAGTACTGTACACACAAGCACCTACTGTACATGGTGCCAGCTGCTGGGTAGGACAGTAGTCTAAGAGACAGAGGTTTCTTTATTTGCGTCCCATGAATATTAGCCCCCAGCTTATTACATCTTAGGATTAGCCCCCAGCTTATTACATCTTAGGATTAGCCCCAGCTTATTACATCTTAGGATTAGCCCCAGCTTATTACATCTTAGGATTAGCCCCCAGTTTATTACATCTTAAGATTAGCCTCCAGCTTATTACATCTTAAGATTAGCCCCCAGTTTATTACATCTTAAATTAGCCCCCAGCTTATTACATCTTAAGATTAGCCCCAGCTTATTACATCTTAGGATTAGCCCCAGTTTATTACATCTTAAGATTAGCCTCCAGCTTATTACATCTTAAGATTAGCCCCAGCAATACATCTTAAGATTAGCCCCAACTTATTACATCTTAAGATTAGCCTCCAACTTATTACATCTTAAGATTAGTTAGCCCATTACATCTTAACTTATTACATCTTAAGATTGGCTAAACTAACCTAATAACATAAATTAACCTAAGCTATACGATTAACCGCCCTATCGCTAGCCTAACTCCCGCCCCAGGTAGCGTTAGGGTGTGTATAGGCTGGGGTGGCTAATCTGCAGGTGATTCCTTTATTATTTTTCATGTGGGGGTTTGAATAAATGCACCAACTCATTTTCTGTTACACACACACACATGACTCCGTTCCGCGGTAATAATCAGACCCACCTTCTTCGCGCGCCCAGCCATGCCTGACCCACCTTCCTCGTGCGCCCAGCCATGCCTGCCCCACCTTTCTATTGACCCCCGTTAAATCAACAGTTACAAGCCAGTACAACCCATTTAAATTCCTCTTCCATGACAATTTTAAGGCATTTCAATGTTGATTCATTCCTCATATATTGTACGTCGTGTTCATTCCTTCTGGCCTGGGGGACCTTAGTGGCGGTTCTCTCCAGGGCTCCGGGCGGGGAGGATACAGCACCATGGTTCTTGGAGCACAAGTTTCATCTCTGGGATGTCGAGTTCTTAAGTTGATTGTCTTCCGCCATCGTATATAACTTATTTCAATAATCTTTTAAGTATGGTTGTATCTGTGTATTTTATCTACAGTATAGTTATGCCTTTTTTGTTTTACTATAACCTCCATTTTAAGTGAACAAGGCGTCACATGACTCAAAACTGTTACGGCTCCACACTTATTACATCTAAATACTGATTCATTCCTGTTAGATTATTACGGCTGTAACAAGTACTGCTGACCAAGCAACACTCGCCTTTCCCACCCACCTGGACGGCTCACTTGATCCAACAAAGCCCCGGAGAAAACATTCCTGGTGAGAGCTCCATTACTGACACCTCACCACAGGGACACTGCTGTCACCTCCAACTACTCTTCCTTAAGACCAGTTTGGCCTATGACTCACATGGCTGGTCGATTCCCTAACCTTATTCTGCTGTCCCTCAGCTGTGGTTTACCCTGGGTGTGTGTGTGTGTGTGTGTGTGTGTGTGTGTGTGTGTGTGTGTGTGTGTGTGCGTGTGTGTGTGTGTGTGTGTGTGTGTGTGTGTGTGTGTGTGTGTGTGTGTGTGTGTGAGAGAGAGCATTGAGGCTACCATTATCCATGAACAACTACGTTAGACTGGCCATGTTACCCGCATGGACGACAGTAGACTGCCAAAGCAGCTACTTTACAGTCACCTAACGAATAGTAAACGTAACGCTGGCGGGCAACTGAAAAGGTATAAGGATAGTCTTAAGACAAACCTGAAAAAGTGCCAAATCGACTCCCTCACCTGGGAGACGATTACTGCACACCGTGACGCTTGGAGGAGCACCACACGAGAAGGTGTCAATACTTTCGAGTTAGCCCGACTGCAAACCGAGGCAGACAAGTTCCAGCGCCGGGAAGACGCTGCTGCCGCCCTTCCCGCACTCGATGTAGCCCTCCACATATGTAACATCTGTGAACGACTCTGTCGGTCCCGTATCGGCTTCTTTAGTCACCCCAAAACTCACCAACCTAGGTGACATCCGTAATAACTCATATCATTGTATCATCGCTAGTTGATCGTCATACTCGATTCCGAGTGACAGAAATGTAATAGTAGTAGTAGTAGTGTCTGTGTGAGGACGGGGTTTTGAGCTGTTGTTTGACCACTGCCTCTCCTTAATCCCGTCTGGACTGTATCACCATGGTCAAATACGTATCACAGCGAGGTGCTGTATTCCGTGTAACATCTGTTAGTCATCTGTGTATACATTGTACTGTAGTGGTGTCTCTCTCGCTTTCCTTAGTTAGGCTAAGGGTCTGATGTAACTTATTATATTGTTTTTTTTTAAATCTGTATTCACGATCACTAGTAAAGTAAAATATGAACTCACATCAATGGAAAAGGCCAAGGTACAAGAAATCATCTGGACTTGGTCAGGGAGTAACTAATCTGATTATTTTTCGGTGTTGGTCAAAGCCCTATCCCTAGACCTGTGTTGATAATTCATTCCTCTTATATTACACCTTAGAGTCATTCCTCTTTCATATTGTTCCCTGTGTCCCGGTATGATTTTTTTTTTATTTATTTATTGGGCACTCCCCTACATCCTTGCGTAAGGTGAAACGCAGAAGCGTTTACAGCGCCCAACAGGGAAGCATGCTAAGTTCATGCTTGCCTTTATGTCTCATGAGTTAAGGGCGTAGAAGCCTGAAGAGTCAATGGTTTATGTCATCAAGTTATTGGAAGCTCCAACAACTTTCCCTGAATACGAATTCGCAACTTTCGAATTACAACAGGTACCCGTGACATCTCGCTTGAGAGGCAAGAGCGGTACCGTTCTACCACCTGAAGCAACTGCTCAGTAATGAAGTAGCTACGGCATCTGTACAGCATTCCCAGCTTTTGAGAGGCAGCTTTAGCAATGTTGAGGATGTGTGGCTTCCATGACATATTATATTAGAGGAAATGGTGTCACCTAATATTCATAATTTTGGTATATGGTATGATGAAGTGGGAAGGGGGAGAGGGAGGAGGGGAGAAAGAAAGGGAGAAAGAGAGTTCCCAAGCATAATAGCAAAGTATTAAACAGTAAAAAGCATTTATAAAGCCTTAAAAGATAATGTGTGAATAGGGAGGTTCAATTAGAAATATCACTTCATTCTCACTGTTTGGCTAGTGGATAGGCTATTAGAATTATTTTTTATCTAAGTGCACACAAATTGATAGACTATTTCCCTTAATACTTCAAGCAAACTTAAACTATGAGTGTTTTAACAGGGGATGGGTTACTATTTCTCGTTGAATTCAGTGAAGGAATCCAAATATCACACGTACTGTTACTTATAATTTTCTCAATAAGACCCACACAAAAGTATATATATATATTGATCCTCTATGTCTACCAACAGTACTCATATAAAGTAAAAAAAAAAATCTTTGTTTACTTTCGAAGAGATGATGGTGATGTAGGGACAAAGTTTTCGTTGTATTTATTTGTTTGTTTCTATTCTGGCCTTCTCGTTTCGTTGCTTAATCTCATCATCCTCAACAGGAAAGTGATGGTACTAATGTGTTAAATTAAACGCCATTAAGAGTGCAGATATAGGCTAGGGGTGCCAGGCGACCACTATGATTTCTGTGGAACCTAATGTAAGGGGTGGGGGGTGATCTGAGGGGTGGTAGAGAGGGGAGAGATGATCGGAGGGTGGTAGAGAGGGGAGAGATGATCTGAGGGTGGTAGAAAGGGGAGAGATGATCGGAGGGTGGTAGTGAGGAGATGATCGGAGGGTGGTAGGGAGGGAGGAGAGATGATCGGAGGGTGGTAGGGAGGAGGAGAGATAACCGGAGAGATGGTAGATGATCTGAGGGGTGGTTGGGAAAAGGAGAGGGTGGTGATACAGCGAAATTCAGTATTGGACTTTTACACGTGATTACTTCTAGTGATTGCTCGGTCGGGAAGCGTCACTAACTTTCTCTCTCTCTCTCTCTCTCTCACACACACACACACACACACACACACACACACACACACACACACACACATATGTTGAGACTGACGCATATATCCACGTAAACATATGGGATAGAACCAATACCAATTGCTCTTACCATGTAATTAGGAGCCCACCCCAGAGCCTAGCGGGGGGCTCAAAGAACAGATATAGGGGGGTGGGGACCATAGTTGTCCTTCAAAACCTTCCATTTCCTCTTCTGAGACCTACACCTGAAGCAGGCATTACCTCTGTGTGTTTTTTTACTATAAGACTTGTATCTCTAGTTGGCTTTACATCCTTTACTAGATTTTGAGAATTTTTATCCAACTACTGGATTGTCGACCAAAAGGAGTCAGTCTTGTGCTCAACGACATATTTCCCGCGTGACTGTTGAACTGAGACTACTGTACTGTACTGCACAGTTCCTTGGATGATGGACGAGCAATAATAAGTTTGAAATGGGTGATACAATACTCATTCTCGATGATTCAGTAATTATTTATTTCATTATGATATTTATCCATTAATTACTTTTTAATTTTATTACTGGGAACAGTTCTCAGCAAACAAGAGGAAATCTTACTGAAATTTTTACACTTTTGAGTAAAAAACAACAACATTAAAATCGAATAAATAATTTTGTTTATTTAGAAAAAATAATAACCCCGGGTGGAGCAGACAGACAAACACATCCTTTTAATATTATACATAGTGAATATTATAATTCATTAATGTAAGTGAATAAATTGTTATGAGTTAACAGATTGATTTCTTATATACAGAACCTTTTGAAGACTGAAGCTCAAAATTACATAATATATTAAAATATAACATATATAACAGTGGTCAGAATATAATAGTATATAACAGTATACAAATATTTACATCATTATTTGTCTCAAACTTCAATACCTTAATGTCCTCAAGTTAATAATACTAACACCATTTTTAAGACACACGAGAACATCTTTACAACACAAGCAGATCAATTTAATCTATATACATTACTTGAAATTGTCTACCTGCTATATACAGCAACTAGGAGCATTAACATATGGCTCTTAAAAGATGTTTATATCTTAATATTTGTACTGTCTGTCTTGTATGTTTGGGGAAACAAAAACAATCCTACTACTACTACTACTACTACTATTACTATTACTGTTGCTACTACTACTACTACTACTATTACTATTATTATTTCTACTACTACTACTTTTTTTTTAATGTGGCCTCCAGCCTTCCCCAATAGTCACACCTTTGCTCCCCTTTTATCACCCTAATATTAAATATCCCCACACAAAAGTAGCTACCCTAGCCGTGTTGAGTTAGTTAAGCCACAGATCTAAGCTGCATTCAGTTACTGTTGCCTCAGTCAATATCTGTGACTGTTGTTGGTTTAGGGGCTGAAGATCTCGGTCCTCTAACTCATCGTCATCGACTCACATGGCGCAGCGATATAAAAATGAGTAAATAAAGAAATATAATCATAAAGATGCAGTAGTTTTTATCATTAGAGTGAAGAATATTATTATGAAAGAGTAACTCAGGATACGTACCATTTTTTTACATATCATTTTAATTAAACATTACAGAGGAAATTGTTCATGAATTTAATGAATGGGCTCACTCATAGTTACGGCTGTGCAGTGTGTTGAAAATAAACCCAATGAAAGACAAAGTATTTCATAAGGTTATATTATTTTATCTTGAAAAACTAATGTGGCAAAAGATTAATCCAAACTCACAAATTTCTTAAACAAAAAACAAGAAACAAATCAGAATATGGATAGAAACATAAGTATTTTCTATTGTATTCAAAAAGATTGTGTAGAGACAACCAAAACAAAGGGGGGAGGGGAGGCAGGAGAAGGGGTGGAGGAGGGGGAGGAGAAGGGGTGGGGGAGGGGGGAGGGGGGTACAGAGGCGTGCCGCCCCTGACCAACAGGTAAAGTGTAGCCTCACTCTCGTCACCTGCTGCTCGTCGTCATCATCACTGTAACATAAAACATAAATAACATGTTGTATTAAACAGATAATAAAGACAATAACAAACACGATCAGTATCTTTATTACGTATAAACATGATCACTAAATTTACCTGTGTAATAATAATAATAAACGGTTTATTAATAGAGTTGCAGCCGGTGGCTGAAAATATACAGACTTACATTTGATTTAGACATAATGATATAATATGCATTGAATACATTTACAGGGCTGTACAGTACATAAATCAGGAGTTGTTTATTATTTTCACAATAGATGGGATGGTGCTGTTCTTATATCTATCGGTGCGGGCTCTGATGGGCTGAATTTTGTTGTAGTGGCGGACTGCGCGAGTTGGGTGGGGGGCTGCCTGTAGCAGGTGGCGGCGATGGCGAGGGTGGTGCAGTAGTCCACGGCCAAACCTTTCCAGTGCTTGGTGGTGGAGGTCACTGAGGGATGGCATTTCCAGGGTGGAGAGAGCGTTGGTGTAGCCGGAGTATTCTGCGCCGAGCATGATTCTGCAGGCCCTTTTCTGTACCTTCTCTAGCTGACGTTGTTGGGTGGAGTTGAGAGAAGACGACCAGGCTGGTGACGCATACGTTAGTTTGGGGAGAATAAAGGCGTTGTAGATGGTCCTCAGCTCTGGCGTGGGTGTCCCAAGTGACCTAAGTCTTCGTAGCATGTAGAGACGGTACGAGGCTGCCTTGACTGTGTTATTTACATGGGCCTTCCAGTCAAGTTTGTTGTCTATAGTTACACCCAGGAGTTTGGCAGACTGCACCAGCTGGAGAGGATGTGTGTGTGTGTGTGTGTGTGTGTGTGTGTGTGTGTGTGTGTGTGTGTGTGTGTGTGTGTGTGTGTGTGTGTGTGTGTGTGTGTGTGTGTGTGTGTGTGTGTGTGTGTGTGTGTGCTATGGATGTGGAAGTGAGTGTTACAGGTGTGGGGTAGGTGCTACAGGTGTGTGGTGGTGGTGAGTGTTACAGGTGTAGGAGTAAGATGCTACAGGTGTGTGGTGGTGGTGGTGAGTGTTACAGGTGTAGGAGTAAGATGCTACAGGTGTGTGGTGCTGTACATGATGGCAGCATATACGTACAGATAAAGTAGATCTGTGTAGCTTTCTCCTCAACTGATGCTGCACTGGTTCTCAATTAAGTCATATTCCTGTAAAATAAAATATAAATTCGATGACATCACACTGACAATAAAAAGTGTCTGGCATTATCTGATCCACAGAGCAGGTAACACCTTTATGTTTACTATTTATAAGAAACCTACTAATATGTGTTCATATATTCTTCATAATTATATACTATGTGTGGTTATCAGCATAAACGAGTAGCATGCGCACCTACAGTGATTTATTTGCATATATATATATATATATATATATATATATATATATATATATATATATATATATATATATATATATATATATATATATATATATATATATATATATATATATATATATATATATATATATATACTTCATTTTTAGTCCATATAACACGCGGACTTTGAACATATAATCAACGACCTCACCAGCAAGGAATCGAACCCTCGACCTACTGGGTGTGACTAGGGAACGCTTACCGGCTAGGCCACAAGGACACTAAAAGCAGTTCTAGACTCTGTTATATTTCACACAAAGCCTGTTCATCGAGCTGATGGCGCCGTGAACCTCATTGGGAAACTGCCCGTGCCTCTTATGTGGTGTCAGTAGCATTTTACCGAATCCAGCTGGTATGAAACGCGAAGTACATATATATAGCCTACTTCATTTTTAGTCCATATAACACGCGGACTTTGAACATATAATCAACAACCTCACCAGCAAGGAATCGAACCCTTGCTGGTGAGGTCGTTGATTATATGTTCAAAGTCAACGTGTTATATGGACTAAAAATGAAGTATATATATATATATATATATATATATATATATATATATATATATATATATATATATATATATATATATATATATATATATATATATATATATATATGTGTGTGTGTGTGTGTGTGTGTGTGTGCAGGGTGGTGTAATGCATCTAGTGTGGCAGCACTATGTTAGTGTTAAGGTGCAAGCACTGCTTGCTCCCTCTCGCTTTCAGCTACCGCCACTGGCTAGCCCCCGTGGTGAACAGGGAAGCAACTTACACAAGTATTCGCCTGCCAGTACACATCCTCTTCACCATAGACTTCTGCTGTGCCTCCTCATGGCAACACACGTAACTGGGTGCCTCGTGGGCCCAGTCTTGACCATCAGGGGATCTCGGAGCTGCAGAGGGATGGCGCTTAGGCCCACTGGCATGTGGACACGTCCTGACACCCACCAACCACTGCCCCGCTGCCTTGCGGATTAGCCTTGGTAGGTATAAGGTTACAAGAGTATTCCCCCAAATGATAAATCTGAGGTGGAGCCCCGCATCAGGCAGACATGCTCACAGAGCTCCAACAAGACCCCAACGGCGGTATAGGTGGAAGAGGTGACCACCATGGGAACCCAACAACTACACCGGCAGAGGAAGGCAATGCATGATGGACAGGCTACTAAGGCAAAACCCAAGAAACGGGGCTATCGGCAGTCTATTGCACCTCTCCCTCTCCCCATTTGTTGGAACACTTGCACCACTGGATCAGGAAAAGTGAGAGCCAAGATGATAGGGAGTGGTAGTAACTCTCGACAGGAGCTGCCATGCACAGGCCAACCGGCCTATTGCAGACTCCTTATTTTCTTATGTTCTTATGTGTGGTTGCAGCCTGCGCTGCTGCCTCACCACATAAGTCAACTCATGTGCAACCATCATCCAGCTCATCATCAAAATACCTATATCCTCAAAAGTCTTATGGCGATGGGGCCAGGCAGAGATGACTGCCGGGAGTCCCGAGTCACAACTCTGCACATGGGCGGCACAGATAAGATGGTCGTTAATGCATTGGGATCTAGGCAGCAGTGCAATCCTGTCCTGTCTATGCAACTGAGCAGCCCCCCACGAGGACCCACTCTGCTCACCCCACATGGGGAGGGGGGGCTAGAAAAGGTGCCCCAAACATAGCCTGCCTAAAGGACCAACCTGGCCTGGCAACCATACCCAGCAACGTCATCCTTATGCAGTCGAAAACAATCTTAATTACAGATTAAACAAAAAACAAATTATACAACCTTTTATGGTCGCTGCATGGAATGGCAGGACCCTTCTAGATACTGGCACAAATGAGCGTCCTGAAAGAACTGCCCTTATGGCAAAAGAGCTGGCTAGGTATAACATCGACAGGGCAGTCGTTAGTGAGTCCCGACTCCCAGATGAGGGTCGTTTCTCAGAACAGGAGTCCGGCTATACCTTCTTCTGGAAGGGTAAGCCTGCTGCTGAGAGAAACCGTCAATGCACCCTACATAAGCTAATTGAAATGCCTGTTGGGATCAATGAGCGCCTCATGATGATCCGAGTCCCACTGTATCACTCACGTCATGCCTTCTTCATCAGTGCATACGCCCCAAACTGGATGCAGAGGATGACATCAAGGCGGCCTTTTATGCCGACCTTGACAAAGTACTAGCCTCTATCCCCAGAGAAGATAAGGTTGTGCTCCGTGGTGACTTCAATGCCAGAGTTGGCAGAGATGCTGACATTTGGCAGGGAACCATAGGGAGAAATGGACTAGGCAAGTGTAACCCCAACAGTGTACTTCTCAGCAAGTGTGGTGCACACAATCTCATTATTACTAATACTTTGTTTAGGCAAGGCAACAAATTCAAGGGTTGGCTCAGACCAATGCCGCACTGATCATCGGCTCGTCAGAGCCAAGCTCTCACCTCACGTCGCCCCAAAATGGCGAAGGCAACAAGCCTCCAGAAGAAATTTTAACACTAAGCATGTGGAGGATCCAGCGGCAGCACAAGTCTTCAGCGAGCAGCTCGAATAGGGGCTGATAAACAATCCGACAACAAACAACCCAAATCCCAGTGCTGAATGGGGTATTCTCGACACTGTCATGAGAAAAACCTGCAGAGAGACCCTCGACCAGATCTGAAGAATACACCAGGACTGATATCATGAAAATGACCACAAATCAATGTACTCGTCAATGATAAACGTGCTGCTTTAACCGACTGGCAGAACAACCTTCATTCTGGGAACTTCATAATCTAAAGAACAACTGGTTTAAAAATAAAGCATG
Source organism: Homarus americanus (assembly GCF_018991925.1). Classification (NCBI taxonomy): domain Eukaryota; kingdom Metazoa; phylum Arthropoda; class Malacostraca; order Decapoda; family Nephropidae; genus Homarus; species Homarus americanus. Next base: position 5,618,556 of record NW_024756914.1, read on the forward strand.
TGAAACGCGAAAACTTCAGATCAACACAAGAGGCACGAATTTTTCAATTCCATAAAAACATTTTATGGGCCAATCATTCATGGCGCAGCTCCCTTCCGCTCATGCTGATGGTAACTCCCTAATTAAAGATGAAGAAGGCATCCTTCAGCACTGGAAAGAGCACTACCATTCGTTGCTCAATCAAAACACCGTTGTGGATGTCCTGACTACCCACAGGACCCTCAGCACCCAGAGCTGACCCACCTCAGCTATCCTCCATCCCTGGATGAGGTAGATACTGCCATCAAACAGATGAAAAATAACAAAGCCTCAGGGCTTGATGGAATACCACACGAAGTGTATGAAGCAGGAGGACCTCTGCTTACCAGCCGTCTCCACTCTCTCCTGGAGAATATATGGGAAAAGGAGGAAATCCACCAAGCTCTTAAAGACGTCTCCATCGTCAATATTTATAAGAACAGGGGAGACCAGTCAGACTGTGGCAACTACCGTGGGATCTCGCTGCTGTCCATAGCTGGCAAGATTATCGCAAGTTCTCCTGAACAGACTTCTTCCTGAGGCGGGAAGCTTCCTCCCAGAATCTCAATGTGGCTTTAGACCATCACGTGGCACCACTGACATGATCTTTGTTACCCGCCAGATACAGACAAAGTGCACAGAGCAACATCGTGACCTGTACATGGCCTTCATCGACCTAACCAAGGCCTTCAACTCGGTCAACAGGGAAGCCCTACGGTGGACCCTCAGCGGTTTTGGTTGTCCAACAAAATTCATTGCCATTGTGAGGCAACTCCACGATGACATGAACGTCAATGCCCTACATAATCACACCCAGTCTGAGTTCTCCATAAACAAGGGTGTGTACTGGCACCAACTCTCTTTTACATTTTCTTGGCTGCCTTCCTTACTCGTGCCAGTGCCAATTTAGCCAGCGGGGTGAACATCGAGTACCGGGTGAAGGGAGGTCTTTTCTACACAAGACGACTCCAGGCAAGAACAAAGGTGTCAGCAGCTTTCATTACTGAACTTCAGTTTGCGGACGACCTCACCCTTGTCTCTCACACTGAACGTGACCTACAGATCCTGAACACCTACGCAGATGCTTATGAACACTTTGGCCTTGAGGTGAATGTACAGTCTCGTTCAAGATTCTTCAAATACTGCTGGAGACAGCTGGCAACTCAAGGCCGTTTGTTTACTATAGTACGTAGTATAATATAATACGAAACAACAAAGCCCAACCATTAATTAAGCATTGAAAAACTAAGTAACCAATCACCGATAACCTTTTACCTTCATTCATAATTTTTAGTACTACGCATAGTAAACAAACGGCCCTGAGTTGCCAGCTGTCTCCAGCAGTATTTGAAGAATCTTGAACGAATCTGTACGTAAGACTCAGATTGTCTTTCAGTCTGCCCCTGGTTCAGCCACACCTCCACCATCTATCCAGCTTAACGGTACTACCCTCTCTTTTGTTACCCACTTTCAGTATCTAGGCTCCCACCTGTCGACCACCGCGGTCGATGAAGAGATTCAACATCGGATCAGACGTGCATCTACCGTACAGTAGAGCCTTTGGCAGACTCCGTACCCATGTCTTCAGCTGTAGGGAGCTGAAATTATCAACAAAGTTGCACGTATTTCGAGCAGTCGTCCTCCCCACTCTGATATATGGCAGCGAGACATGGATCACATACAGGAAGCACCCCAAGGCACTTGAAAACTTTCACCAACGTAGTCTACATTCCATACTCCGAGTTCGCTGACACCAACTGTAGGAGCAAGGAGGCTACCATTATCCATGAAACTACGTTGGAATGACCATGTTACCCGCATGGACGACAGTAGACTGCCAAAGCAGCTACTTTACAGTAACCTAAGGAATAGTAAATGTAACTCGCGGGAAACTGAAAAGGTATAAGGATAGTCTTAAGACAAACCTGAAAAAGTGCCAAATCGACCCTCTCACCTGGGAGACGATTACTCCACACCGAAACACTTGGAGGAGCACCACACGAGAAGGTGTCGATAATTTCAAGTTAGGCCGACTGCAAACCAAGGCAGAGAAGCACCAACGCTAGAAAAACGCTGCCGCCTACCCTCCTTCACTAGATGTAGCCCTTCACATGTGCAACATATGTGAACGACTCCGTATCAGCCACTTTAGTCACCTCAAAACTCTCTTTGTATCATAGCTGGATGATCGTCATATTCGATTCCAAGTGACAGCAATGTAATACTGTAGTTGTAGTAGTTGTAGTGTTGCAGTGAATGTTCCCTGGAATGTGTGTTGCTGTAGATGTGGGTACTACGTGTTCCTGTAGGTCTTGAGCTGCACAAGGCATGTATGTGTGTGTGTTGCTGTATCTGTGTGGCGTGGTAGATCTTTGTTGCTATGGGTGTGAGTTACTTCGGGTTGTATGATGTAACGTGTGTGTGTGTGTGTGTGTGTGTGTGTTACTATAGGTGCGTGTTTTTATGTGTGAATTTGATACCCCGCGTGTGTTTTGGAGTAGGATATTGTTGTTGTAGTTTTGTAGTGCTATGTGCCTGTGTCTACAGGTGTGTGGTGGTGGAGAGCGTTACAGGTGTGGAAATGAGACGCTACATGAGTGTGTGCGGTGGTGGGTGTTACATGTATGGAAATATGATGCCACAGGTGTGCGTGTGGTGGTGAGTGTTACAGGTGTGGAAATAAGATGCTACAGGTGTGTGTGTGTGGTGGTGAGTATTGTGGTATTCAGTACAATATAGATGACGTAAACCTCACTCACCCGATTGACTACGTCTGGGTCCTGAAGGAGTGAACCGAGTAAACTGCAATATAAAACATAAATTGATCTTATTAAACAGACAGTGTTAAAGCATATTAATTCAATATTCTGTATATAACATTAATTTAATTGTTCATATTTCAAAATTTGGATCAGGCAAGCTCGGGGACCATGTTGATGATGATGGTATATGTGTGTGTAGTAATGCTTGGTTCACTGTCTATTCACGTTTCTTAGCCTTGTACACCTATCTTGTGACCCTGCGCTTGGTTACTCCTTGTCGCCACCCATCTTCCAGGCCTTATACAATCTTCCCCTTCTCTTTTTCACCCAATCTTCTTAATCGTACCACCACGAGTCCCGGCTTGGCGCTTCGTCCAGCCACACATCTTGTCAGGCTAACCTTTATCTGGCCCAGCACCTCGCTATACTTCCCGCCTACTGTCAACTCCCCGTAAACTGTTTCTCTTACATTCTATTTCCAGACTCTCCTTGGAACATAGAGTACTCCCAGTGGCGTAGTGCGAATGATGCTCTCGGTGAGTGTGTGTGTGTGTGTGTGTGTTGCTGTGGATGTGTTGCTTTAAGTAAACGTAGTTGTGAGTGTGTTTTAATGTTTTTTGTAATAATTGTGTTGCCGCAGGTGTGTGTGTGGTTGTTGATGTGCGTGGTTGGAGATGGGCGTGGTTGTTGATGTGCGTGGTTGTTGATGTGCGTGGTTGATAATGTGCGTGGTTGGAGATGTGCGTGGTTGATAATGTGCGTGATGTGCGTGGTGATAATGTGCGTGGTGGTTGGAGATGGGCGTGGTTGATGATGTGCGTGGTTGGAGATGGGTGTGGTTGTTGATGTGCGTGGTTGATAATGTGCGTGGTTGGAGATGTGCGTGGTTGGAGATGGGCGTGGTTGTAGATGTGCGTGATAGTTGAGTGTGCGTGTTTGGAGATGTGCGTGGTTGTTGATGTGCGTGGTTGTTGATGTGTGTGTTTGGAGATGTGCGTGGTTGTAGATGTGCGTGATAGTTGAGTGTGCGTGTTTGGAGATGTGCGTGGTTGTTGATGTGCGTGTTTGGAGATGTGCGTGGTTGTAGATGAGCGTGATAGTTGAGTGTGCGTGTTTGGAGATGTGCGTGGTTGTTGATGTGCGTGTTTGGAGATGTGCGTGGTTGCGAGATGTAGATGTGCGTGGTTGTTGATGTGCGTGTTTGGAGATGTGCGTGGTTGTAGATGTGCGTGGTTGTTGATGTGCGTGTTTGGAGATGTGCGTGGTTGTTGATGTGCGTGGTTGATAATGTGTGCGTGGTTGGAGATGGGCGTGGTTGATGATGTGCGTGGTTGGAGATGGGCGTGGTTGTTGATGTGCGTGGTTGATAATGTGCGTGGTTGGAGATGTGCGTGGTTGAGATGGGCGTGGTTGTAGATGTGCGTGATAGTTGAGTGTGCGTGTTTGGAGATGTGTTTGTTGATGTGCGTGGTTGTTGATGTGTGTGTTTGAGATGTGTGCGTGGTTGTAGATGTGCGTGATAGTTGAGTGTGCGTGTTTGGAGATGTGCGTGGTTGTTGATGTGCGTGTTTGGAGATGTGGTTGTAGATGAGCGTGAGAGTTGAGTGTGCGTGTTTGGAGATGTGCGTGGTTGTTGATGTGCGTGTTTGGAGATGTGCGTGGTTGTTGATGTGCGTGTTTGGAGATGTGCGTGGTTGTTGATGTGCGTGTTTGGAGATGTGCGTGGTTGTAGATGTGCGTGGTTGTTGATGTGCGTGTTTGGAGATGTGCGTGGTTGTAGATGTGCGTGGTTGTAGTCATACCCATAGCCAAATTCAAGCCGGCCCCATTGATGATCGACGACGAAGAGATTGACGCCCGTATTATTACATAAGAACATAAGAATGGAGGAAACTGCAGCGGGCCTATTGTCCCATACTGGGCAGTCCCGTTTACACCCAACTCCTATTGCTCATATATCCACCCAACCTATGTTTGAAGCTATCCAGCGTATTTGACTTAATTATGATGTTTGGTAACTTGCTCCATTCATCCACTACTCTATTTCCAAACCAATGTTTACCTATTTCGCGCCTAAATCTAAATTTGTCTAATTTAAAACCATTGTTACGAGTTCGCTCCTGGTTAGATAGTTTGAGTACCTTTGTTATGTCCCCTTTGTTTAGCCCTGACTTCCATTTATGAACCTCTATCATATCGCCCCTCACTCTGTCTCTCGAGGGAGAGCATATTAAGATGCTTTAACCTTTCTCTGTACTCAAGGTTCCTAATGCCCGGGATTAGTCTTTTCATTCTCCTCTGAATTCTTTCTAGGGATTCTCTATCTATTCTGTAATACGGTGATCAGAATTGAATTGCGTAATTCAAGTGAGGTCTCACAAGCGCAAGATATAGTTTTAGAATGACCTCTCTAATCTTGAAACTTACACTCCTTTGTATGAACCCAAGTACTTTGTTAGCCTTGTTTCGAGCAAATACCTATTGTTGACATGGTTTAAGATTCCTTCTTATTATTACTCCTAAATCTTTCTCACAGTCGGACTTCTCTTTAACATCGTTGTTCATCTGGTATCGGGTTTCTCTGTTTACATCTTCTAGGCTTTACATTTGTCCACATTGAATTTCATCTGCCATTTTTCAGACCGTTCGAATTATTTTTTTAGGATCTTCCTGTATTTTGCGGAGTCTTCGTCAGATTTAATTACACGCCCTATTTAGTGTCATCAGCAAATTTACTTATGTTGCTGCCTACGCCGATATCTATGTCGTTTATGTATATAATAAATATTAATGGTCCAATTACTGAGTTTTGGGTACTCCACTAGTAACGTTACTCAAATCGGATTTAGTGCCGTAAATGCTCACTCTCTTGAAGAGGGTCGTCGTGTTTCAACCCGAGTTTTAAACTAAACGAGTCCTGAGGGACACCGCAGTACTGTACTTAACGGGGTGGTGTGGCGGTAAGATTAACTAATTCCAATATTATAAATTAATTTTATTGAAATTAGTTAATTTTACCGCCACACCACCCCGTTAAGTACTGTACTGCGGTGTGCCTCAGGACTCGTTTAGTTTAAAACTCGGGTTGAAACACGACGACCCTCTTCAAGGGAAGATGTTGTTTAATAATACGGGCGTGAGTACTCCAAACAAGGCAGGTTGCTCGGCCTCATCATCTCTCGGACGGGAGTTAGTAAGTCCTACATTAGACCCGAAACACGTAAGTTTTATATGGTTTAACACCGCCACTCTACCCAAATATATTATATGTAGTCGTTAATAGTGATGGAACATACGATTGAATTAATTATCTCATACGTAACATGAGGAGGAGAGTTAATAAGACGAAATCCCTTTGATTCCACCCTATCTAGCAGTTGGACAGAAGAAGAGCCACCCCAGATATGAGAGCAGTACTCCAAGTTAGGTCGAATGAATCCCTTATAAACTTGAAGCAACTGCTCAGGAGTGAAGTAGCTACGGCACCTGTACTGCATTCCCAGCTTTCGCGAGGCAGCTTTAGCAATGTTGAGGATGTGTGGCTTCCATGACATAATTATTATATTAGAGGAAATGTTGAGGCCCAGCATATCTATTTTAGAATTTGCCAGAATGATTGCGTCCTGAAGTGTGTGGTGGTGTTTGTTCATTACGTCACTATGGCAGACGTGTGTAATCTCAATCTCACCTTACAATTTGCACTACTTCGTCTCTGTCTCTGAAATATAAAACATAAATTTTGTCACATTAGGCAGACAATGAAAATAATATCAAGCATTTTTATCATCTCTTCGATAATACATACAGAACTTACTTAATAATAACTGAATATTTAGAATATATATAAATATATATATATGTGTGTGTGTGTGTGTGTGTGTGTGTGTGTGTGTGTGTGTGTGTGTGTGTGTGTGTGTGTGTGTGTGTTCATGTTTTGCGTCATGGCAGGTCAGTGGTGATAAGAGGTATCCTTGGTATAAACACGTCCTCTCCTTTAGCTTTTCCTGTCAGTATTGTAGCTTCCAGTACATGTGGCATCATGTTCTTCACCACCAGTCTTGTGCCATTGCAAAGGATTGGTGGTTCAAGATTTCTTAAGAGCATTATAGGAGTTCCAATCTTGAGAGTTAGGTGGTGAGGAGGCATTCCAGCGGGCTCCAAAGAATTAAGGAATTCTGCAGGGTACTGGGACTGCAGGAGTTGAGTACACCACATCGTAACACTTGGAGGAGCACCACACAAGAAGGTGTCAATACTTTCGAGTTAGCCCGATTGCAAACCGAGGCAAACAAGCGCCAACGCCGGAAAGACGCCCCTCCCGTAGTAGATGGAGCCCTCCACATGTGCAACGAATGTGAACGATGCTGTAGGTCCAGTATCAGTCTCTTTAGTCACCTCAAAATTCATTAACCTAGGTGACATCCCTAATACCTCATATCATTGTATCATAGCTGGATGATCGTCATACTCGATTCCGAGTGACAGCAAAGTAGTGGTAGTAGTAGTTGTTGCTTTGGGTGTGTGGTGCTGTGAGTGTGTGTGTTGCTGTGAGTGTGTTACTGTGGGTGGGTGCTGCTGTGGTTGTGTGTTACTGTAGGTGTGCGTTGCTATAGGTGTGTGTTGCTGTGGGTGTGTGTTGCTGTGAGTTGTGTTATTGTGGGTGGGTTTTGCTGTGGTTGTGTGTTACTGTAGGTGTGTGTTGCTCTGGGTGTATGTTGCTGTGAGTGTGTGTTGCTGTGAGTGTTACTATGGGTGGGCGTTGCTGTGGTTGTGTGTTACTGTACGTGTGTGTTGCTGTGGGTGTGTGTTGCTGTGGGTGTGTTGTTGTGGGTATGTGTTGCTGTGGGTGTGTGTTGCTGTGGGTGTGTTGCTGTTGACACCACTGACATAATCTTTGCTGCCCGCCAGATACAGGAAAAGTGCAGAGAACAGCGTCGTGACTTGGACATGGCCTTCTTTGACTTGGTCAATAGGGTAGCCCTCTGGCGGACCCTCAGCCGTTTTGGCTACCCACCAAAATTCATCGTCATAGTGAGGCAACTCCACGATGACATGAACGGTAGTGTCTTGTACAATGGCATCCAGTCTGAGTTCTTCCTCATCCAAACGGGGGTAAAACAAGGATGTGTTCTGACACCAACTCTTTTCCATTCTCTTGGCTGCCTTTCTTACTCGTGCTAATGCCAATTTAGTCCACGGTGTGGACATCCAGTTCCGGATGAAGAGTCTTTTCAACATAAGATGACTCCAGGCAGGAACAACTGTGTCGGCAGCTTCTATTATTGAACTTCAGTACTCAGATGACCTCACCCTCGTCGCTCACACTGAATGCGACCTACAGGAGATCCTAAACACCTATGCAAATGCGTATGCCCACTTCAGCCCTACAGTAAATGTACGTAAGACTCAGATTCTCTTTCAACCTACCCCTGGTTCAGACACACCTCCATCATCCATCCAGCTTAACTTTAATAACCTCTCTAATATTACCCCCGTTTCAATATCTTGGCTCCCACCTGTCCTCCACCACAGACATCGATGAAGAGATTCAACATCAGATCAGATTGCATCTCAAGCCTTTGGCAGACTCTGTACCTGTGTCTTCAGCTGTAGGGAGCTGAAATTATCTACAAAGTTGCACATATATCGAGCAGTGGTCCTTCCTACCCTGCTATATGGCAGTGAGACATGGGTCACATACAGGAGGAACCTAAATTCATTTGAAAACTTTCACCAACGTAGTCTACGTTACATCTTCCGAGTTCGCTGGGAAGACAAGAGAACAAAATAATGCCAGTATTGTCGCTGATACCAACTGTAGGAGCATCGAGGCTACCAATATCCATGAACAACTACATTGACTGGCCATGTTACCCACATGGATGACAGTAGACTGCCAAAGCAGCTACTTTACAGTCACCTAACGAATAGTAAATGTAACGCTGGTAGGCAACTGAAAAGGTATAAGGATAGTCCAAAGACAAACATGAAGAAGTGCCTAATCGACCCCCTCACCTGGGAGACCATTACTCAACACCGTAACGCTTGGAGGAGCACCACATGAGAATATGTCATTACTTGCGAGTTAGCCTGACTGCATACAGAGGCAGACAAGTGCCAACACCGGAAAGACGCTGCCGCCACTCCATACGCACTATATAGTATGTACCCCTCCACACATGCAACATCTGTGGAAGAACTTGTTGGTCCCGTATCGGCCTCCCAAGTCACCTTTGAGCTCATCAATGAAGGAGGTGGGCGCCTCGAACTGGTGAACAACGTTACCGATAAGGGCAAATGGTTTCAGTCTCAATAAACAAGAACTTACAGATGCCAATGTCCAAAGGTACGGTAGGCCAGTGGAAGGTTTGCCATCTTAATGCGTGTGTGGCTCCTCCTATGACGTCTATCACGCCATGGTGCGCAAGAAAGGGGGCTTCATATGCATGAGGCATGCCGAAGTAAGGGATGTCACAGCAAATATGTTGAAGGAAATCTGCCATGATGTCATGGTAGAACCGACCCTCCTTCCATTGGACGGTGAGATCTTCCAACATAGGACTTCAAACACATTCAACGAAGCCCGTGGTGACGTCAGTGCTCGAGGATTCTGGACGCTGGGACAGCGAACCTTCTTCGACATCAGGATTTTTTATCCCATGGCCGCATGTCATCGTAACTTAGCTCTCGATGCTGCACACAGGAGGAACGAGAATGACAAGATAAGGGCATACTGGGAGAGAATTCAGAACGTTGATCAAGGCAGCTTCACTCCTCTAGAGTTCACAACCTCTGGTGGGATGGGACCAAGTGCAAGATGTTTCTACGCCAGACTCGCGGAGGTAATCTCCGAACAGAAGCAGCAGCCCAGAAGTTATGTTACAGCTTGGATGAGATGGCGACTGTCCTCTCCCCTTCAGTCGGCTTTGCTCTGCCTCAGGGGAACGAGAGCTTCGGCCCCAAAGCCGACAACAGCTGCAGATATTGACTATGAGGCAACAGTCACTGAATGCCGCATAGATCTGCGGTTCAGCTAACTCAACACAGCTAGGATAGCTACTTATGTATTAGGATATTTAATATTAAGGTAATAAAATAGCGGCGAAGGTGTGGCTATTGGGGGAGGCTGGAGGCCACGTTAATGTGGGTGTATTACTGTAGATGTGTTACTGTAGGTGAGTGCTGCTGTAGGGGTGTGTTGCTGTGGGTGTATGTTACTGTGTATTGGTGAGTCTTACAGGTGTGGTAGTAAGATGCTACAAGTGTGTGATGGTGGTGAGTGTTACAGGTGTGGGATTAAGATGCTACAGGTGTGTGATGATGGTGAGAGTTACAGGTGTGGGACTAAGATGCTACAGGTGTGGTGGTGGTGGTGGTGAGTGTTACAGGAGTGGGAATAAGATGTTGCAGGTGTGTGGTGGTGGTTAGAGTTAAAGGTATGGGAGTAAGATGCTACAGGTGTTTGGTTGTAGTGATTATTACAGGTGTGGGAGTAAGATGCTACAGGTGTGTGGTGGTGGTGAGTGTTACAGGTGTGGGAGTAAGATGCTACAGGTGTGTGGTGGTGGTGAGTGTTACAGGTGTGGGAGTAAGATGCTACAGGTGTGTGGTGGTGGTAATTGTTGTACATTTGGTCATGATGGCAGCATTACTGGTAAAGTAGACCTGTGTAGCCTCACTCACCTCCGTCTCTGTTCGGCAGCTTCCTGCTCTCTGTAAAATAAAACATAAATTAGATGTCACATTAAACAAACAATAAAAGCTGTATCAAGCATTATATGACCCTTATTATATATATATATATATATATATATATATATATATATATATATATATATATATATATATATATATATATATATATATATATATATATATATATATATATGAACAATACCTCAGTAGTCAGGAATCCAACGTAATCTCACTTGACTTGAAATGATGCAACCTAAACTAACCTAATCTAACTAACCTAACCTAACCTAAACTAACCTAATCTAACTAACCTAACCTAACCTACACACAACATGGAAAGGAAAAATTTCACAGGTATTTGATACATTGAGTGTAATGTAATATTTGGTAGCCTGAGGATAGTTTGTGTTTATTATTTTGTGTTTATTATTACTTTTATTAATTATTATTATTATTATTAATTATTTTTATTTATTATAATTATTGTTATTATTATTATTTATTATTATTTTTAATTTTTATCATTTATGAATGTTATTATAAATTATAATTATTATGATAAATTAATATTATTTATTTAGTTATTTATTATTATTATTAATTATATATATATTTATTAATTAATTAGTATCATCTTTATTAATTATTATCAATTATTAATTATTATTATTATTATTTTTTATCATTATTTACTAATATTATTATTAATTAGTATTGTTAATATCAATTATTATATTTTCCGTAGGTGTGTGTTAGTGTACATTTTTGTTTCTCTAGGTTTGTGCTGCCACAATGTGTGTTGCTGTATGTCTGTGTCGCTGTAGATGTAAGTGTTTACCTAGATGTGAGGTACACCTGTCGTTATATTGTGATAAGTGTGTGGTGCAATACATGTACAAGTGTGTCTGTACAACTGTGCAATTTTGGGTGGATGTTCTTCTGGCCGTGTGTTGCTCTCATTGTGTGTGGATATGGGTATGTTTTACGGTACAGATGTGTTAGGTAAGCGTGTATGTTTCTACAGGTGTATGTTGCACAAGGTATGTGTTTATTGTTGTATACGGGTGCTGCTCTGGTGCGGGTTCATGTGGGTTCTACAGTGCTGAGGATGTGTGCTGTTGTGGGTGTGTGGTGGTGGTGAGTGTTACAGGTGTGGGAGTAAGATGCCACAGGTGTTACAGGTGTCGGAGCAAGATGCTACAGGTGTGTGGTGGCGTTGATGAGTGTTACTGTTACAGGTGTGGGAATAAGATGCTACAGGTGTGTGATGGTGGTGAGTGCTACAGGTGTGGGAGTAAGATGCTACAGGTGTGTGGTGGTGGTGAGTGTTACAGGTGTGGGAGCAAGATGCCACAGGTGTGTGGTGGTGGTGAGTGTTACAGGTGTGGGAGTAAGATGCTACAGGTGTGTGGTGATGAAGGTGAGTATTACAGGTGTGGGAGTAAGATGGTATAGGTGTGTGGTGGTGGTGAATGTTACAGGTGTGGGAGTAAGATGCTACAGGTGTGTGGTTGTAGTGAGTATTACAGGTGTGGGAGTAAGATGGTACAGGTGTGTGGTGGTGTTGATGAGTGTTACAAGTGTGGGAGTGAGATGCTTCAGGTGTGTGGTGGTGTTGATGAGTGTTACAAGTGTGGGGGGCAAGATGCTACAGGTGTGTCATGGTGATGAGTGTTCAGGTGTGTGAGTAAGATGCTACAGGCGTGTGGTGGTGGTGAGTTTTACAGGTGTGGGAGTAAGATGCTACAGGTTTGTGGTGGTGTTGAGTTTTACAGGTGTGGGAGTAAGATGCTACAGGTGTGTGGTTGTGACTGTTATAGGGGGGGAGTAAGATGGCACAGGTGTGTGGTGGTGACTCTTACAGGTGTGAGATTAAGATGTTACAGGTGTTTGATGGTGGTGAGTGTTACAGGTGTGGGATTAAGATGCTACAGGTGTGTGGTGGTGGTGAGTGTTACAGGTGTGGGAGTAAGACGTTACAGGTGTGTGGTGGTGGTGAGTGTTACAGGTGTGGGAGTAAGATGCTACAGGTGTGTGGTGGTGGTGAGTGTTACAGGTGTGGGAGTAAGATGCTAAAGGTATGTGGTGGTGACTCTTACAGGTGTAGGATTAAGATGTTACCGGTGTTTGATGGTGGTGAGTGTTACAGGTGTGTGAGTAAGATGCTACGTGTGTGTGGTATTGGTGAGTTTTACAGGTGTGGGAGTAAGATGCTACAGGTGTGTGGTGGTGATTGTTCAGATGTGGAGTAAGATGCTACCGGTGTATGGTATTGGTGAGTGTTACAGGTGTGGGAGAAAGATGCTACAGGCGTGTGGTGGTGGTGAGTGTTACAGGTGTGTGGTGATGGTGAGTGTTACAGTGTGGAGGTAAGATGCTACAGTTGTGTGGTGGTGGTGAGTGTTACAGGTGTGGGATTAAGATGTCACAGGTGTGTAGTCGTGGTGAGTGTTACAAATGTGGGAGTAACATGCTACAGGTGTGTGGTAGTGGTGGTCAGTGTTGCTTGTGTGGGAGTAAGATGCTACAGGTGTGTGGTGGTGAGTGTTACAGGTGTGGGAATAAGATGCTACAGGTGTGTGGTGGTGATGGGTCTGTTACAGGTGAATAAGATGCTACAGGTGTGTGGTGGTGGTGGTGCAGGTGTGGGAGTAATATGCTACAGGTGTGTTGTGGTGGTGAGTGTTACAGGTGAGTAAGATGCAGGTGTGTGTGGTGTGAGTGTGTGTAGTAAGACAGGTGTGTGGTATTGGTGAGTGTTGGGTGAGTAAGATGCTAGAGGTGTGTGGTGGTGGTGAGTGTTAGTAGATGCAGGTGTGTGGAGTGTTAAAGGTGTGGGGTAAGATGCTACAGGTGTGTGCTGGTGGTGAGTGTTACAGGTGTGGTAAGATGCTACAGGTGTGTGGTATTGGTGAGTGTTACAGGTGTAAGATGCTAGAGGAGGTGGTGGTGAGTGTTACAGGTGTGGGAGTATGATGCTACAGGTGTGTGGTGGCGGTGAGTGTAAAGGTGTGGGAGTGCTGGTGTAGTGTTACCTACAGGTGTGTGTGGTGGTGAGTGTTACAGGTGTGGTAGTAAGATGCTACAGGTGTGTGGTGGTGGTGAGTGTTACAGGTGTGGGAGTAAGATGCTAGAGGTGTGTGGTGGCGGTGAGTGTTAAAGGTGTGGGAGTAAGATGCTACAGGTGTGTGGTGGTGGTAATTGTTGTGCATTTGGTCATGATGGCAGCATTACTGGTAAAGTAGACCTGTGTAGCCTCACTCACCTCCGTCTCTGTTTGGCAGCTTCCTGCTCTCTGTAAAATAAAACATAAATTAGATGTCACATTAAACAGACAATAAAAGCTCTCTCAAGCATTATATATATATATATATATATATATGCTGATAACCACAAGGAAAGAAGAAAACACGAAGTTCCCAAGCGCTTTCGTGTAATTCACATCTTCAGGGGTGGGTACAGACTAAGGAGTACAAAACAAGATTTGTAACCAGGTGAGAAGGTTGGGTCACCTTACCCTCTGACCTGACTACCGACCGTTGCCGTGCTATTTAAAGATTAGTAGGGTCATTTCCTAATACCTAACCATTGTGGACCTGATCTCACCCTCCTCTGTATATATACACCTTGGTTTGTACTCCTTAGTCTGTACCCACCTCTGAAGATGTGAATTACACGAAATCGCTTGGGAACTTCGTGTTTTCTTCTTTCCTTGTGGTTATCAGCATATACCTAGATCACGCGCACCTACAGTGATTTACTTGCATATGCATATATATATATATATATACTGTATATCGGCGACCTGTGGGGTAATGGTCAGCATGCTTGCCTTGCAAATGGTTGCACTCGAGTTCGATCCTCAGGCAGGGTTAAGCATGGGCAATTTTTTACGCCATTGTCTCTGTCTACCCAGCAGTAATTAGGAACCTGGATGTTAATCGATCTGTGGATGGTGTTCCGGGGTGATAGTTAGCCAGTGCAGTTGGCAAGTTGTCCTGTCTTCTGGGACTATTCATTGACACTGTGTCATGCAGCTCGTTAAATTGGGGGTGGGGGGGTGGAGTAACGCCATCTTATACACAAGGAAATACAGTAATATCTCCGTTAGCTGGAATTCCCCAAACCCAGAACTCTGAGAGCAGGAATTGAAATTTTCTCGGAAAATCGTTCCCAAGGCCGGAATTTTCCGGAAAATTCCAGATTTCAGAATGATTTTCTGAGGGGCACATTTTCCAGAAGTTTTTATAACATTTTTCCGATACCCGGAAAATTCCCGGGATGAGGGATATTTTTCTCGGTTCGAGAGAGTCGTTCTATTACCCGGAAATCTCTCATTCCTGGAAATGGTCTGCACCAATTGCTCCGGCTAATGGGGTTTATCACTGTATTGAGTTTCTTAACTGGTGGCAGCGTAGGTACTAGGTAGTAGACAACTACCAAACAGGGAGGTGCTACCTCCTGGGAAGATATTGGAAGCATAATGTGCTGTCTAATGGTAGACCCTGCTGCCATGTGTGACCAAGTCCCAGGTTGCTGATCTGAATTTGTCTCATTTACACAGAATTGCAGGGTCTCAATTGTTTCTCTTACTATTGACAACTCAACATACATATATTGTTTCTCACTTTTGATCTTTTTTCATTTTTGTATTTCTTTATTGTTCTTTATTATTATTATTATTATTATTATTATTATTACAGTGTTTTTGTTATTATTATTATTATTATTATTATTTTATTATTATTTTTATCTTCATTTTTCTTATTATATATTTTATTTTATTTATTTATTTATTTTTCATTTTTTTTTACAGGGATTAGCCCACCCGGGCACAGGTCGCTGTACATTTTTATTCTCAAGGTTTGTGTTTTACAGGAGAGGTGTCATGTTGTGTATCTATATTGCTATACATGTATGTTGATGTGGTTGTGAATTGCTGTAGAGGTGTGGTGCTGTGCTGTGGATGGGGTATTGCTACATTGTGAGTGTGTGTGTGCTCAGGGTGGTGAAATGCGTCTAGTGTGGCAGTATTATGTTAGTGTTAAAGTGCAAGCACTGCTTGCTTCTCGCTTTCAGCTGCCGCCGCTGGCTAGCCCTCGTGGCGAACAAGGGACCAACTTGCATAAGTCTTCCCTTGCCAGTACACAGCCTCTTCACCATCAAGATTCCTGCTGTGCTTTCTCGTGGCAACACACGGCAACTGGGTGTCTCGTGGGCCCAGGCTAAACCAGCAGTGGATCTCGAAGCAGCAGTGGACCCCAGAGGGATGGCACATAGGCCCACCGGCATGTGAAGACGTCCTAGCACCTACCAACCACTGCCCCGCTGCCTTACAGATTAACCTTGGCAAGTATAAGGCTACGGGAGTAAACCCCCAAGTGATAAATCAACGGTGGAGCCCCGTATCAGACAATCATGGTTACAGAGCTCCAACAAGACCATAACGGCGGTATAGGTGGAAGAGGTGACCAACATGGGGACCCAACGACTACACCGGCAGATGAAGGCAATAGAAGATGGATAGGCTACTAAGGCGAAACCCAACAAGCTGGGCTATCTGAAGTCCATTGCAACTCTCCCTCTCCCCAGTCGTGTCAACACTTGCATCACTGGGGTCAGGAAAAAGGAGAGCCAAGATCCTGCTGTGGACCGCCCAGCCAGATCAGTCATCAGCTTTTTATCAACTGTATAAATCAAAGGTTAGAGATACAATAGGTCCCCTTAAAACTACGACAGGAGAAATGACTGATGATGAGTTAGAAATGTGTAGTACGTTAAATAGTCATTTTCGCTCCGTATTCACAAATGAAAACCTAGCACAGTTTCCAGAAGTTCATAAGGTATATAACGACAGTATAGAAAATATGTTGATGAATATCAATATTACTAGTAACGATGTGCTTAAAGTAATTAACAAACTGAAGCCTCATAAATCGCCTGGTCCAGACGAGGTATATGCTAGAATATTAAAAGAATGTAGAGATGAGTTGAGTAATCCATTAGCAGTTTTATTTAATAAGTCATTAGAATCGGGCCTAGTGCCAGAAGCTTGGAAACTTGCAAATGTAGTTCCGATTTTCAAAAAGGGTGATAAATCAATAGCATCAAATTACTGTCCCATTAGTCTCACGTCAATCATAGGCAAGTTGCTAGAGTCAATTATTGCTACAAAAATCAGAAGCCACCTTAAAACATTCAACTTAATTCATTCTTCTCAGCACGGGTTCACCCAGGGACGTTCTTGTCTCACAAATTTGCTTAGCTTTTTCTCAGAAGTATTTGAAGCGGTAGATAATGATAAGTCATATGATATAATTTATTTAGATTTCAGTAAAGCATTCGATAGAGTCCCTCATGAGATTGATAAGGAAGAAGCTATTATGGAATAGGTGATCAGTATTAAAATGATTTCAGGTCATGGTTAACTGGTTTCAAAGAGTCAGCATAAATGGATTAAAGTCAGACTAAAAGGTCATGAGTTCTAGGATCTGTATTAGGGTCTTGCTGTTTGTTATATTCATTAATGATCTGATTTTAGGCATAACTAGTAGGATTAGTAATTTGCAGATGATACCAAAATGGGGAGAGTGATAAATTCAGACAGTGACTTTGAACACCTTCAAAGAGATCTAGATACCTTACATGAGTGGTCAGTAGACTGGCAAATGAATTTTAATAGTGATAAATGCAAGGTACTACAGATAGGGAAGACGAATACAAACGTTAAGTATAAACTAGGTAACACGTAAATAGAAAACTCAGTTTGTGAAAAAAAATCAAGGTGTATTTGTTAGCAACGACTTGAAACCTAGAAAACAATGTATTAGCGTTCGCAACAAGGCAAACAGGATTCTTGGGTTCATATCTAGGTCTGTGAGTAACAGAACTGCTGACGTTATCTTGAAACTTTACCTAGCATTAGTGAGGCCACACATGGATTATGTGGTTCAGTTCTGGTGTCCTTATTATAGAATGGACATAGATTCTTTGGAGAGAGTACTAAGAAGAATGACAAAAATGATCCATAATATTAGAAACCTTCCATATGAAGAAAGACTGAAAAGCAGGCTTACATTCATTAGAGGCGTAGAGTTAGGGGAGATATGATAGGGTGTACAAGTGGGTAAGTGGGATTAACAAGGGTAAAATGGAAGATGTTCTGAAGCTCAGTAATAACGAAATAACTAGAACAAATGGCTTTAAATTAGATAAATTCCGATTCAGAAAGGATATAGGCAAGCACTGGTTTGGTAATAGAGTTGTGGATATGTGGAATAGGCTACCGAGTGCTATAGTAGGATCAGGAACCTAGGGAGCTTCAAGACGAAGTTGGATAGGCACATGGAAGTGCTGGGATGGGTGTGAAAGGGATCTGCCCTGTATGGGCCAGTCGGCCTCCTGCAGTATCCCACTTTCTTATGTTCTTATGTTCTTATCAGCCTTTTGAGTCGCCTCAGAGCTCACTAACGTAGGTGAAATTCTTAATAACTCATATCATTGTATCATAGCTGAATGATCGTCATACTCGATTCCGAGTAACAGCAAAGTACTAAATGCATGTGTATGTGTGTGTGCGTTAGTGCGTGTGTGTGTGTGTGTTATAATGTATTAAGTTTCTTGTTGTGGGTGTCTTTTGCTGTAGATGGGTGTTGCTATAGATGGGTGTTGCTGTGAGTGAGTGTTGGTATAAGTGGGTGTTGCTGTGGGTGTGTTGCTGTGGGTGTGTTGCTGTGGGTGTGTTGCTGTGGGTGTGTGTGCTGTGTGCATGCTGCTGTGGTTGAGTGTTGCTGTGGGTGTGTTACTGTTGGTGTGTGTGTTGCTGTGGGCGCGCCTCGCAAGCGAGCGGACCCGAGTTCGATCCCGGGCAGGGTGAAACTATGGGCCAGTTTCTTTACTCCTTTTGCCTCTGTCTATCCAGCAGTAATTGGAAACCTAGATGTTATCGATTTGCGGATCGTGTTCCGGGGTAATGGTTAGCCAGTGCAGTTGGCGAGTTGTCCGGTCTTCTCGGATTGTTCCTTGACACTGGGTCATGCAACTCGTAACTCAGGGTGTGGTTGTTGTGTTGGCGACAGCTTATACACTTTACACAAATTCACGCCTTGGTGGCCCTTGGGCGGGCCATCCTTGATTTCAAGGGGCTTCCATTATTATGGTGGTGGTGAGTGTTACAGGTGTGGAAGTAAGATGCTACATGTATGTGGTGTGGTGAGTGTTACAGGTGTGGGAGTAAGTTGCTGCGGGTGTGAGGTGGTGTTAAGTTTTACAGGTGTGGGGTAAGATGCTACAGGTGTATGGTGGTGGTGAGTGTTACAGGTGTGGGAGTAAGATGCTACAGGTGTGTGGTGGTGGTGAGTGTTACAGGTGTGGGAATAAGATGCTACAGATGTGTGGTGGTGGTGGTGAGTGTTACAGGCGTGGGGTAAGATGCTACAGGTGTGTGGTAGTGGTGAGTGTTACGGGTGTGGGAGTAAGATGCTACGGTGTGAGGTGGTGGTGAGTGCTACAGGTGTGGGGTAAGATGCTACAGGTGTGTGGTGGTGGTGAGTGTTACAGGTGTGGGAGTAAGATGCTACAGGTGTGTGGTAGTGGTGAGTGTTACAGGTGTGGGAATAAGATGCTACAGGTGTGTGGGTGGTGGTGGAGTATTACAGGTGTGGGAGTAAGACGCTACAGGTGTGAGGTGGTGTTAAGTGTTACAGGTGTGGGAGTACGATGCTACAGGTGTGTGGTGGTGGTGAATATTACAGGTGTGGGGAGTAGATGCTACAGGTGTGTGTGGTAGTGGTGAGTGTTACAGGTGTGGGAGTAAGATGCTACGGGTGTGAGGTGATGTTAAGTGTTACAGGAGTGGGAGTAAGATGCTACAGGTGTGTGGTGGTGTTAAGTGTTACAGGTGTGGGAGTAAGATGCTACAGGTGTGTGGTAGTGTGGTGAGTGTTACAGGTGTGGGAGTAAGATGCTACAGGTGTGAGGAGGTGTTAAGCATTACAGGTGTGGGAGTAAGATGCTGCAGGTGTGTGGTGGTGGTGAGTGTTACAGGTGTGGGAGTAAGATGCTACAGGTGTGAGGTGGTGGTGAGTGTTACAGGTGTGGGAGTAAGATGCTATAGGTGTGTGGTGGTGGTGGTGAGTGTTACAGGTGTGGGAGTAAGATGCTACAGGTGTGTGGTAGTGGTGAGTGTTACAGGTGTGGGAGTAAGATGCTACAGGTGTGTGGTGGTGGTGAGTGTTACAGGTGTGGGAGTAAGATGCTATAGGTGTGTGGTGGTGGTGAGTGTTATAGGTGTGGGAGTAAGATGCTACAGGTGTGTGGTGGTGGTGAGTGTTATAGGTGTGGGAGTAAGATGCTACAGGTGTGTGGTGGTGGTGAGTGTTATAGGTGTGGGAGTAAGATGCTACAGGTGTGTGGTGGTGGTGAGTGTTATAGGTGTGGGAGTAAGATGCTACAGGTGTGTGGTGGTGGTGAGTGTTACAGGTGTGGGAGTAAGATGCTACAGGTGTGTGGTGGTGGTGAGTGTTACAGGTGTGGGAGTAAGATGCTACAGGTGTGTGGTGGTGGTAATTGTTGTACATTTGGTCATGATGGCAGCATTACTGGTAAAGTAGACCTGTGTAGCCTCACTCACCTCCGTCTCTGTTCGGCAGCTTCCTGCTCTCTGTAAAATAAAACATAAATTAGATGTCACATTAAACAAACAACTGAATTTAAAGGGACTGAGATAAGAGAAGCTTTTATACACTGGATGACCTCACATAACATCAGGTCAATAACATAGGACTCACTAATCCACACACCTCGTCTACGGCATGTTATGGTAATTAAGGACAGTCGAACCTTGAATGTAAATGGAAGTGTTTACTGCATTCCATGTAGCAATTCTAATGGAAATTATGTAGGTTTGACTGGGAAAGCATTACAACTTAGTATGAAACAAAAGAGAGGACTCAAATCACGACTAACTTAAATGTCTACTATGGAAATAGTTTAAGTATGACTAATAAAATGGTTGAAATCAGGTCGTTGGTACGTACTGAAAAAATCGGTATAATAGCATTCACAGAAACATGGATAATCTTAGACTCACGTGAGTTACCTGTCGAATACCAAATTGCAAGTTACAAATTATTCCATACCGATGGGCAGATTAGGAAAGGAAGCGTGTAGCAATCTATTTAAGGGATAATCTGAAATGTGAAATAAATAAGGAAATAAAAACTGAACTTAATACAGAAACAATTTGGATAGAATTAACCGATTGTAGGGAAAATTTTATCTCGATAGAGTTAATGAGCAACTATTTGTGATGAATTGTGTCGGGCATCAAGACAGAGCAAAATCTGTATATTAGGCGACTTTAACTTTAGTCATAATAGATTGGACCGACCTTACGGGTAACTCAGAATCAGAGGATTTATTTATTTAATTTATTTTTTAAATAGTTCAGGATTGTTTCCTAAGTCAACATATAGCCGAACCCACCCAGGGTAATAATATACTCAATTTAGTTCTGTCGAACAAAAAAACCTCATTAGTAATGTCGAGGTAAGGAACAAACAAGCTAACAGCGATCACAAAGAAGTGAGATTCAAAGTAAAACTTAATGTCAGTCAAAAGGAAAATGCCATTTAGGTCCCAGAGTCTAGAAGGGCAAACTTTGATAGGTTGAAAAGGCAAGATTGGAAGATACCGGGAAGCTACCAGATAACGTTGGAGAAATTAACAATAATCTGAACAGACACTTTTCAACATTTTTCACCACCGAAAGTTTTAACATAATAACCGAGGCACCGACTTTATAGAGAGATATTGAAGAAAATAGATTAAGCGAGATAGTAGTGACCAGTAACGATGGTAATAAACCAATAGCCAACTAAAGACTAATAAGTCACCAGGTTCAGATTAGATATTTGCCAGAGTATTAAAGAAATGTAAGGAAGAGCTCAGTATGCCCTTAGCAAACTTGTTTAACACGTCATTAAAAACGGGTGTCATACCAGAATCCTGGAGGACAGCGAGCGAATGTGATACCGGTTTTCAAGAAGGGAGATAGATCACTATCCTCTAACTATCGTCCTATCAGTTTAATATCAATTGTAGGCAAGTTGCTAGAAGCAGTAATTTCAAATTCTATTTGAAATCACCTAGAGAGGCACGGGTTGATCAATGATTCCCAACATGGCCTCACAAGTGGGCGTTCATGTCTGACAAATGTATTTACATTCTTTTCAACTGTTTTAAAATCAGTGGATGATGGGCAAGATTATGATGTGGTATACCTCGACTTTAGCAAAGCCTTCGACAAAGTCCCCCACGAGTGACTAATACGAAATGTGGAGGCTCATGGCATTGGAGAAAATATTTTAAAATGGATTAGGGCGTGGTTTCTGGACAAAAAAACAAAACAACGTGTTAGCATTTACGGCACTAAATCCGATTGGGGTAACGTCATTAGTGGAGTGCCCCAAGACTCAGTACTTGGACCATTACTATTTATTATACAGTACAGTATACATAAACGATATAGATATAGGCATAGACAGCAACGTATGAAAATTTGCTGATGACAATAAAATAGTGCGTGCAATTAAATCTGACGAAGACTCCGTCAAACTATAGGAAGAGCTAAAAAAAATCACATGGTTTGAAAAATGGCAGATGAAATTGAATGTAAATAGAGAAACCAGATACCAGATGAACGACGTTGTTATACAGAAATCCGACTGTGAGAAAGACTTATGAGTAATGATCAGTAGGATTCTTAAACCAAGACAACAATGTGTATTTGCTTGAAACAAGGCTAACAAAGTACTTGGGTTCATACAAAGGAGTGTTAGTTACAAGACTAGCGAGGTTATCCTAAAACAATATCTTGCGCTTGTGAGACCTCACTTGGATTACACTGTTCAGTTCTGGTCACCTTACTACAGAATGGATATAGGATCCCTAGAAAGAATTCAGAGGAGAATGACAAGACTAATTCCGGACATTAGGAACCTTGAGTACACAGAGATGATAAAGCATCTTAATTTGCACTCCCTCGAGAGACGTAGAGTGAGAGGCGATATGATTGAGGTGTATAAATGGAAGTCAGAGCTGAACGAAGGTTCTCAAACTATCCAACTAAGAGCGAACTCGAAGCAATGGTTTTAAATTAGACAAATCTAGATTTAGGCGCGAGATAAGTAAACATTTGTTTGGAGATAGAGTAGTGGATGAGTGGAACAAGTTACCAAACGTCATCACTAACTCGAATACGCTGGATATTTTCAAACATAGGTTTGACGGGTATATGAGCGATAGGGGTTGGGTGTAAACAGAACTGCCCAGCATGGGTCAATAGCCCCATTGCAGTTTCCTCCATTTTTATGTTCTCATGTTCTTATGTTAACACAAGTATAATATTCGAACAACATCTGAAAACAGTACAGTTTTCGTTCATATTGGAAAAAATAATCATAGTATGGATTGAAAAACGGTATAATGTAAATGTGTTCAAATCAAAATGTGTCACGGAAAGACTTCTGGTTGAAGCAATTTTAATCAGGGAAATGAATTTTATAACCGTTAGAGATGGTCAGTACAAAACTGATAATAATTGTTCCCTAAATTTATTTGTCAGTGGCCCAAGGTTAAAAATGCTTTGAAACCATTTGAGGTGGATACAGGTTAGATGCTTATTGGGCCTCATGTTTTTGACCTGACCTGTTGCTATGTCACCCATTTTTCATAATCTCTTCATTCATTTGCAGTGGAGGTAGTGTGTGGATTAGTTGATCTCATATTATTGATCTGACCTGATGTTATATAAGGTCACCCATTGTATATACAGCTGTAAGCCTCTTTCAGTCCCTGTAAATTCAGTTGCCTCTGAAGATGTCTTGAATAAAGATGAAAGCTATGGTGCTCCAATGCTTCCCTTTTCCCGTGTGATTTTATCAAGTTTTATCTTATACAGTTTTATCACACCCTAATTGTTACAGGTGTGGGAGTAAGATGCTACAGGTGTGTGATGGTGGTGGCGAGTGTTACAGGTGTGGGAGTAAGATGCTACAGGTGTGTGATGGTGGTGGTGAGTGTTATAGGTGTGGGAGTAAGATGCAACAGGTGTGTGGTGGTGGTGAGTGTTACAGGTGTGGGAGTAAGATGCTACAGGTGTGTGGTGGTGGTGAGTGTTACAGGTGTGGGAGTAAGATGCTACAGGTGTGTGGTGGTGGTAATTGTTGTACATTTGGTCATGATGGCAGCATTACTGGTAAAGTAGACCTGTGTAGCCTCACTCACCTCCGTCTCTGTTCGGCAGCTTCCTGCTCTCTGTAAAATAAAACATAAATTAGATGTCACATTAAACAAACAATAAAAGCTGTATCAAGCATTATATGACCCTTATTATATATATATATATATATATATATATATATATCATAAGACTTACAAAGACTCACTCTTACCTCTGTATCCGTAAGGCAAAATCCGCTTCACTGCAATAAAAAAACATAAATTAGATGTCACATTAAGGACACAATATAAACTTGTTCCTCTCAGTATGTGTGTTGCTGTCAGTGTGAATGTGTTGCTGTCAGTGTGTGTGTGTTGCTGTCAGTGTGAATGTGTTGCTGTCAGTGTGTGTATGTGTTGCTGTCAGTGTGTGTGTTGCTGTCAGTGTGTGTATGTGTTGCTGTCAGTGTGTGTATGTGTGTTGCTGTCAGTGTGAATGTGTTGCTGTCAGTGTGTGTATGTGTTGCTGTCAGTGTGTGTGTTGCTGTCAGTGTGTGTGTGTTGCTGTCAGTGTGAATGTGTTGCTGTCAGTGTGTGTGTGTTGCTGTCAGTGTGAATGTGTTGCTGTCAGTGTGTGTGTGCTGTCAGTGTGAATGTGTTGCTGTCTGTGTGTATGTGTTGCTGTCAGTGTGTGTGTTGCTGTCAGTGTGAATGTGTGTCAGTGTGTGTGTTGCTGTCAGTGTGAATGTGTTGCTGTAAGGTGAATGTGTTGCTGTCAGTGTGTGTGTGTGTGTTGCTGTCAGTGTGTGTGTTGCTGTCAGTGTGAATGTGTTGCTGTCAGCGTGTGTGTGTAAGTGTGAATGTGTTGCTGTCAGTGTGTGTGTTGCTGTCAGTGTGTGTGTGTTGCTGTCAGTGTTTGTGTTGCTGTCAGTGTGTGTGTGTTGCTGTCAGTGTGTGTGTGTTGCTGTCAGTGTGTGTGTGTGTGTTGCTGTCAGTGTGTATGTGTTGCAGCCATTGTGTGTTCGTTGCTGTCAGTGTGCACTCGATAAGGACGTGCCCCTAAGTGCTCGTGTTATGAAGAGGCAGGACGGTGTGGTGCCAGGAGAGAAAAGGGCAGTTGTTCAGACCCTGCCCAGTGGTAAGATCGTGGTAGTTGGGGACAGCCAGGTGAGGTTTTTAGATAGGACTTTTTGTGCAAGAGATAGGAAACGTAGGACTAGAGTGTGGTTTTCTGGGGCTGGGATTGGGCATGTAGTTGAGTGGATAGACAAGGTTTTATCAGGGGAGGGTACCATGCCAGCAGTGTGTCTTAGTGTAAGAGGTAACGACATAGGAAAGGTTAGGAGTGAGGAACTTTTCAAGAGGTATAGGGAGGCGCTAGGGGAAGTTAGAGATAGGGGAAGGATCCCGATAGTATGTGGTGTCTTGCCTAGAAGAGGAGTTGGTGGTGAATGGCTGTCAAGGGCAGTTAGTGTCAACGGCCGTCTTGACAGATATTGCAAGTCAATGTCAGTCCCATTCATTGACAACTGGGACAACTTCTACGGCAGAAGGGACCTTTATGCTAGGGATGGGGTGCATCTGTCTAGGGATGGGGTGGCAACCCTGGCTGGCTCTCTCGAGAGGAAAGTCTTTAAACTGCAAGAGGAACATATGAACACGGGGGTTGAGGAGACTGCGGTGGGAGCGGGTAAACAAAGTGAAAGATTACAGGGAAATAGTGCTAGGAATGATGACAAAACTAAATTAGGCAGGAAGTTAAAACCTAAACGCAACAAAGAGAGGACTCATAACACGATTAACTTAAATGTCTACTACGCAAACAGTAGAAGTATGAGAAACAAAATGGATGAAATCAGGGCGTTGGTATGTACAGAAAAAATCGATATAATAGCATTCACCGAAACATGGATAAACCTAGACTCACGTGAGTTACCTGTCGAATACCAAATTGCAGGTTACAGGTTATTCCATACTGATAGGCAGATTAGAAAGGGGCGGAGTAGCAATCTATGTCAGGGATAATCTGAAGTGTGAAATAAATAAGGAAATAAAAACTGAGTGGAATACAGAAACAATTTGGATAGAATTAATCGATGGTAGGGAAAAATAAATCACAGGAGTAATATATAGACCTTCTAATCTTGATAGAGTTAATGAGCGACTTATTTGGGATGAAATGCGCAGGGCTTCCATATATAACAAAGTCTGTATAGTAGGCGACTTTAACTTTAGCCAAATAGATTGGATCGACCTTACAGGTAGCTCAGAATCAGAGGATTTTCTTGAAACAGTTCAGGACTGTTTTCTAAGTCAAAATATAACCGAACCCACCCGGGGTAATAATATACTCGATTTAGTTCTGTCAAATAGAGAAAACCTCATTAGTAATGTCGAGGTAGGGAACGAACTTGCTAACAGCGATCACAAAGAAATAAGATTCCAGTTAGAATTTCAGGGCAGCCGCAAGAAATATTCCACTAAAGTCTCAGATTTCAGAAGGGCAAACTTTGATAGTTTGAAGAGGCAGCTGAGAGAAGGGGTATCACGCTTGGGGGTGAATTACACGACCTCACATGGGGTGTCCTCACACAGTGTACCCACAGAGGGCAACCTCACCTTACCTGGAGACGTGACGGTTGAGGATGACCTGATCACGAGATCTCAGGTTGACTAGTTCCACAACAATTTAAATAATGAGTTACTTAATACACAAAGGCAGAACATTCTATACAGAAAACTCAGATCAAACAACAATGACCCTAAATGGATAAATAATTATTTAAAAAATATTTTTGGACAAAGGAAGGATATAGGTAGGCGAATAAATCGATGTGAAGTTTACCTCTGAGATTATTATCAGGTATTGGCCAGTAGGGTTAAGACCGAGATAAGAAAAGCAAAGAGGAATAATGAACTAAAGGTAGCAAAGGAGGCGAAGTCAAACCCCAAGGGATTCTTTCAAATGTATCAAACTAAAACGCGAGAAAAGATTGGACCAATACAGTCAGATACCGTCGAGCTAACTGATAACGACGGAGAAATGAGCAATAATCTGAATAAATATTTTTCAACAGTTTTCACCACCGAAAATATAAACATGATACCCGAGGCACCGACTCTATACAGAGATGGTGAAGAAAATAAATTAAGCGAGATAGTAGTGACTAGTAATGATGTTAGTAATCAAATAGGCAAACTAAAGCCGAATAAGTCACCAGGTCCCGATGAGATATTTGCCAGAGTATTTACATAAGAACATAAGAATGGAGGAAACTGCAGCGGGCCTATTGGCCCATACTGGGCAGTCCCATTTACACCCAACCCCTATTGCTCATATAAACATCCAACCTATGTTTGAAGCTATCCAGCATATTCGAGTTAATTATGATATTTGGTAATTTGTTCATCCACTACTCCGTTTCCAAACCAGTGTTTACCTATTTCTCTCCTAAATCTAAATTTGTCTAATTTAAAACCATTGTTACGAGTTCGCTCCTAGTTGGATAGTTTGAGTACCTTTGTAATGTCCCCTTTGTTTAGCCCTGACTTCCATTTATACACCTTTATCATGTCGCCCCTCGCTCTATGTCTCTCGAGGGAGTGCAAATTAAGATGCTTTAACCTGTCTCTGTACTCAAGGTTCCTAATGCCCGGGATTAGTCTTGTCATTCTCCTCTGGGTTCTTTCCAAGGATTCTATATCCATTCTGTAATGCGGTGACCAGAACTGAACTGCGTAATCCAGGTGAGGTCTCACAAGCGCAAGATAGATGACCTCGCTAGTCTTGTAACTAACACTCCTTTGTATGAACCCAAGTACTTTATTAGCCTTGTTACGAACAAAAACACATTGTTTACTTGGCTTAAGATTCCTACTTATCATTATTCCTAAATCTCTCTCGCAGTCGGATTTCACAATGGCATCGTTGTTCATCTGGTAACTGGTTTCCCTGTTTACATCTCCTATACTGAGTACTTTACATTTGTCCACATTGAATTTCATCTGCCATTTTTCAGATCATTCGAAAAATTTGTTTAGATCTTCCTGTAGTCTTACGGAGTCCTCGTCAGATTTAATTACACGTCCTATTTTAGTGTCATCAACAAATTTACTTATGTTGCTGTCTATCCCGATATCTATGTCGTTTATGTATATAATAAATAATAATGGTGCAAGTACTGAGCCTTGGGGAACTCAACTAGTGACGTTGCTCCAATGGGATTTAGTGCCGTTAATGCCCACTCGCTGTTTCCTGTCCTGTAACCACGCCCTAAACCATTTCAGAATGTTACCTTTAATGCCATGTGCTTCTACCTTTCTTATGAGTATTTCGTGGGGGACTCTGTCATACTTTGCTACGTCGAGATACAGTAAAACCTCGATTAACCGACCACATATGGGGGGAAGGGGCCGACGGATAATCTGAAAGTCGGTTAATCGAGGGTCGGTTAATCGAGGTTTTACTGTATACCACATCATAATTGTGCCCCTCGTCCGCCGATTCGAAACCTGATGAAAAGAATGTTAATAGATTAGTAAGACATGAACGCCCGCTTGTGAAACCATGTTGGGAATCATTGATGAAATTGTGCTTCTCCAGGTGATTTGGAATAGAGTTTGAAATAATTTTTCCAGAAATTTGCCTACAACTGATGTTAGACTGATTGGACGGTAGTTAGAGGATGGTGATCTATTTCCCTTCTTGAAAATCGGTATTACATTCGCTATCCTCCAGGATTCTGGTACTACACCTGTTTTTAAGGACATGTTAAACAACTTTGCTAAGGGCATACTTAGCTCTTCCTTACATTCCTTTAATACTCTGGCAAATATCTCATCGGGACCAGGTGACTTATTAGGCTTTAGTTTGTCTATTTGCTTACTAACATCGTTACTAGTCACTACTATCTCGCTTAATTTGTTTTCTTCTCTATCTCTGAATAGAGCCGGTGCCTCGGGTATCATGTTTAAATTTTCGGTGGTGAAAACTGTTGAAAAATATTTATTCAGATTATTGCTCATTTCTCCAACATTATCAGTTAGCTCGCCGGTATCTGACTGTATTGGCCCAATCTTTTCTCGTGTTTTAGTTTGATACATTTGATAGAATCCTTTGGGGTTTGTCTTCGCCTCCTTTGCTATCCTCAGCTCATTATACCTCTTTGCTTTCCTTATCTCGGTCTTAACCCTACCGGCCAATACCTTATAATAATCCCGGAGGTAAATTTCATCACGATTTATCCTCCTACCCATAGCCTTCCTTTGACCAATAATGTTCTTTAAGTAATATTTTATCAATTTAGGGTCATTGTTGTTTGATCTGAGTTTTTTGTATGGTATGTTCTGCCTTTGTGCATTAAGTAACTCATTATTTAAATTGTCGTGGAACTCGGCAACCTCAGATCTCGTTATGAGGTCGGTTTCAACCGTCAGGTCTGTACTCAGTTCTAACTACAGGAGCGAACACAAACACCTATAGAGTTTTGTAGATTCTATTTGTTGGATTGTACAGAGGAGCGTGAACCAAGACGGCGGTTCCCTACACTCTCTATGGGTTAACTCACTTCTCTCTATGGGTCACCTGACCTCTCAGGCGACATGTGGCAAGTGGTACATTAGCAGCTTCCAGATGTCGTGAGGCACATTATCTAAGCGTTTGGTGACATGAAAAATACATTGCCACACGCTGCTAGCTAAATAAGTAATGTATATAAATGGAGTACATACATAGTATACATACAACATAAATAATATACATACAGCATACATAATATACATATACATACAAGGTCCATGTAGTTCACCTCCAAGCGTGATGCCCCTTCTCTCAACTGCCTCTTCAAACTATCAAAGTTTGCCCTTCTGAAATCTGGGACTTTTGTGGAATTTTCCTTACGGCTGCCCTGAAAATCTAACTGGAATCTAATTTCTTTGTGATCGCTGTTTACATTAAGGGAATGTAAGGAAGAGCTTAGTATGCCCTTAGCAAAGTTGTTTAACATGTCCTTAAAAACAGGTGTAGTACCAGAATCCTGGAGGATACCGAATGTAATACCGATTTTCAAGAAGGGAGATAATCCCCATCCTCTAACTACCGTCCAATCAGTCTAACATCAGTTGTAGGCAAATTTCTGGAAGCAATTATTTCAAACTCTATTCCAAATCACCTGGAGAAGCACAATTTCATCAATGATTCCCAACATGGTTTCACAAGCGGGCATTCATGTCTAACTAATCTATTAACATTCTTTTCAGCTGTTTTCGAATCAGTGGACGAGGGGCACAATTATGATGTGGGATATCTCGACTTTAGCAAAGCCTACGACAGAGTCCCCCACGAAAGACTAATAAGAAAAGTGGAGGCTCATGACATTAAAGGAGATATTCTAAAATGGATTAGGGCGTGGTTATAGGACAGGAAACAACGAGGGAGCATTAACGGCACTAAATCCGATTGGAACAACGTCACTAGTGGAGTTCCCCAAGGCTCAGTACTTGGACCATTATTATTTATTATATACATAAACGATATAGATATTGACGTAGACAGCAACACAAGTGAATTTACTGATGACACTAAAATAGGGCGTGTAATTAAATCTGACAAGGACTCCGCAGAGATACAGAAAAATCTAAACAAATTTTTCGAATGGTTTGAAAAATGGCAGATGAAATTCAATGTGGACAAATGTAAAGTAATCAGTATAGGAGATGTAAACAGGGAAACCAGATACCAGATGAACAACAATGTTATTGAGAAATCCGACTGCGAGAAAGATTTAGGAGTAATGATAAATAGTTATCTTAAGCCAAGTAAACAATGTGTATATGCTCGAAACAATGCTAATAAAGTACTTGGGTTCATACAAAGGAGTGTTAGTTACAAGACTAACGAGGTCATCTTAAAACTATATCTTGCGCTTGTGAGACCTCACTTGGATTACGCAGTTCAATTCTGGTCACCACATTACAGAATGGATATAGAATCCTTAGAAAGAATTCAGAGGAGAATGACAAGAATAATCCCGGTCATTAGGAACCTTGAGTACAGAGACAGGTTAAAGCTCCTTAATTTGCACTCCCTCGAGAGGCAATATGATAGAGGTGTATAAATGGAAGTCTGGGCTAAACAAGGGGGACATTACAAAGGTACTCAAACTATCCAACTAGGAGAGAACTCGGAACAATGGATTTAAATTAGATAAATTTAGATTTTGGCGAGAAAATAGGTAAACATTGGTTTGGAAATAGAGTACTGGACGAGTGGAACAAGTTACCAAATATCATCATTAACTCAAATACGCTGGATAGCTTCAAACATAGGTTGGATGGATATATGAGCAATGGGGGTTGGGTGTACAATAAGTGGGACTGCTCAGTATGGGCCAATACGCCCACTGCAGTTTCCTTCATTCTTATGTTCTTAAGTGTGTGGCGTGGTGTTATAGTACATAAGAACATACCAAAATAAGGAGTCTGCAATAGGCCGGTTGGCCTGTACATGGCATCTCCTGTCGAGAATTACAACCACTCTCTATCGTCCATGAATCTATCTAGCCTACTTTTAAAACTTTCCAGCATTCCAGCACTTACTACAAAGTTGCTGAGCTTGTTCCACTCGTCCACCACCCTATTTGTGAACCAGTTCCTTCCTATCTCCCTCCTAAACCTAAACTTATCCAAATCAGTTGCTACGAGTCCTATCCTCCTCGAATATTTTGAGAACTTTATCTATATCTCCTTTATTGATTCCTTTCACCCACTTAAATACTTCTATCATATCTCCCCGCACTCTTCGTATTTCGCGGGAATGCAAGTTTAGTTTCATTAATCTATCTAGATATGGAAGGTTTCTAAGTCCCGTAATCATTTTCGTCATTCTTCGCAGCACCGACTCCAGTGATTGATATCCATTCTTTAATAAGGGCACCAGAACTGAACAACATAATCGAGGTGCGGCCTGACTAGTGCAAGATATAGTTGCAATAAGACCTCTGCACTCTTATTACTTACACTTCTAGATATAAAACCTAATACTACAGGTGTGTGGCAGTGTTACAGTAAGATACTACAGGTGTGTGGCAGTGTGTTACAGTATGACAGTAGAGGTGTGTGACGGTGTGTTATAGTAAGATACTACAGGTGTTTGGCAGTGTGATACAGTAAGATACTACAGGTGTGTGGCGGTGTGTTATAGTAAGTTACCGCAGGTGTGTGGCAGTGTGTTATGGTAAGATACTACAGGTGTTTCGCGGTGTGCTATAGTAAGATACTACAGGTGTTTGGCGGTGTTATAGAGTAAGATACTACAGGTGTGTGGCAGTGTTACAGTAAGATACTACAGGTGTGTGCAGTGTTACAGTAAAATACTACAAGTGTGTGGTAGTGTGTTATAGTAAGATACTACAGGTGTTTGGCGGTGTTATAGAGTAAGATACTACAGGTGTGTGTGCAGTGTTACAGTAAGATACTACAGGTGTGTGGCAGTGTTACAGTAAAATACTACAGGTGTGTGGTAGTGTGTTATAGTAAGATACTACAGGTGTTTGGCGGTGTGTTATAGTAGATACTACTGGTGTTTGGCGGTGTGATAGAGTAAGATACTACAGGTGTGTGGCAGTGTGTTACAGTAAGATACTACAGGTGTGTGACAGTGTTACAGTAAGATACTACAGGTGTGTGGCAGTGTTGCAGTAAGATACTTCATGTGTGTGGCAGAGTGTTACAATAAGATACTACAGGTGTGTGTGGGCTGTGTTACAGTAAGATACTACAGGTGTGTGGTGGTGTGTTACAGTAAGATACTACAGGTGTGTGGGTTACAGTAAGATACTGCAGGTGTGTGACAGGGTTACAGTAAGATACTACAGGTGTGTGGCAGAGTGTTACAGTAAGATACTACAGGTGTGTGACAGGGTTACAGTAAGACACTACAGGTGTGTAGCAGTGTTACAGTAAGATACTACAGGTGTGTGGGCAGTGTTACAGTAAGATACTATAGGTGTGTGGCACTGTTACAGTAAGATACTACAGGTGTGTGGGCAGTGTTACAGTAAGATACTACAGGTGTGTGGCAGAGTGTTACAGTAAGATACTACAGGTGTGTGGCAGTGTGTGTGGCAGTGTTACAGTAAGATACTACAGGTGTTGTGGATACTACAGTGTTACAGTAAGATACTACAGGTGTGTGGCAGTGTTACAGTAAGATACTACAGGTGTTTGGCAGTGTTACAGTAAGATACTACAGGTGTGTGGCAGTGTTACAGTAAGATACTACAGGTGTGTGGCAGAGTGTTACAGTAAGATACTACAGGTGTGTGGCAGTGTTACAGTAAGATACTACAGGTGTGTGGCAGTGTTACACTAAGATACTACAGGTGTTGTGTATGTTGTCATGATGGCAGCCTAACTATATGACGTACAGTAACCATGTATGGCCTCTCTCTCTCACCCCTTTCTCTCTCCCCAACGCCATATGTCTTCTTTCTTCATTCTGGAATACAAAAGAAAAAAAAATTGGGTGTCGCAAAAAAACTGAGAATAATATTGCGTTTACTAACAGACGTGTGTGTGTGTGTGTGTGTGTGTGTGTGTGTGTGTGTGTGTGTGTGTGTGTGTGTGTAATTGCTTTTGTGCGTGGGAATAGTTGGAATTATAATATAGTATAATATAAAACCAATATAAATTAATTGTGTTTCTTCATCATTGTCAACAAGACCCTTTACTGTACTCTTCATTTCCCTTATTAAGGTTATTTAGTGTGTTAGTAGATCACTTGGCATCATTATGAGCACCTGTGAGCCACTTGGCATCATTATGAGCACCTGTGAGTCACTTGGAACTATTATGAGCACCTGTGAGTCACTTGGCACCATTATGAGCACCTGTGAGTCACTTGGCACCATTATGAGCACCTGTGAGTCACTTGGCATCATTATGAGCACCTGTGAGTCACTTAGCACCATTATGAGCACCTGTGAGTCACTTGGCATCATTATGAGCACCTGTGAGTCACTTAGCACCATTATGAGCACCTGTGAGTCACTTGGCACCATTATGAGCACCTGTGAGTCACTTGGCATCATTATGAGGACCTTAGTCACTTGGCACCATTATGAGCACCTGTGAGCCACTTAGCACCATTATGAGCACAGTCACTTGGCACCATTATGAGCACCTGTCACTTGGCACCATTATGAGCACCTGTGAGTCACTTGGCATCATTGTCACTTGGCATCATGAGCACTGAGTCACTTGGCATCATTATGAGCATCTGTGAGTCACCTGACACCATTATGAGCACCTGTGAGTCACTTGGCACCATTATGAGCACCTGTGAGTCACTTGGCACCATTATGAGCACCTGTGAGTCACTTGGCATCAATGTGAGCACTGTGAGTCACTTTTCATCATTATGAGCATCTGTGAGTCACCTGACACCATTATGAGCACCTGTGAGTCACTTCGCATCATTGTGAGCACCCGTGAGTCACTTGGAATCATTATGAGCATCTGTGAGTCACCTGACACCATTATGAGCACCTGTGAGTCACTTGACATCACACACACACACACACACACACACACACACACGATTCATGACACAATACGCACCTATGGACGGTGTAACCAGACAGAGCGAAGGCCTGATGTTTGTCTCCCGTTACATAAACACCGTCACCCACCAGCACGTCAAGACGCTTCAGCTGGTTGGCCAAAACCTGAAGATCTTGGTCACTCAGGTGACTCCCAGGTAACACCAGGTAACCCAATTGCCTGAGGGCGGGAAAGATAACGCTGTTGAACATTAGACTGTCATAATTTCATCATATTAGATCAAACATGATGCTCACATGTTTACTGTACTGTAAATAAAGAGAGAACCAATACAACCTTTATGTGATGGTACACTATAAGCCGTTCAAAATTCCCTTGCAGCTGAAGCATAATAGTGAGAGTAGGGAACACAACATCTCTTCCTAATTTAGATAATATTTTTTTTTCATATTAAGCAACCTATTTCACTGTCAACTTCTTGTCACCATCTAGAATAAATTTATAACCCCACGGGACAAGAAAAACGGGTTACTGAATATGGTGAAACCCCTTGGGTACGAGGGCCTCTCTCTCCTGAATAAAATCGTCTGGCATTAACCAAATAAAATATTAAAAGTGACGTCCAATAGTGAAGGGGTTAGTGGAGATAGTTTCTTAGGATTGAAAGAAGAGAAACATCTTCAGCCATTGTACTCGTAGAGGAAAGTTAACGTTTTCTGGACCACGTGAGATGGTGCCGCTTCACAAGGCTCAATGACTGACAGAAGTTATGTATGGTGATGTGTCAGTATTATTAGTCCTTCAGGAGGTTAGAATTTTATCATCTTGGCGACTTGGTTCATTATAATAGAAAAGTTGTTCAATGTACATAGATTATTAATAACAAGCATGTTAAACAAATAGTCTTTACAGAGTGAGTGTTTAGCTTACATGTTTTCTGGCTGTAGTTGTTGAGCCACCTGGGCTGCCCAGTCTATGTGATCAGTATCAATCCCGGAGAGGAACAAGTCAAGACCACATATAATGTTTGGCAGCTGGCGAGGCAGTAGTGCTGGAGTAACCCCCGCGGGCACATGCAGTCCTGGAGAAAAAAAAACAGCTATACCACTACAACTACTACTAATAATAATACTAATAATGATGATAATAATAATGATGATAATAATAATAATGATGAGAATAATAATAATAATAATAATAATAATAATAATAATAATAATAATAATAATAATAATAATAATAATAATAATAATAATAATAATAAACGGTTTATTGAAAGAATAGAAAGACTGGCAGACGAAATGCTGAAAACATACAACTACATAATTTGGGAATGGATCACTTGATTGACAAATAATATACAAGTAGCATAAGTGGTATACATGGGATATAATTGCATTAACAAGGGGGGAGGTCATACAACAGGGAGTTTCGCAATAGTAACAGTGCAAAAGTAAGATTAACAGGGAGTGAACACACTGGTTAACTAGGAGTTGTTGATAATATTTACAATGGTTGGGATTGGGCTGTTCTTATAGTGATCAGTGTGTTCATATGGGCTGGATGCTGTTGTAATGTCGGCCTCTCCCCAAATTTGCAGATGGGGTCATGGTGACGATCAGAGGGTGCTGAGAGGGTAAGTGTGTTGAGCTCTTCTTGATATGTGGAGTAGGAGGAGGAGAGAATAATTTTGCATGCCCTCTTCTGCACTTTTCATAAGTGCTTCCGTTTTGTGGCATTTATGGAGGAAGACCAGCCAGGGGAGGCATAGCTGAGCTTGGGAAGTATGGATGTTTAAGCATTGTGGAGCTCGAGCACGGAAACTCCGAGGGGACTTGTGACGGCGGAGGTGGTGAAGACGAAAACTGGGCGATTTGACAGTTGTACTGACGTGTTATCTACAGTATAGTGACGCTGAGGAGCTTGGTGGAGTCCACAATCTAGAATGTGTTGGGGCCCAAAGTAATGGAGGGAGGTGGGACAAGGTCAGAGGGGAGATTGATGTGCATGACCATGGTCTTGGTATGGTTGTTGGTGGCCCAATTGTAGAGAACTGGTCAATATATTCTGGAGGGCGCTGTAGTCGGTAGCCGAGTTCAGTGGTGGAGTCGTCGACATATTTCCAATGATCGGGAGTTTCTTTCAGGGCATCATTGATAAGCATGAGGAAGCAGAGCCTTGGCGGATCGCCACAGGTGAGTGGCTGAAAGGTGGAGACAGCCCCTCGGAAGCGTACAGCTTGGCCTCGGTCAGTAAGGAAGTCTGTAAGCCATGATGTAAGACTTCTCCGAAACCCTAGGTTGATAGTTTTGTTTATGATTAAATTGTGGTTGACTAAGTCGAATACCTTGGTGAAGTCAATGAAGGCGACAACCAGAGACGTCTTTAGTTTTTCCAGATGGTGATATATATAGTCGAGAAAACTGACAAGACAGTGAATGGTGGAGGAAGTTTTCATATTGCCAAATTGCTGAGGATCTATAGCACCTGCAATATTAGCATAAGCTCAGTCAAAAACGAAACTTTCGCAAATTAAGCTGGGTATTGGGTTGATGGCAATGGGTCGTAGCTCATTTAAAGATTGTGGACTCGTTGACTTGGGCTCTGGTGACACATACGAGGTCTTCCAGTCAGCTGGACATCTTGCTTGGGCGAGGGAAGCACCGATGATGGCGCAGAGGGATGTAGCCAATTCCGGGGAGAACTTATGAATTAGTAATTAATATTTCTTTATAACTCAGTGGAAAACAATGCAAAAAATTGACAAAAATGCGCTCATTCATTAAGTCTAGACATCCTTTGTTACCTTAACATTTAAATTGACCAAATTTTGATTAGGTATGGTTAGGTTACGTTAGGTTAGGTCAGTTACCTTAGCATTAATGCCATTCAGTTATTGTTTGTTTAATATGTGTCTACATAACTGCTTTACATACACATAAAGTCCCAACTTTAAAAATAATATTGAAATTCATTTTTATTTCGTAATCATCCATAAAACACCAGACACACAAAGAGAGAGAGAGAGACACACACACACACACACACAAACGCGCGCGCGTTTTTTAAAATTAAACTATACATAATATGGGATTACATACGGAAAAACATGGGGTCACACACAAACTCATAACATAGGATCTCACACACATAACATGAGATCACACACATGTAGCATGGGGTCACACACACGTAACATGGGGTCACGCACACACATAACATGAGGTCACACACAGGTAACATGGGGTCCATAACATGGGGTCACACACATAACACATCGTCACATACACTTAACATGGGGTCATATACACATAACATGGGGTCACACACATAACATGGGGGTCACACACACATAACATGGGGTCACACACATAACATGGGGTCACACATAACATGGGGTCACACACATAACATGGGTCACAGACATATAACATGGGGTCACACACATAACATGGGGTCACACACACACACACACACATAACATGGGGTCAAACACATAACATGGGGGTCACACACACATAACATGGGGTCACACACATAACATGGGGGTCACACACATAACATGGGGTCATATACACATAACATAGGGTCACACACATAACATGTGGGTTACACACATAACATGGGGTCACACACACCTAACATGGGGTCACACACATAACATGGGTCACACACATATAACATGGGGTCACACACACACACATGAGGTCATACACACACATAACACCCACCAAGCCGTACAGATCGCCACAGAGAGGACAGCGCTGGGGCCAGGTCGGGATCTTTGCCAGTTATCACCAGGTGGAGGCCCAGCAGCGTGTCTGGCAGCATCTTAACAGCAGCACCACTCAGTTGTCCCTTGAACTGTCTCACCCGACACCTGCAACATTACTATTTGGTAGAATCAGTCTCTACTTTGTATAATAATGAAAGAATTGCTGGATCATCTCATGTTTCAGACCTCGGTATATTTCACCCAGGATAAACCGTCCTAACCTAACCTATCGTGAAATCAATTGGGTAACAAATCTTCAGGTGACCCATATTGGATTTTGCACAACTATGGTTAAAATTTTTAGATTTAAGCTCACTAATATACAGTATATAACAAATTAAGTTCATAGAACCAGAACAGTATTTTAAACTTTGTGTAAGTTTAGAAATTTTTGTTGTAGCGCCTGTCCACGTGTGACAGCTAGCATCC
The DNA here is from genome assembly GCF_018991925.1 of Homarus americanus. Classification (NCBI taxonomy): domain Eukaryota; kingdom Metazoa; phylum Arthropoda; class Malacostraca; order Decapoda; family Nephropidae; genus Homarus; species Homarus americanus. The sequence continues at coordinate 5,657,016 of NW_024756914.1, forward strand.
TTCTGTACTGTACATTGAGAAACAATATCCTTACTCACTAGGCTGAACATGTCTTGAGACACCGTTTCATTGTATCTAATGGTGGCAAACACAAGGTAATATAACTCACTAAATTATTTAAAACGATCTGGGTTCAGCGTGACATGGCCCAGGATACAAAGATCCCCAGTAATTCCCTGTACAAGAGAATGGGCAACAAATCCATCAGATAACCATCATCCCATCTCTCTTCTATCCATAGCTGGCAAAATCCCTTTTCGTGTGATCCTCAACTTACATCTTGTAGCCTCATGTGTTCAGAGTCACAGCCTCGGCACCACAGTTTTGTTCTTTGCAGTTCGTCAAAAACAATAAAAGTGTCAAAAGCAGAAAAAGAACTTGCAATGATTTTCATTAATCTAACCAAAACCTTTGACATTCAACTGAAAGGAAATCAAGAAGATGCTCCAGGACACAAAATCGGCTGCCCGGACAACACGACAGGGAGTTGTTCGCTACTTCCATGGTAGTATTATACAGTACTTAGGTTGTGAAAATGGTGAATTATCTGATGCCTTCTGTCACCAACGGCACCAGACGAGGATGAGTTATATTCTCAGGAATGCTCCATCTTTCACTGTAAGACCTGGATAATGTACTGTACACATCTAGTTCAAAATGGATGGAGGTTTATTCGCCTGACAAAGAATCAAGGCTCACACCGAGATAAAGTAACAACTACTCCAAGAACTCCTTGATGAACTGATGACTGTGCCTTCTTGATGCATACACGAACACCTGCAGGTCACTGTGCATCGCTTTGTCCAAGTATCATAAAGTTAAAAAAGACAGTCGTGTACCAAGCAGCACCTCGCCATCACTGTAATGATCCAATTATTACAAACTCAATAACAAAGATCAACTGAATAAAGATATTTAACTACCTTGGAAGTATACCAATAAACTATTATGGTTGATCAAATAAACCAGCGAATTACAAATGCCTACATCCGTTTCGTATTATTCTTGAGGTAATAAAACACTTCTCTTTTATATAATAAGTGATAATACGGCTAGTTTAAATAAGACCCTCTAGTATACTATTACCCATAATACCGCGCCAAGTGGGAGCTGTTTGTTGTGAGATAAATATAAATATCTTACTGTACCGTTTAAAGACAAGTTGGAGTGCTGCGTCAAGAGAGGGGCTGGAGGTCTCAGGGTGCCGGAAGTTATGATCCAAATATATATGTATGTCACAGTTGTTACACGCAGCCAGCATCTTCATCATGTCATCAAAGTGGGGAATGTTGTTTTGGTTGCCTTTAATCCTCACGATTATGTTGTCTGGCCGAGCATGAGGGAGTAGTGCGGTGAAGGCTGACACACTGTTATCTCTGATCCTTATGTCACCGGTCACCAATGATGTTATGTGTTCAGCGATGTACTTACACAAGGTAGCGTTACACTTCACGCCATTTATCAGTTCCAGCCACTGACTCTCGCTTTTCACACCTGCATCCTTAAGAAGGACTACCAGTTCCTCGGCTGTGTCTTCCGTTTCCATTTTTCCCTCAGTGCACAATACACCAGCTAGATGAATAAGGACGTTTTGATATTTCCTCAGAGTCAGTGACGACGGGTCATCCTTGTGTATCTCTTCCAGGACCTTCTTGATGGTACAGGTGCCTTTAAGTGTCAATCTTTCTGACAGAATATTGCTAAACTCTTCCATAATGTCTTGACTTAATGAGGAAGGAATTTGATATGAACTCACGGAGTCTTGAACATCATGTACCATTTTACATACGTCAAAGTTTACGTTGTTTCCCTGAAGTGTGTCTCTTATGTACAAGGCGCTGTAGAAATCCTGAACTCCCTTGTGAGGGAAACTGAGGTAAGACCTGGTTCCAAGTGTTGACCAAGTGTTCGTCTGGATGAGGAAGGCGCCAATAACTTCCTCGAGCGGAAGGCCAACAGTATCAGATGTCTGCTTAAGGTTGTCTGTCACCCCTTGTGTCAGTATTATGGAATCATCTTTTAGGCTTACAAGTGATTCTCGACATAACTTTCGAAAGAATATTTGAGTTTTTCTTTCCAGGTCCTTCACAGGTAAATGCTGAGTATCTGCATTGCATTTCAGTCGTTCAATCAATTTTTCTGTTGTCATTTCTTGTATTTTAATGTACAGTTGTGTGGCCGTTGTCATATTGTTCACTATAGTTGGATCTGTGGCCCATATGAAAGTAAAGAATATCAGATTCAGGGGCAGTCTTAGGTGCTCTTGAATATTACTTGGTACACTTTGCAAGTACTCTTTCAGCTCTTGTGTACTCTGTGTACTCTTGTTAACTTTTACCAGCTCGTCATGGTACTTGGCAGCGAACTCTGTGCGACTATTGTCAGAAATACCAACTAGTTCTAAAAAGACAGGTTTCATGTGCTTTGGAATAGTCTTGCAGAAATCGTCCACCATCTCTGGCCTTGTAGTACAGACTATAGTAGCGTTACACGTAGCTTTCATAGACAGTATTTCGCTGAACAACTTTCTTGAAGCTTCATTTAATTCGTCGAGACCATCCACAAGTACGAGGAGCCTCAACTCCTGGACATATTTGACCATGTCCTCACCTCGATACTTCTTAGCGGTGTTTGGCATCTGTGACTGGAGGAGCTGCTTAAGAGAACTAATGTGAGGATTTCTACATTCAGTGTAGAAGAGCAGCTGGTAGTCAGTAAGACCTACTATGGTGTTCTTGCCGTCCTGCCAATCACTTAGTAACTTTAACAAGAATGTCGTCTTACCAACTCCGGCAGGCCCTTCAATAAGAATAATTCTAGCAACATTGGTGAAGCTTTCGTCTACGTTGTGGACAAGTTCTAATATTTGTTCATATCTTATATCTCTGTCCAAAGTGAGAGGCCCACTCTCCTTCATACGAATGTGTGTAAACACATTGTCAACATCAAGGGAAAACTCTATGTCTTCAATAAACGACATAGGACTGAGGTGTCTCCGTCTCTTGAGCATCTCTAACAACTCTGGTTTACCACTGGTAAGCAGAAGGTTTTCCAGGTATGTAAAGATGTGGGGAGCACTGTATCTGGTGATGTCATCATCCGTCAGTGGTTTGTCCCTGGTGTCGTTGAGTTGGTCATTCATGTTCCTAACCATTTGGTCAAAATCGCGGTCGTCAATATCATAAACAGCTTTTGCTGCCTCAAGAAGCTCTGTCAGCAATGTTCTCAGTTCCTCTGTCTTTTCCACAAAATGATTGTTACTCACACCTAGTCGTGAGTGCATCAAGTTATTCCTGAAATTTTTTACCGCTTGGAGTTTTTCATGAAGGTCATCGTGCAGGTCCATGAATTTTAGTTTTGCTCCAAGAGAAACACTGCCACGCACCAAAGCGATGGCCTGGAAAAGTAGCGAAATGTCGTAAGATTTGCCATCAGGGTCACCCTCAATCTTCTCACGTTGGATAGTGTCGAACTTATACTCCAATAGTTCGTCGGTGAACTGTTTTTTGTTCTTCAGGAACTCGGAAAGCTTCATATAATTGGGCTTCCCCGCCTTTTGAGCTGATAGTTTGTACACCGTCAGCATAGCGGGTTGGCCAGATCTGTCTGTCATCTTGATAAGGCGGAGTGAACATGTCTCCTCCTCGTCAAACGCTGTTGTTGTTTGTTGTGAAGATGATCCTGGGGGCTGCTGAGGCGTCCCCATGGTTGGTCATTAGAAACTGTAAGGAAGAAAAGTCCAACAGATTAATAAATTAAACCATTCGAGCAGCTACCTCCTATCTGGAATACTGGCGGAATACTGACGTTCTGTATAAAAAAAATCATATATCGTAAAGTAATTCTTAGCGACCAAGTGCTCTGACATTGTTCATATAGTCTCCTACACCCTGTGGCGCCCCAGTAATCCAGGAAAATGGTGAATAAATTGTGCACTTTACGAAACAAGCATGAAATTTTCAGAAAAAATAGCCTTTTACTAGCTGAATAAATTTAGATTTAGGGCCTTTTGAAACAATCCAAAATGGCCGCCATTTTATAAGTTCCCTGAAATATTTTGTATATACTGTAGGTTATGTGTTGAAAAGATTGAAATTCTCTTACATCATAAAGCTTCATTATATGAATTAATTTTGTAAAAAAAATAATGAGAAAACAAGATGGCTGGCATTTTAAAGACGTTTTCACGTTTGTGCAGTCTTTTACGTGAAGGAAAGCTCCAGCTGTACAAGGATGCTTTAAAACAAAAATTAGAAGGTCCACACTATTCTCGTTGGCGACCAGTTAAAGGAGTTCAACAGTGGGAACTTCGTAGTACATTAAACGTACAAACCATTTTCTGGAATTCCAAATGATCATGACCAAAACAACAGGTGTGTCAAGGAGGTCGGTGGAGCCATAGGGACGAAGGCAAGAACTGCCATCGTGTATACGATGCTGTGGTATCCTGGCGGTCGTAATACAGTGGAAGAAAAGTTTAGCGATTATTCAAGAATGGCCATGGTGGTTCCCGACCGCCGTCTGTTGTTACTACGTCATCGTGGTGTAGTCAGGTGTACCAACTAGCGGAAGACTGGGAGGTTGGTACTCTGCGACCCGCAAAACCTTGTCAGTGGCACGAGACGTTTGCTCGTATCACTCGATTTACCAGCATGAAAAACTTTAATCCCAAGCTAAGGTGCACCTCATTTTCCTATTTTCTTGGATTATAAGCCAATTCTAGGTATGAAATACGATCACGTACAGTGAATATAGGTAAATAAAGCTGGTAACAACCATAAGAACGTAGGAATAGTGCAGTATCTGTTCATTTCTTCTTTGTCCTTATTAAATATAACAATAAAGTATTAAGTTTGTCACGAACTTGGGGTTTGGTGAGTGTAAATAAAGAGAATTATGGCCATAGGACTGCCTAAAAAGTGTTCTGAATTACTTCGATGAATGGTTTCTGGACCAGAAATAACAAGGATGGTTGATGAGTTTCAGGGTGCACAGGAAACTCATCACTCAAACACACTGAGTACTCAACACCACGAACAGGTTGAAAGTATTCACAGCACATTTGAGAAACAGGAATTGTTGGTGGTACGACACACGAGACACTGTTGACCATATAGTGATATATACTGTGCCATACGGAAAATAGGGCAGGCTGGAAAAAAAAATCGCATGTCTTGTGGAAGATCGAATCATAAAGAGAACTAAATCACTCTTTGATCCAATTTGCAAGAACCGATTACCGCTCTTCAACTGCCCACCAGCTAGAATTGTGTCAAAGGATAAGCAAGAGATTGACTCGCTAAAGAAAACCTGTGCCCTCTTCTCACAGCTGTGTGTGTCTTGCCAGGTTCGGGGTAGTAGTCTTGAAAACCAGTCGTCACCGCCACCATCATTGTCTCAATTTGGAGAGTTAATATCGGGAAAAAATATGATCTTGCGCAAATCGTGGAAAGCTTGGTGACAAACCTTCAGGTACCTCATGATGTCGAAGTTCTGTTACCGATGGAACTATTGCTGTGAACTTTTTTAAACCAATTGCTTGCAAAGCTTTTCTTGAATATGGAGAAAATGTATCTATGAAATACTTGATGTGGCAACTGCAGAATGAGAGCAAGAGGCTTGACATCATCTGGGATGACTGTAGCCCTGGTGGCTTGAAAGAATGTACCAGGAGAAAACAAGGGAAAGGTGTCCGAAGGAGAGTTCATCCAGACAACGGGATTCCTGGAAACTGGAATGAATTTCTTAGGGAGGATAAATACAAAGCAGAGCTTTATCACTTTATAGCAGGTCTCGTCTGAGACATTACATTGTGGAGATAAGCAAATACCCTGTAGTCTCAACGCAGGGAAAGAATGTTTTCTACAACCTAGATATGGATACCAACAATTTGCTTCTGTTCACATGGAGAAGCAGATAGTAAACATCTCCTTTATGTAGCGGGATGTGCAAACACGGATACACGAAAACCATGATTATGTACTGTGGACACAAACGAAATCGTCATAGCTGTTCCCATGTTTCAGTATCTGGGCATCAGCGAACTTGGGCATCGCGTTTGGAACTATATCCCATTTCTTCCTATAGGTCGAGACCCATCACTTCTGAAAAATTTGAGCTTGTTGCCAAAAGTGCACAATTCACACCATATTATGCACCAATTGCACCATTTTCTTGGACGAGGTATCGTGATATTAGTGTTGTTTATGTAATGGAAGGCTCAGTAAAAATACCATTCATAATGAAACTTATTTAAATTTCAAGTAAATTCCGTTTTTAAATAATTCCCCAAATTTTAAATAAGTCCCAAATTTCAAAGTCATTTCAATCTAATGTAATAAAGTTGAATGGTTTTATGTACGTATATAGTGTTTACTGTGTAGCAGAATTAGTCTAGTTCTCCCTTTGAAAGGAAAGAGAATGGATAATCGGCCGGTAAACCATTGTTTAGATAAATTATTGTGAATTAATCATAAATTGTTAGATTATATCAAGTAAAATGTCAGACAGTCTGATGGTTTGAGAACATTTTGAAATAAGTGTTGAGTCTTAAAATGTTGAAACTATGTAAATTGTTAAAACGTTGTATGTTATTGTAATACACATGTAATTTTCTCAGTCAATACATAACATTAACTTTTTAATTGTTAATTGCAAAACAGCTACTTTATTAATTGTGAATTACTGAGGGAAAGTTCTGTGGAAATTAGGTTGAACATACAGGCTGGTATACATGTAGGCCTATGTTTACTTGAGGCGTTTGAATGATGCCGGAGTCATTGTAATTGTAACATAGCTTAGAAGAGTTTATTCATTCAGCGTCATAAACATTAAAATAAGTTGAAGAAAAATTATAATGTGAAGAACTGAAATAAAATATTTAACATAAATAAACTGGAAATATGTAAATTACAATAAGTAGTGAACAATGAAAAGCAAAGTACCTGTATTACTTTATTGTTCATATTAATTATTTGGAATGACATTTCTGTGAATTTATTAGCTACTTATATGATTCTGTGTAAAGTGATTTTCAGGGGTTTATGTCTTGGAGAAGAATTCATGTATATAGAAGTGATGTGCACAGGATTTCATAATGGGAAGCAGTGTAAACTTTACTGCCAGATTTAGGATTGAAGCTGTCTATATGTCCAGAGGTTCCCAAGTATTTTGAACAAAGGGTATGTATGGTCTACAAGCATTATAATACCAAATTATGCATCGGCATATTAGTATTTTAGGTCTTCCTATAATTTTTCGGAGTCCTTGTCAGATTTGATTATATTGCACTCCCTATTTGTGGTCATAAGCAAATTTACTGCTGTCAACGCCTACTGTATATCTGTGTTTTTAATGTATAATGTATAACTAATAGTAACGGTACTAGTACAGTCCTGGGTACGCCACTAGTGACGTTACCCATCAGATTTTATTATTAATATTGGCCCTCTGTTTCAATCACGCCATAATCCAATACCATGTGCCTCTACTTTACTATTAGTCTGTGGTGTAATGGTCAGTATGCTCGCCTCGCAAGCGAGTTCACCCAGTTTTGATCCTCGGGCAGGGTGAAACTATGGGCGATTTTCTTTACGCCATTTGCCTCTGTCTGTCCAGCAGTAATTGGGGACCTGGATGTTAATCGACTTGCGGATCGTGTTCCTGGGTAATGGTTAGCCAGTGCAGTTGGCGAGTTGTCCGGTCTTCTCGGACTATACTTTGACACTGGGTCATGCAGCTCGTTAACTCAGGGTGTGGTTGTTGTGTTGGCGACAGCTTCTACACCTTAAACAAACTCACGCTTAGGTGCCCCTAGGGCCGGTCATCCTTGATCACAAGGGGCAACCTTTATTAGTCTTGCATGGGAACCCTGCCAAAGGATTGGCTAACGTCGAGGTAAACCATATCATAATCGTGTCCATCGTCAAATGATTCAACAACAGTTGAAAAGATTGCTAATAAATTTGTGAGCCACGTTTACCCTCTGGTAGAGCCATGCTGAGTCATTAATGAAATTGTGTTTCTTAAGGTAATATCCAATTGAATTTGTAACATTTGCATCCAGTAATTTCCCTACAGTTGGTGTTAAACTGATGTCCCAGGACGGTAGTTAGGATAGATTTTTCAGCAGTATCACGTTTGCTATCTTCAAGGATTATGGAACAACTCCCGAATTGATTTTAATGACATGTTAATCAAGTTTGCCAAAGGCATATAAGTTCTTTATATTCCTTTGATAATTTAACAAAAATCTCATCAGAACTTATTTGGTTTACGTTTATTTCTTCGTTTACTGACATCGTTACTAGTCACTACTATGTCACTTGCGGTAGTTTACTTTGTTCACTGGCGATCTAGGTCAACAACTAAATAGTTATGTCCAATTTATCATCTAAATTCTCGCCTGACTATTAGAGCTACAATCTGCTCATCGTAAGGATTAAAATATCCAAAGCAATTCTACTGGCTCAATTTTTCTATAAGAGTCGCACACACAACGCTTCCGTGACGGCTGCTGGACCACCACTCCACGACCCCCTGACGGAGACACGATGATCCTCCCCATACTGGCCAGATATTATGTAAATAATGTTAATGGTGTGTTGAAGGAATATCCTTCCTTTCTTAGGCTTTAGTAAACACCCTTATAATAATTATATATACTTGTGACACTTGCCAGATGCTTCTGGTGTTATTGTACAGGGGTACCTAGTGACAGCATTAGGATCCCGCTTCCTCTATCAAGGAATAAATATTGAAATTGAATTGAATTGAAGAGCCACAGGTAAATCTGATTGCACAAAAATGGCCTAACTTGGATAATGCGGCCTTGTGCGCGCTGCACTTAACCTTTTTGGTATACAGTACTTAAATCTATCGTAATTATTATATCACACTTAAACTATATACCCTAATCAACACCCACGTCCCCTGAGGTGTTATGCTTAGAGTGGAAAAGATTTCATTACATATAAACAAAGGTGACAAGACTGCTGCATCCTCCCCATGCAACAACAACACCTTAAAACAAAAAAAACAGTAGAACAACGGAAGGACTTAGACAAAAGGGGGTGTATTGTGAACTTAAGAGACAATGAACATAAGTACATTAATGGCAAACATAACCCAATCACAGAAAACAGCCAAAATAGGTTCCCTGTTCAGTACAATGAAGTAACCGACCAAACCAAAATGACGTCAGCATCAATTGTAAGAAAAATAACGTTATGTTCTCAGTTTCGAACATACCGAAAAATCTAACCTTACCCAACCCAACCCAAATTACCCAACAAACCTAATCCAATTCAACCTAACTTGTTATTGGTTCTTAAATTAAGATGTGACTGTTTTATGACTTTTTTTCCTGTGAATTTATTTCCGTTCACCGAGTTGACAACTGCTGACGTCCGGACGTCCGGTCTACGTGGTCACAAGAAAACTTACGCAAACGAGATTCAGATTCGCGGGGCACCCCCTGTGCAAGTCGAAGCGCAAAGGCGTTTACAGCGCCCAACAGGGAAGCATGCAGAGCTCATGCTTGCCTTCTTCTTGACTCGTGTAATGTAAGGCGTAAGTCCCAGAACGGCCATGGATTATGTCAGCAAGTTACATTAAGTGACAGGATGAGTGTGTGGGTGGAGAACTTGACAAGAGCAGAGGGTTAATGCGACTCCGGAGATCATTGTCGCTAGCCTCGCACGGGGTCAATTTTCTGTTCTCTATGTCCCAAGATCACATCTTAAAAACTCGATGGAAAGCTCATGAGCATCCGCTGGACCTTTCAAGGAGGTTTAAGGGGAGGGGAGACAAAAACCCCTCAGTTAAAGTGCATGACAGGACAAAATCCATCATATTTGTTTCTCAAAGTTAGGTTAGGTTTTTATCCTAGAGGGATTTTGTCGTGTTAATCGGCAAGGGGTTAGGTTAGGTTTTTATCCTGGAGGGGTTTTGTCGTGTAGTCGGCAAGGGGTTAGGTTAGGTTTTTATCCTAGAAGGGTTTTGTCGTGCAGTCGGCAAAGGGATAGGATAGTTCCCACAGTCGGTTTTGGTAGGATTATCCTTTTTTCCAAGCTTATAGCAGACTTATTATTATTATACTACATTATGAGCTTGATACATCAAGTTTATATTAAGATGAAACAATTATGTTCGGATATTTTTTATAATGTAATTTGTACAATAATATACAGCTTTGCTCGGGAGACACTGATTAACACCATCCACTAACAACAAAAATGTGCACATGTTTTAAGCGTGTCCCTCATGTACTGTACTGCATCACAGGTACAACAGACAACTTATGTGTTTATTTAGGTCTATTATACTTGTGAGGCAGTCGATGTACTACATGGGGGATGAGTCTAAAGCATGTGTACATTTTTGTTTGGTATTAATGTGTGTGATTGTGTCCCAAGCAAATTATTGTACACAATAAAAATATTGCAATATTATTATTTCATGTAACCCAACCAAACCCGACAGTGAGAGCTAGCCTGTCCCCTTGGCTGCTGAGTAGAACGAAATCCCTTTTGGACAAAATCCCCTCAAACTAAAAACTCTCGGACAAAATCCAAACCAAACCTATCGTAGCCGTGAATCATTAATTTGTATTTTTTTATGTCCTGTTTTCTACTAGAAGGCTTGAGTCTACTGCCCCCTGCCCCTGAACAGTTTCAGCGGACACCTATGTGGACACAGTGATATGGGTTGGGTATAAACAAGGCAGCCAAGTATGCGACTTGAAGTACAATGTACCAAAAATATTATTCATTGTATTTTTTTACCGTACGAAGCAAGACATAAATAAACACCATATGAGAGTCTCAGGGCCGTGTTATCTTTGACCTTTCTCAACATCCTCTGGTTTATATTTAGTGTTCACGAACTCCATAATATTACTTCCATCATAACTACCATCATCATGACTACCAACACCACCATGACTATCATCACCACCATGACTACCCTCACCATGACTACTATCACCACCCTGATTACCATCCTACTACTACTACTTTGCTGTCACTCGGAATCGAATATGACGATCGTCCAGCTATGATACAATGATATGAGTTAAGAATGTCACCTACGTTAGTGAGTTCTGAGGTGACTAAAGAGGCCGATACGGAACCGGCAGAGTCGATCACAGATGTTGCACATGTGGGGGGATACATGTAGTGCGGGAGGTGCAGCAGCAGCGTCTTACCGGCGTTGGCGCTTGTCTGCCCCGTTACGCAGTCGGATTAACTCGAAACTATTGACACTTTCTTGCGTGGTGCTCCCCCAAGCGTTACGGTGTGCAGTAATCGTCTCCCAGGTGAGGGGGTCGTTTTGGCACTTTTTCAGGTTTGTCTTGAGACTATCCTTATACCTTTTCAGTTGCCCGCCAGCGTTATGTTTACTATTGGTTAGGTGACTGTAAAGTAGCTGCAATAGCAGTCTACTGTCGTCCTTGAGGGTAACATGGCCAGTCCAGCGTAGTTGTTCATGGATAATGGTAGCCTCGATGCTTCTATAGTTCTATAGTTGGTGTCAGTGAGAATACTGGCATTTGTTCTCTTGTCTTGCCAGCGAACTCGGAGAATAGAACATAGACAACATTGGTTAAAGTTTTCAAGTGCCTTGAGGTGCCTCCTGTATGTGACTCATGCCTCACTGTCATATAGCAGGGTGGGGAGGACCACTGCTCGATATACGTGTAACTTTGCAGATAATTTCAGCTCCCTACAGCTGAAGACACGGTTTTGGAGTCTGCCAAAGGCTTGAGTTGCACATCTCATCTGATGCTGAATCTCTTCATTGGTGTTCGCGGTGGTGAACAGGTGGGAGCCGAGATACCGAAAGTGGGTTGCATTAGTGAGGGTAGTACCGTTGAGCTGGATGGCTGGTGGAGGTGTGGCTGAGCCAGGGGCAGGCTGAAAGAGAATCTGAGTCTTACGTACATTCACCTCAAGGCCGAAGTGTGCGTATGCATCTACGTGGGTGTTCAGGATCTCTTGTAGGTTCGCATTCAGTGTGAGCGACAAGGGTGAGGTCGACTGCATACTGATGCTCAGTAATGGAAGCTGCCGACACCTTTGTTCCTGCCTGGATTCGTCTTATATTGAAAAGACCCTGAGGCTTTGTTATTTTTCATCTGTTTGATGGCAGTAGCTACCTCATCCAGAGATGGAGGATAGCTGAGGTGGGTCAGCTCTGGATGTTGAAGGACCTGCCGGGTAGTTAGGACATCCACATTGGTTGAGCAGTGAATGGTAGTCTGCTTTCCAGCACTGAAGGATGCCTTCATCGTCTTTAATTAGGGAGTTACCGCCGGATGAGCGGAGGGGTGCTGCGCCACGAGTGATTGACCCATAAAATGTTTAAGTGGAATTGAAAAATTCGCGCATCTTCTGCTGATCTACAAATTTTTGTGTTTCACCTTTATCATCGTCGAATACATTGATTGCCGGGAAATTCTTTATCAAACCAGTCCTGGTGTATTTTTTCGACCTAGCCGAGGGTCTCTCTGCAGGTTTTTGTCATGACAGTGTCCAGAATATCCCATTCGGCACTAGAGTTTGGGTTGTTTGTTGTCGGGTTGTTTATCAGCCATGTTTGAGCTGCTCTCTGAAAGCATGTGCTACTGCTGGATCCTCCAGACGCTTAGTGTTAAAACCTCTTCTGGAGGCTTGCTGCATTTCGCCGTTTTGGGGCGACATGAAGTGAGAGCTTGGCGCTGACGAGCCGATGATTAGTGTCGCAGTGGTTTGAGTCACAGATGGCACAGGTGATGAGGACATCTCGGCGATCTTTTTCCCTGACAATGATGTGGTCAATGATATGCCAGTGTTTGGATCGTGGGTGTTGCCATGAACCCTTGAACTTGTCGGCCTGCCTAAACAAGGTATTGATGATAGTAAGGTTGTGTGCAGCACACTTGCTGGGGAGTAGGCCGTTGAGACTACATTTGCCGAGTCCATTTCTCCCTATGGTTCACTGCCAAATGTCAGCATCTCTGCCAACTTTGGCATTGAAGTCACCACGGAGCACAACCTTATCTTCTCTGGGGATAGAGGTTAGCACTCTGTCGAGATGTTGGGGCATATGCACAGATGAAAAAGACATGACATGAGTGATTCTGTGGGACTCGGAGCGTCATGAGGCGCTCGTTGATCCCAATAGGCATTTTAGTTAGCCTGTGTAGGATGCATTGGCGGATGGCAAAACTAACTCCATAAATGTGGTTTCTCTCCCCAGCAGACTTACCCTTCCAGGAGGTATAGCCAGATCCCCATCCTGAGTTGACCTTCGTCTGGGAGCCGGGACTCACTTATGGTTACTATGTCGATGTTTATACCTTGCCAGCTCTTTTGCCACAAGGGCAGTTCTTCTTTCAGGATGCTCATTTATGCCAGTATCCAGAAGGGTTCTGACATTCCATGCAGCGACCATAAGAGATTGTATAGTTTGTTTTTGTTTGGATCTGTGATTTTGATTGTGTTTTCGACCGCATAAGGATGACCTGCCACCCATGGGCAGAGTTGTGACTAGAGACTCCCGGCAGTCATCTCTGCCTGTCCCCATCGCCACTCGTCTGTACCATACGACTTTTGGGGATCTAGGGGTTTTGATGATGATGAGAGGTATGATGAGCTGGATGATGGCTGTGCTTGAATTGATTTATGTGGAGAGGCAGGAGCACAGGCTGCAACCACACATCTTGGCTCTCCCTATTCCTGATCTAGTGGCGAAAGTGTCGCAACGATTGGGGAGAGGGAGAGTTGCAATGGACTGCCGATAGTCCAGTTTGTTGTGTTTCGCCTCAGTAGCCTGTCCATCGGGCATTGCCTTCGTCCGCCGATGTAGTCGTTGGGTTCCCATGGTGGTCACCTCTTCCGCCTATACCGCCGTTGGGGTCTTGTTGGAGCTCTGTAAATATGTCTGCCTGATGCGGGACCCCACCGCAGACTTTTCGTTCATCATGACTACCATCACCATAACTACCATCACCACCCTCATTATCAAAATCCCTAACACCCAACATCAACACATTCCTATACATTTATAAGGCAGCCGCCAGGTACAGTCGTAAGGGCTGTACCTCCCCAACCTTTCCTCACACCAATATCTAACACTAACCTTAGTAAATTAACATGGCTCCCGATCACCACATTACTCACATACACCATTAACTACCACTTAGAGGTTGCAAGTTATCATGGCCTAACCACGACTGTGCACGGTAACTGGCAAGTCTTACCCATTAATGTCTTTTAAATACATACTGACAACCTTGTGGAACTAGCCCCGACCCCACCTAACGGGGCACAAGGAGGGCGCCAAATCAAACACTCCCCCCATACTCCATACCCATATGAGGGAGGAGTTATGGTGCATGACCCCCAGTGTGTTTAACAATATTTCTACTCATTTATGAATTCATCATTACGTTGTGAATTTTTCATAAGTCGGGATATATGGTTAAATGAGACAGTCTCTAGGAATCTCTACTGAATTTCCTTTTAGGAAAGAAATATGGAGACACATACTTAAAAAATAAATAACTTTAAATGCCATAGACACCTACCCAGAATTCAATGAATTTTTCCCAAATATCAAAGTTCTGATTAATATTCTTGTGACTTTACCTGTTACGACAGCAACAGTAGAATCCACAGGGAACTAGACATGAACACTCTAAAAGTTATTTAAAATTTTTGTGAAATAACGCCCGAGACAGGAAAATGTTGGGCTATAATTTAGCTAGTTCTGTACCTAAGGTCACTTCAACTTGGTTGATGACTAATTTTCGCTGTGTGGTGAATGATGAGTTAGTTTTTAATTCTTTGTTAACTGGGTTTTAAATGTAGCTAATAATTATATCAATTATCATAGGGTCTTTTTAATTGTATATAAATTTTGTTTTTGAATTATTATTATTATTATTATTATTATTATTATTATTATTATTATTATTATTATTATTATTATTTTTATTATTACATTTTCGCCCCCCAGGCTCCGATGTGGGTCAGTGACCTGTTCCCGGGTGGGCTAATCCCGGTAAAAAAAAAAAAATATATATATATATATATATATATATAACACTTGACCACAATGGTCATAATACTGTACTTGAGCTCTAGTGACATCTAGTGAGCTCAGCAGCTAGTTAAGTTTCCGTGAGAATGATTGTGTAACGATGCAGTTGCACATCTAGTATATTAATACTGTACCCACACATCGTTGTTCTGGTGATTAGGGGTATATGAATTTTATACAACTGACGCAGGACACACACACACAGCGTCGATTCTCCGTTAACATCACCTCAGAAAACCGTAGCCCTCGTGATCACTTACCTTAGAACTTTAAGTGAGACATCAACTGAAAATCATACAGGTCAAAAATATTCACGAGTGAATAAAACACATGAAATAAACCAAGTCTCGTTAATACTGCCATTACATTAAAGATTAAAACTTCAATAATCATCAAATTTGGGGGACGTTATAGATGTTCATAGGTGAGTTTAGTGGTAACACCCCATGTCGTCTACCCCGTTGTGTCTACTCTCGAAATGGCTATACTATTCCCATTTGGTCTAGGTTAGGTTAGGTTGGGTTTTATTAGGTTAGGTTTTGCATTTAGGTTAGATTAGGTTAGATTAGTTTGGTTTTGTTAGGTTAGGTTAAGTTTTAGGTTAAGTTAGGCTTTGTTTGGTTATATTTTAGGTTAAGTTAGATTAGGTTAGGTTTAACGTTTTGTTAGGTTATGTTTTAGGTTTGGTGAAGTAACTTTCAGAGGACATTAACTGATAGTATACACATCCGGTATTCTACGACATTTTCAGAGTTGACAAACTGGGAGTAGACAAAGTGGACTTAAACCGAATTTAGTATCCAGAACACACTGAGAACTTTCGGGATTTTAGAGTTGGGCGTAAATATACTGTACTGTACTCACCTCTGGTAGAGAGCTGAGAGTGGGCAGCTTTAGTTCTTGACGTGGCAACGGCTTGGCTGGCAGCAACACAACCACACTCTTGTGGTTAGGAGCGGGCAATGGTAGCCGGCAGGGCGTGTACGGGGCTATATGGCTGCTGGAGGAAACTGCGTAGTGTCTTCTGCGCGCGAGATAAACACAACCTCAAGAATGTTTCTAGTAAATACTACATTAAGTAATAAATAAAAATGGTCCCAAATCACTACTTGAGGAATATGTAAGTCAACTTTTACCTCAACACCATGGCAACCATTCAAGACAGGCTTCCGGATTAGATCTGTTCAATTGTTTTTACAATTGATAAACTGAATCCCCCCAATTTCCAACACCGGAGGCGTATAATGGTTAACGACTAAGACCAGCACTAAAGTCAGTATGCATAAGGCGTCTTTCAAAACGTGTGTTGTAATAACGAAATGATAATCGTGGTAACATTGTTATATGTTTTTACTAACACCATGCTATGTGTACTATTCCAGATGATACTAAATGTTACATAATAATTCCTTGAAATAAAATGTACAGTATACTGTATATCAGGTGCCACTAAGAGAGCTCAGCTCTGGCTTTTTTCTTTCTTTTTTCTTTTTTACGGCGATTTGCCCACCCGGGCACAGGTCACTGAACCATATCAGGGTATGGGGGCGAGAATATAACAGTAACAATTATAATAATAATAACTGCCCACGGTGAACCGCGTGGACAGTGTTAATAAATTGTTAGAAATAGTTTAGTTATGAGACTATTGAAGATGTAGGAGAGGGGAGTGCAACGAGCTGAAGGGGTGTTTACAACCGAGCGGTCCTGGTTTTCTGCTGAGTAGACAGTTCTGCAGGTGCGAGACTGTCTGGCCTCAGACCAAGTCTTACAGCGATACTGTGAACATCTTCCACCCTCTGCTGGCAGTGACTGTCTGGCCTCCCCTAACTCTCAGACCAAGTCTTACAGCGATACTGTGAACATCTTCCACCCTCTGCTGGCAGTGACTGTCTGGCCTCCCCTAACTCTCAGACCAAGTCTTACAGCGATACTGCGAACATCTTCCACCCTCTGCTGGCAGTGACTGTCTGCTCCCCACCCCCCATAACTCTCAGACCAAGTCTTACAGCGATACTGCGAACATCTTCCACCCTCTGTTGGCAGTGACTGTCTGGCCTCCCCTAACTCTCAGACCAAGTCTTACAGCGATACTGCGAACATCTTCCACCCTCTGCTGGCAGTGACTGTCTGGCCTCCCCTAACTCTCAGACCAAGTCTTACAGCGATACTGCGAACATCTTCCACCCCCTGCTGGCAGTGACTGTCTAGCCTCCCCTAACTCTCAGACCAAGTCTTACAGCGATACTGAGAACATCTTCCACCCTCTGCTGGCAGTGACTGTCTAGCCTCCCCTAACTCTCAGACCAAGTCTTACAGCGATACTGCGAACATCTTCCACCCCCTGCTGGCAGTGACTGTCTAGCCTCCCCTAACTCTCAGACCAAGTCTTACAGCGATACTGCGAACATCTTCCACCCCCTGCTGGCAGTGACTGTCTAGCCTCCCCTAACTCTCAGACCAAGTCTTACAGCGATACTGCGAACATCTTCCACCTCAGACCAAGTCTTACAGCGATACTGTGAACATCTTCCACCCTCTGCTGGCAGTGACTGTCTGGCCTCCCCTAACTCTCAGACCAAGTCTTACAGCGATACTGCGAACATCTTCCACCCTCTGCTGGCAGTGACTGTCTGCTCCCCACCCCCCATAACTCTCAGACCAAGTCTTACAGCGATACTGCGAACATCTTCCACCCTCTGTTGGCAGTGACTGTCTGCCTCCCCTAACTCTCAGACCAAGTCTTACAGCGATACTGCGAACATCTTCCACCCTCTGCTGGCAGTGACTGTCTGGAGACCAAGTCTTACAGCGATCTCTTCCACAGTGACTGTCTAACTCTCAGACCAAGTCTTACAGCGATACTGCGAACATCTTCCACCCTCTGCTGGCAGTGACTGTCTGCTCCCCACCCCCCATAACTCTCAGACCAAGTCTTACAGCGATACTGCGAACATCTTCCACCCTCTGTTGGCAGTGACTGTCTGGCCTCCCCTAACTCTCAGACCAAGTCTTACAGCGATACTGCGAACATCTTCCACCCTCTGCTGGCAGTGACTGTCTGGCCTCCCCTAACTCTCAGACCAAGTCTTACAGCGATACTGCGAACATCTTCCACCCCCTGCTGGCAGTGACTGTCTAGCCTCCCCTAACTCTCAGACCAAGTCTTACAGCGATACTGAGAACATCTTCCACCCTCTGCTGGCAGTGACTGTCTAGCCTCCCCTAACTCTCAGACCAAGTCTTACAGCGATACTGCGAACATCTTCCACCCCCTGCTGGCAGTGACTGTCTAGCCTCCCCTAACTCTCAGACCAAGTCTTACAGCGATACTGCGAACATCTTCCACCCCCTGCTGGCAGTGACTGTCTAGCCTCCCCTAACTCTCAGACCAAGTCTTACAGCGATACTGCATCTTCTCTGCTGGCAAACTCTCAGACCAAGTCTTACAGCGATACTGCGAACATCTTCCACCCCTGCTGGCAGTGACTGTCTAGCCTCCCCTAACTCTCAGACTGTCTAGCCTCCCCTAACTCTCAGACCAAGTCTTACAGCGATACTGCGAACATCTTCCACCCCCTGCTGGCAGTGACTGTCTAGCCTCCCCTAACTCTCAGACCAAGTCTTACAGCGATACTGCGAACATCTTCCACCCCCTGCTGGCAGTAGTGAACACACCAACTCACAAACCTCTCTCTGAGTTTTGTGCTAAGACAATTTACACAGTACTGTTGTCTCTTGGAACACCATACAGATTTACTTCGATCCGCACTTGTAAGTACAGCCTACGTGATGATGGACTCATTGTACCTACTCGTTTTTTGCCTTATCTGAAGCAATAAGACAATGTGGAATGAAGCGCAACTAAGATTAATAGTTATGTATTTTGTATTATGTCACTATGTTTAATTGATCTTATGTAGTTAAGATAAAATTGTGTAAGACTAACAAATTATGTATCAGATGGATCACCATGTAATACTAATGAACGCCTTGTTCTCTGCAGGTTATAGACCATATCAATAAATATTGAGCGCGTCAAAAGGCGGGTTTCAATCATTCCTTTCGACTTGCCCGTCACCCGACCGTCCTTAACTAAGGCAGTTACAATAACGTTGATGATTATTTTTTGTATTGTCTTAAATGATATTATATTTATCGTGACGCCACCGTGACTGTGTAATGCGGTGAAGAATTAAACTTGAAAAGAGCAGTGAGAAGTGGAAGGCAGGAGAGATGTTATCAACGGTGGGATAACTTGTATCGCCTGTTAGCACTTCCCCCGCTGATCTAACACTTGCAACACCATCATTTGGTGAAATATATGCAGATTATTGCCATCTTGCTTCACCATTGTTTGTAATATTTGTATTTTTCAGTTTATATTTCTCTGTATTTAAATTTTCTACTGAATTTTATCTGTCCTTATCGTTATTTTTGCGTATTATGAGACTGAGGCATGTCTTAAAGTTAGTGTATTTTAGGTGCTGTACAAGGGCAACCTTGTTGTATTGCATAAATTATGCGGTTAGTGTGTCTGTATAGCAATGATGTTAACTACAGCTGAGAAAATTCCCAAGTAATGTTAGAAATAATGTGAGAATGTAATAAAACACACACACCCTTAGTTACCATAACTACCTAGTGTTGAATAGATCAACCTAACCTAACCTTACACTGTATACTTCAACTTAACCTAACCTAGTGTTGCATACATCAACTTAACTTAACCTCGTGTTGCATACATCAACTTAACCTAACCTAGTGTTGCATACATCAACCTAACCTAAACTAACCTAGTGTTGCATACATCAACCTAACCTAAGCTAACCTAGTGTTGTATACTGTACATCAATTTGTCCAGTTAAAATATCTCACGAACTTCTAATGGGTCTCAACTTATTAGTGTAGTTGTTGTTGAGTCTTTACGTGTGGTCTTGCCTGTGTATTTTTCCGTCAGTTCTTTGATTTTGTTCCCTATAATATTCTCAGAATAGTCTACAATGCTGTTACTCGACAGGTTAGAGTAGACCAATCATGCTCTTTGTTTCTTCCGTCAGGTTAGAGAAGGCCAATCATGCTCTTTGTTTCATCCCTCAGGTGAGAGTAGACCAATCATGCTCTTTGTTTCTTCCTTCAAGTTAGAGTAGACCAATCATGTTTCTTCCTTCAGGTTAGAGTAGACCAATCACGCTCCTTGTTTCTTCCCTCAGGTTAGAATAGACCAATCATGCTCTTTATTTTTTTCCCTCAGGTTAGATTAGACCAATCATGCTCTTTATTTTTTTCCCTCAGGTTAGAATAGACCAATCATGTTTCATCCCTCAGGTTAGAGTAGACCAATCACGCTCCTTGTTTCTTCCGTCAGGTTAGAATAGACCAATCATGCTCTTTATTTTTCCCTCAGGTTAGAGTAGACCAATCATGCTCCCTATTTCTTCCCTCATCTTATTATAATCACCACCATAACTTTTAACTTTAGTTTCTTCTCATGACTCAAATCTCAATTGAATCTGGTGTACAATGTCACGTGATCACAGGAGCTCAGTGTTTCAGGATGGCTCCACTTTGACGTGATAAGATCAAACAGTTTGGACGCTTGCCCGTCACTGTGGCTTTTTGTAACAGGAACATAAAGTTCTCTTGGCTATTTAGGTCGTCTGTCAGTTTCACTTTTCGTATCGACATAAACTTAATTAAAATCATCCATTTTCGGAAGTGTTTACAGTTTAGTATTGTTACAACGTCTATTAATGATGTCGTATTACAAGCTTGAGTGATTACAACTGGCTATGTGTATAAAGGCGCCATGCACCTTACCACTGACAGCATCCGCCATCACTCTCACCTCACTTGAGATTTTAATATTGTCTCAAATTAGTTAGTGAATAAATCATAACCATCAACACTGAACCTACAGCCACCAGCTCAATCCTTGTATTTTCGTATAAGAATATTATAACATCTTAGTACTGTACTGTACTGTACATCATCCTTATGAATCTAAAGTAGAAGTTTAAACTAAGCTTTATTCTTGAGGAAAGTGTCCATATTGGTATAAACAGCTTATTAAAACAGTGATAACTCTTAGTCTTTCAATAGTTCTGAAATATTACCAATATTGACAGTTTACTCATTTGGTTGGAGAGTTGTGGAGAAGTGTTGTCGGTGCTTTCAGTGTTTTTACCATCAACCACCATTCTTCCCTTGTGTATCAACCATCAGTTGCTGTACTTTAGGGGGCAGGGAAAAAACACTTTTATTTGAGTTGCAGGCTGCACTTTTCAGGCATCGTTTGTATGGCTGTAACAAACACCTGTGCAAAATTTCATGCCATTTCATGCATACTTACCCTGCCGCATCGCGAACGACTTTTTGTCAACTTTTAGTGTATACCAAAAATTAGGTGTCATTTAATGTTTTCCAGGATAATGATAAATTTTACATGGGTGACATCGATTTAATTCACATGTTATTTTACAGGTACACCGTATAGAAAATCATTACAAGTTCATATTGAAATTCTTTTTTGTGCGGAACCTTGGCATCATTTTCCTAGACAATAATCTTTGCCTAATATATCCATCTCTCGATTCGTATCCCGTCACTTCAGTGCAAGCTTCAGTCATCACTTTTATGCCTCTCTCGACCGCCTGAGTGCTGTTTGGCCACTTGGGCACCACTAATGGTGTCTCAAGAATGTCATTAACCTGTAGATTTGACAGAGAAGCAATGTAAGGAGGCTCAGTCTTGAGTTCATTCCTCCAGTTAATCATGGAATGATAGTTTTTTGCTTGCCACTTTAGTTTCGGAGTCACCACCTTTCTCATGTTGACTACAGGAGGCACATCCTCATTCCCATCTCCATCTTTACCCTCCTCATCATTATAGTTTAACAAATTCTCGTCAACAGCAGCATCAGAATCTTCCTCCTCCTCTTCAGATCTGCCAGTGCATTCTTCCTTTTGCTGATTCTCCTCTCTAATTTTTCTTATCATTGAGACAGCTTTTTCTCTAACAGTCATGTCCTCATCTGCACACATACCAAGAAGAAGTTGATCTGTGTGGGCGAAGTATGCATTTCTCTGGACAGCCTTCTTCACTATCGTCTCCTCCTCACTATTCAGGTGTTTCATATATAGCAGGGACTGGAATACGTTCCTTGAGCCGTGTGTTACGTAAGGGTGTATCTTGATGTAAAACCACATTGGAGCACTGAACTTTATTATTGTAATGACAATTCTTTTCAACTCATGGCTGGGTCTTGATGTTGCTACATACAGCCTGAGGATTCTACTCCATAAGGTGTTCCACCTTGACACACAGGGAGGACCTGGCTCAATAGCAGCCAAGTCATCTTCAACAACACCTGTGATAACTCCTTTACAAATCCTATACAGGTATTTCTGATCCCAGGACAGATCTTTCTCCACTGCATCATTAAACACAGGGAAATCAGGGAAACTGACTGGTTGGAAGGCGACAACTGGAAGCTCAGACAAAGACTCCTTGATCTGCTTTCCAATGGGACCACGCCAATGCTCAGGACCACTTGGTTTACCATCATAGTGATAAAAAACTGCGCGGAAAGGCAGCTCATTTCCGTGAAGCTGACATATGAAATAATGGAGCGGGTGACCAAGTAACATTTCAAGATGATGAATGACTCCATTTTCTGATCCTACATTTACATTGGTTCCATCACAACCAACACACACAATGGGCTGCTGGGTTAGATTTTTCTCCACCAGAAACTCGTGAATAGTTTTGGCAATCTGCTTTCCGTGTCCAGTCTTGGGAGTCACATGTGTGAGATATTCATTGCCAGGCTCAACCATGATGACATAATGATCTTTCACCATCATCCTCGAACTCCATTTCTCGGTCTTCTCATTCTTTATCATCACACGAGTGGCGGTCTTCTTACCATCAAAATAGAGTGACGTCAAATTATCTAAACTAGCCATCTCAATTTCTTGCCTCTTAAATCGGTATTTTTGTCTCGCATCCCGCAGCTTATGTGGTCCAATAACCTGACTCTTGTCATCCTTTGTGATAATGCCATAGTCAGTTAAGGCTGATAATCAATATAGACATAGCACCATACTCATCTGCAACAAGACAACTTAAATGAAATAAGAGATATGAAAAAAAAGTTGATAAACACTGAACAGAACATTGCACCGCCACAGCGGCTGTTTGGCTAGTACTGTAGGTAAATTTAAAAATTTCAGTAGAAAATGCGGCAGACTAAACCTCGACATATCAGCTTCCAATTTGGCATGGAGTCTTAGATATGTATAAGGAACAATGCCTGAAGAGTGCAGCTTTGAGCAAAATTTCACTGCCCCCTACTGTACTTGTTCTTCTGTTCTTGTTTCCTATTTTATCATTTATTGTGACATTAAGGGCCCAAGGTGGTGATGGTAGTCATGGTGGTGGTGATGGTAATGAGGGTGGTGATGGTAGTCATGGTTTTGGTGATGGTAATGAGGGTGGTGATGTAAGTTACAGTATAGTGAATGTTGCCATGATGGAATATTTATCAATTACACAGTGTCAGTTATCCAGTGTATTAATAAAGTTAATATTATATGTTACTTATTTAACTATAACCCCCGACTATAAACTCCAAAAGAATTATTAGTATGAAGGATTTTTTTTTACCATACAAGGCAAGACGTGATAACAATCTTGTGAAGACGGCGTGATATCTGTGGTCTCTCCCAACACTAGCGTAGCTGGGGGCGCGGTCCGCCCCGGGCGGCACTTTTGGGGGCAGCACTTTTGGGTCTGCTCATCACCCATATCTGCAGCTACTGGAGACGTTAATCCATACTATATTTGAGTATGTGAAAGTAAAGTTGTAGTTTTAATTTCAGAAATAAAGATGGTCCTAATTTTTTACACTTTTTTTACTTTTTTCCCTATCCTATATGTCGTTTTTGCTTTTTGTTTAACTGTTACTTATAAAGTTTAAGTATGTTTGGTGTGTATTTAAAGCATACTATATTTGAGTATGTGAAAGTACAGTAATATTATAATGGTACACAAACTATTTAATATATATATATATATATATATATATATATATATATATATATATATATATATATATATATATATATATATATATATATATATATATATATATATATAGTGAGTCACTGTGCAATGTATTTTTTGGGGGCACGGGGGGCAGCAAACTCAAGGGCCGCCCCGGGCGGCACACACTCTAGCTACGCCACTGTCTCCCAACATCCTGTACTTGACGCACTCCAAACGTTTGGAGTGCGTCAAGTACAGGATGTTGGGAGAGACCACAGATATCACGCCGTCTTCACAAGATTATATTATCACGTCTTGCCTCGTATGGTAAAAAAAATCCTTCATACTAATAATTCTTATGGAGTTTATAGTCGGGGGTTATAGTTAAATAATTAACATATAATATTAACTTTATTAATACACTGGATAACTGACACTGTGTAATTAATAAATATTTTCAAATTAGATTCGTTGTATAGTATTTCACGTTACCTTAGATTGTGATAACTTCTGTTGTTGTGCACATTTGTAACACTCACAAAAAAAATATATATATAACAAGACCATTGAAGATTTGGCACCTAATGCGCTAAAAACCTTAGTTGTTGAAGCTCAGTAACACCAGCACACAACATACCCAAATTCTCATAGTTCTCACCTGTCTAACATTTAGAAAAATACAGGGCCGTAATCAGCCTTGATGGCGTCCAGGGCAATGGCTGAATTTGGCGCCCCCTTCCCTTTACGGCTCCCCACCACCACTAACCCTCCAGTCCCTGCAACCCCACTTCCACCGTAAATAATTATATCAACTAAATTATAATTCATATAAATAATGTAGCATAATTGTAAATAAGGGATTGCTAAGACACTGATGATGATGTGTAATTTTATGGTTGTATCAAGGCTTCAACAAATTAACTTCAACAACTAACCTAACCTATAAGTAATCACCAATTTGCTGCTCATAACACACATAGTCTACATTCAGTTCAGAAAATACCATAGCCCAGTGGATTGCTTAACTTTTCATTATAAAATTATTTTACTCCCCAAGTAAACAGATTCAATAATAATCTTGGCCAATTCTGATGACATTGACCAGATTTTACTCTTAATCCTAAAAAGTAAGTTTATTTATCCAATATTAATTAGCATAA
Organism: Homarus americanus; assembly: GCF_018991925.1. Classification (NCBI taxonomy): domain Eukaryota; kingdom Metazoa; phylum Arthropoda; class Malacostraca; order Decapoda; family Nephropidae; genus Homarus; species Homarus americanus. The sequence goes on from NW_024756914.1 coordinate 5,682,308, forward strand.
TACAATGCACGGTATATCAAGGCTCATAAATATCACCAAACTAAAAATGCAGCAATTTAAACATTGAAAGTATAATGGTGTGTTAATTACATCAGCATATATGAAGCACCTACAGTAATATCACTGAAAACTAAGAATGCATATTAAGAATGACTCTGGAACATCGTTTATTACAGAATCACTTTTCTTGCTTTCTTGGTTGCAAAGTCATCAATTACCCTGTCACAATTCATAGAATTTGCTATATTCTGTTCAATTGATACAATAGCTATGTTAGATAAGCGTTCTTAGGCCATAGATGAACGCACTTAATTCTTAGTTAGTTTCAGCTTGCTAAAACTGCATTCACAGGAAGCAATTTGGGGCGCCCCTTACCTTGGCGCCCAGGGCGGCTGCCCCTTCTGCCAACCCACTAGGTACGCCCCTGGAAAAATATAAAGAATATTTACATTAATGTAGCTTACATGATTAAGTGAACACAAACGAACATGCGCATTAGTAAATCTTACAATAATTATTAATGAATAATTACAATAAATAATACAATTTACTTGTATAACTTTTTAATACTCATTTTTAGTTTCAGATTTTCACTTACGTGGTTTATAATAGAGCAGGCCCTGGTTCAAATATTGCAAGGGCGATTATGACGGGGTGGGGGAGGAGAAACAAACACCCAGAGGTGAGTGGGTAGAGTCATGTTTGTGAATGACCAAGTTCCACCTAGTGATTCTTCATCTGGATGAGGGCCTGATGAGGGAGACATTTTAGCGGGGTGTGAGGAGTTTAGTGGATATCCCTGCTACTAGACTTGGGTGTGAGTAGGGGGAGGCCAGTGACTTAAATGGATCTTTAAAAAAAGTACAGTTTGCTTTTAGACTGTCAAGTCTCTTGGTTATTGCTGTGCAATCGTGATGTGATGCGTTGTGTTGCACTTGTGATGTAGGATTTTGATTTGTTGATTGTGTGAAGTAATTGTAGTTACAATCGCCCGGTAAGGAGATTAACCTGCCACGTCAACTCGATATACTTTTATCCTCTTCACCAAATGATCGGCTCGTTAGCCGCTTGGGCGATTGGTCACGTCTCTGTTACGCACTGTTGGCAAGTACTGGGCATGCACCGGCTCCTGAATGTACCTGAACCTGCTCCAGTGTTGGTCAAGAGCTCACACTCGGTTCCGTCACAACACTTGCTGGTTGATTGTTAGAAGAGTTCACAACTCGCACTCCGAAAAAGTTTGCCCTCACAGTTTTCTGGACTTGCGGCTTCTTCAATCTTGAGCTGTGACTCCTTGTGGGGCGAGCGTCCGCCAGTTCCAAGTAAGGACACTCGACAGAGTAGTGCCCCTTGAGATGCTTATACACCTCAGTTAGGTCATCCCTTGCCCGTCTGTAGTATAAGCTAGGCGAGTTCAGGCGCTCCAATGTCTCAGGGTAGCCGAGGTGCCGAAGTGCAGGCACCAGTCTGGTGGCCCTCCTTTGAACATTTTCAACCAACTGACAGTCCCTAGCATATCTCGGGGACCTGACGGGGTGACAGTACTCCAGATGGGGAAGCACTTCACTCTTGAAGATCGTTACGAGGGACGGACCGTCTAGATATCTGAACGAACTTCTTATAAGACCCAATAATTTATTCGCCTGCTTTATCTTCTTGCAATGGCCCGAGAACTTCAGCTCATTGTCAATATACACACCTAGGTCCTTCTCACATTCAGTCTCACAGAGTGCAGTTTCTTCATCCCGTTGGGACATATGATACGCCTCCTTACCGTTGGTACACCCCAGGTGCATCCTCTTACATTTCGTGACATTAAATCTCAGCAGCCATTTCTTCGACCATTCTTGGAGCCCACAGAGGTCCTTCTGCAGCTCTTCACAGTCCGCTTGGTTCTTTATTTCCCGAAATAACTTGGCGTCATCGGCAAACATTTGTATGGAGGAGTATACAACGTCAGGCATGTCATTTGTGAAACAAATGAACAACAGCGGGCCCAATACACTGCCCTGTGGTACCCCGCTTGTGACAGGTACGGATGATGATTTCGTGCCATTAATCACCACACACTGCTTGTGGTCATGTAGAAAGTCTTCTGTCCACGCTAGGATATGTCCCCGAATTCCTTACCCTTCCAGTTTGATTTTCAGCCTTACGTGGGGTACGCTGTAGAAAGCCTTGGCAAAATCTAGGTAAATATTGTCGATATTACCACCCCGTTCTAGAATATGGGTCCAAATATCCAATACCTTGAGCAATTGTGTTAAGCAGGAGCGCCTAGCATAAAACCGTGTTGGCAATCCTTTACAAGGTTGTTTCGTAGTCGATGTTCCATCGCGGCATCTCTGATAATACTCTCAAGTACTTTACATATTATGCTGGTCAGGCTCACCGGTCTATAGTTGTTCGTGGAGTGACGATCGCCCTTCTTGAAGATAGGACTCACAAAAGCCACTTTCCATTCACTGGGGACCATTTGTTCATACAGGCATTTACAAAACAGGATCTTCAGGGGCTCGGCAAGCTCATTGCTCAACTCTCTTAGCACTCTAGGATGCACCATGTCAGGGCCGGGACTCTTATGGACCTTTAGCTTTGACAGTTTATTTTTAATACCCTCTTTTGTGAACACAATGTGGGTCAGTGCTGTGTCGAACCGTCTGTCCTCAAACGCAGGAAGGTTAATCGCATCCTCTCTTGTGAACACCGAAGAAAAGAAGCTGTTCAATGCCTCAGCTTTATCCTGGTCAGAATTTGCGTAACTACCATCTTCAAGCCTCAGGTCTAATACTCCTACTCGTGTTTTTAATTTCGACTTTGCGTAGCGATAAAACGCCTTTGGGGTTGACTTGACCTCGCTTGTAACCAGACTCTGGAATTCCTTTTCAGCCCTTCTACATTCTAGCTTTGCTTGGTTTCTGGCTCTTGTATACATCCTCCTGTCCTGCTCATCATTTGACCCAACCCACGTCTCGAATTTCTGGATTTTCTTCTTAACTTTGTTGACCCCCGCATGGTTCATGTGTAGAGATTTATTCGTATTCCTAGAAGCACTGGGTTTGGTCTTGGGTATATATTTATCGATCAAATGGGTCGATTTACTAGTTATGATATTCAGTGTAATGCCTGCGTTCTTGTGCCTTAATGAATCAGGCCAGTGGATACCCCTCATCTCTTCCCTCATCCCGTTGTAATTTCCCTTGTAATATTTGCACCTTGACCTGACCTTATCTTGAACTAGGTAACAGTTAAATCTGAATGACAACACTATATGGTGACTGGTGCCAACTGGGGCAAGGTGTTCCAGTTTGGCCACCATACCCTACTCGTTTGTTATGATGAGGTCTAGTGGCTTGGGTGTTTGCTCGTAATGTGTCGGGTCTCTAACATGTTGGAACAGAAAATTATCTCTCAGAGTTTCTACAATAAGAGTAGCAGGGTTATTCAAGTCATTTGGGGTGAACTCGTTTCTCCAGTCGATGTCGCCAAAGTTAAAGTCCCCCATAATAAGGAGGTGGCTAGGGTAGAGCATCGCCGCATTGTCTATTAAGGCTCTTAAGTTCCTATGGTTTAGTGGCCCACAGTTTGGGGATCTGTAGATACACCCGACGATAAGTAAGTCCCCTCCCTTTAATTTAATTTTACACCACTTGGACTCTTCAAAAACACCCTCTCCCTGTACCCTCGCCTGGCTGGCTCTAAGGTCTCGTCTAGCATAGATAACCACACCCCTCTACAAGTTTCTTGAGAAAGGTTCGTAAATGAGTCATATCCAGCAATGCTGAACTCACATTCCTCTGGGTCGATTCTCCTGTTCTTGTACAACAGCTCTACAACTCCCACAATATCTGGTTGGTGTACCTTCAGTAGTGTTTCAAACTCCTCTCTCTTATCAAGGAACGTGTCAGTATTAGTGTACATGACATTCAAGCCGGAATTTGTTCTCGGTAACGTCTCTGCTCTTAGTAGTAACCCCCCCCCATTCTCATAAGCTGCAACATTTGCTAAATACACTGTATTTTGCAAGGTGTGGTTAGAAATGTCATCGTTTACAAGGCGCTAGCCTCCTGGCTGATAGGTGGAGCTGGTGCTACCTCCTGGACGGGGGGTAGAGCGGGTGGAGGGTGCGCTGCTGTCCCCCTGCCCTGTGTCGGTACACTTGCTTCCACTGTGGGGTTATAAGGTATTGGTTCACACTCAGGATGGGATGGAGAAAGGAAACTCACAATGTGCTCACTGTATACATATTGTAATGGATGTACAATGCAGCTTGTTGCTGGGTAGGTAGCATGGTAATAAGCGTTGAGTAGAGAGAGCTGGGTGGTGAGGGTGCCCAGAGTGAGGGCACGCGGCTTGAGGGACGCCAAGGTCGCTGGCGGGAGCGGCAGCCGCACGGCTGGCGCGGAGGAGGAGGTGTTGCTTGCTGGTGGCACTGTGTACAATGAGGCTGGTCACAGCAGTGTCAGGCCTTATAAGGCGGGGTTAGGCGTGGGTAGATAGTTGACCCCCGCTCCGTGGGCGGCGCTGGAGGCGTAGGTTGGGGAATTCGAGAAGGTTCGGTGCTTGTAGGGGAGGAATCCACTACAATACTCCCCTTCCCCTCCGGGCGCGGCGGGAGGCTAGTGGTTGGCAGGGCTGCGTGCCACATGTGAGGCAGAACGGGCGGTGCATGCCACATGTGAGGCATAACGGCGAGGGCGTGGATGAGCCGGCCGCTAGGGGGGGGGGGACAACTCTGTCTAGATACACGAGATCTGTGGGAGAAAAGAGGGAGAAGGAGGGTTGTGGAGGCGATGAATGTTGTGCTTCACTCGTGACAGGTACAGAGTCCTCAGATGCGCCTGCTGGGGTGTGTGGGCCTGGGTCAGGAGCAGGGGCTGCGTCAGCAGGAAGAGGGTCCATGACAGCAGCAGGGTGCATGACAGCAGCAGGGTCCACGACAGCAGCAGGGTGCAGGACAGTAGCAAGGGATACCTGAGCGAGAAAAGAGGGGTGTGTGGGTCCGCATCAGGAGCGGCAGGGGGTACTGCTGGGCCGGGGGCGGCGTCTGAGGTAGGACGGGTGTGTTGGGGTCGGTAGGACGTGGTGCTTGGGGCAGGAAGAGGAGCGGCTGTCTGCTTAGAGTAGCAGAGCTGCTCTAGGGTGTCTAACCTGCGGTGTAGAGACAGTAGTTGTAGAGCCGATGAGAGCTGCCTCTGCGTGGGTAAGCCAATCTTCCATGTTGTTTGAAGACTGGGAGTTTCTCCTCAATCCTGTGTGAGTGGTCACTCCGGGGGTCACCATTTGTAGGATATGAGATATGTGTTCACACTCAGGATGGGATGGAGAAAGGAAACTCACAATGTGCTCACTGTATACATGTTGAATTGGATGTACAATGCAGCTTGTTGCTGGGTAGGTAGCATGGTAATAAGCGTTGAGTAGAGAGAGCTGGGTGGTGAGGGTGCCCAGAGTGAGGGCACGCGGCTTGAGGGACGCCTACTGTAGGTCGCTGGCGGGAGAGGGAGCCGCCAGGCTGGCGCAGAGGAGGAGGTGTTGCTTGCTGGTGGCACTGGGTAGAAAAGAGGGTGGTCACAGCGGTGTCAGGCCTTATAAGGCGGGGGTAGGCGTGGGTAGATAGTTGACCCCCGCTCCGTGGGCGGCGCTGGAGGCGTAGGCTGGGGGATTCGAGAAGGTTCGGTGCTTGTAGGGGAGGAATCCACTACACCACCACTCTCTCCCTGAATACAACCCATGTACACCCGTCCCCACTCCTCCTCGACTCCTCCCTTCTCTGCTTTAAGCCCTGCAGGAGCTTCCTGTGCTATTCCCTCTGCATTACCGTGCGATCTGGGAGAATGAATACACTCCGAAATGCCTCGCTCCTTGCTAAGTTTTTTGCCTGCCGAATAACCTCCCATTTCTCCTCCTCACTCACTAGTGTGATCCTGAGGGGGCGAGGCTTGTCCCCCTGCTTTTGTCCCAGCCTCCTCACATCCTGAGGGGTTGATGGCATCTTCAGAACCTCTGTACAAATATTCTTAAACTGCATCTTATCGTGTGTTATCTTACTCTCAGTTCCCTCCTCCTGGCTCTCAGGGACTCCAAAAACTATTACATTGTTCCTGCGCTGGAAACGTTCCCGTTGTTCCTCCTCTCCCCTAACAGTATGTCCGCTAATTGTCATTTCTTGGACACACTTCTTCAGAGTCCCTAGCTGCTGTAGAACCTGTTCTGATCCTGCATTACTCTCCGCCACCCCCATGGCCCTGCTAATACCTTAGCATAACTCCTCTTAGCAACCACCTCCATTCTCTCGGCTACTTCCTCAGTCTTAGCAAGGATCTCTTTCCCAACTTGTTCTAGTTTGGCAACCAGCAGGGCTGCAGCTTCATCTATTTTCGTCCCTAGGGAACTCGTTCCCCTATGGCTTGCAATCTCCTCATTCACCTTGACTACGCAGTCAGGGCAATACCAGCCTTCATGCTTTACGGCAGTTTGCATCATCCTAAACGTTGCATTAGTCAGGCCTGTATCCTCCATACCCGACGTCCCCCTGCAGTAATCATATATCATACTCATGGTTGTTGTTGTTGTGGGGGGGCAGACTGTGTATAGATCTACACCTATTTAAAAATAAAGAGAAAAAAAAAGAACAGTACTTAGCTGCTCTCTGCTGGTTTTAACCACCTCCCCTGTTGCCTTTAGGGGTCTTCTGTTTTTCTTCTTTTTTTTTAGTTCACTTCGGCGATATGTCGGTATTTATGTGGTATCTCTATGTACACTGCATTTTGCTATGAATAACAGATTTTATACACCTACTCAGTCCTTTAGAAACACAGAAAAATAAAATAAAACTTTCTTTGGGGCGGTAATAGAATGCCTTTAAGGATAGCCAAGCTTGTTGATTTTATTTATTTGTTATTTTAACTAGTATTTCCTTATACTTTCTTTTCCCATTCTCATCAACGGCTGTATATCTTTGTGCTATCACTGTGTACACTGTAACTCCCTGTGAATGATGTATTACTTTTACTTTTACTTTTATCCTCTTCGCCACTGATCGGCTTGTTAGCCTATAACACCTATAACACGACTTGGTTTCAGCTGGCAGTGGTGCCTAACAGCTTGCATTCACTTTAAGTTATTTACAACCTCTTCCGCGGCCACTGATGACACTATGAACTGATTTAACTAAAGGCACAGCACTACACTCCCTGGTTGGCCTTTATCCCAGCCGTGGCCACAACACCGTAAAAAAATATAATAAAATAAAAGCTTTGTCATATGGCAATGATTTTGTGGTTGTAGGCCTCCTGACCTTTTACTTTTACTTTTTTACTTTTATCCTCTTCGCCACTGATCGGCTTGTTAGCCGCTTGGGCGATCGGTCACGTCTCTTTTCATTTATATTCTTCACCAAAAGATCGGCTCGCTAGCCGCCCGGGCGATCGGTCACGTCTCTGTCACGCACTGTTGGCAAATACTGGGCATGCACCGGCTCCTGAATGTACCTGAACCCGCTCCAGTGTTGGTCAAGTCTTCTCTTGAAAGAGCTCACACTCGGTGCCGTCACAACACTCTCTGGTAGATTGTTCCAAGAGTTCTCAACCTCACTCCGAAAAAGTTTGCCCTCACGGTTTTCTGGACTTGCGGCTTCTTCAATCTTGAGCTGTGACCCCTTGTGGGGCGAGCGTCCGCCAGCTCCAAGTAAGGACACTCAACTGAGTAGTGCCCCCTGAGATGCTTATACACCTCAACTAGGTCCCCCCTTGCCCGTCTGTAGTATAAGCTAGGCAAGTTCAGGCGCTCCAATCTCTCAGGGTAGCTGAGGTGCCGAAGTGCAGGCACCAGTTTGGTGGCCCTCCTTTGAACATTTTCAACCAACTGACAGTCCCTAGCATATCTCGGGGACCAGATGGGGTGACAGTACTCCAGATGGGGAAGCACTTCACTCCTGAAGATCGTCACGAGGGACGGACCGTCTAGATATCTGAACGACCTTCTTATAAGACCCAATAATTTATTTGCCTGATTTACCTTCTTCTCACAATGGCCCGAGAACTTCAGCTCATTGTCAACATACACACCTAGGTCCTTCTCACACACAGTCTCAACTAGTGCATTTTCTTCATCCCGTTGGGACATATGATACGCCTCCTTACCATTGGTACGCCCCAGGTGCATCCTCTTACACTTCGTGACATTGAATCTCAGCAGCCATTTCTTCGACCATTCTTGGAGCCCACAGAGGTCCTTCTGCAGCTCTTCACAGTCCGCTTGGTTCTTAATTTCCCGAAATAACTTGCCATCATCGGCAAACATTTGTATGGAGGAGTGTACAACGTCAGGCATGTCATTTATGAAACAAACAAACAACAGCGGGCCCAATACACTACCCTGCGGTACCCCACTTGTTACAGGTACAGATGACGATTTCGTGCCATTAATCACCACACACTGCTTGCGGTCATGTAGAAAGTCTTCTATCCACGCTAGGACATTTCCCCGAATTCCGTACCCTTCCAGTTTGATTTTCAGCCTTTCGTGGGGTACACTGTCGAAAGCCTTGGCAAAATCTAGGTAAATATTGTCGATATTACCACCCCGTTCTAGAATATGGGTCCAAATATCCAATCCCTTGAGCAATTGTGTTAAGCAAGAGCGCCCCGGCATAAAACCGTGTTGGCAATCTTTTACAAGGTTGTTTCGTAGTAGATGTTCCATCGCGGCATCTCTGATAATACTCTCAAGTACTTTACATATTATGCTGGTCAGGCTCACCGGTCTATAGTTGTTCGTGGAGTGACTATCGCCCTTCTTGAAGATAGGACTCACATAAGCCACTTTGGGGAGGGGAGGGGAAAGCAATGTACTGATGACATTAGTAGATATTAGTTCTCTGTTGATATAAAGATTTATATATATACTCGACAGATTTTTTTTTTAGATTGCCCCCGAGAGGGCTAGTTTATTGGGCACCCCCTTACATTCTGTGCAAGGTGAAGCGCAGAAGCGTTTACAGCGCCCATCTGGGAAGCATGCGTAGTTCATGCTTGCATTTAAGACTCTTGCATTAAGGGCGTAAAGGCCTGAAGGGTCATTGGTTTTGTCAGCAAGTTACATAAAGTGACAGAATGATGAGTGTGTGAGGGGAATTCCCGGTACAATTTATCTGTTTATGGCAAAGCGTGGCAGGTCCCTAATAATGTCAAGTGCCAGGCCATAGGCATTGACAGACGGACATACCTTTTAGTGTGATTTTGATGGCGTGTACGTCGGTAGTGTCGGCTTCAAAACGGACGTCGAGAGGTTGGTAGGGGACACCTTCTTGGCATAGATGTGTAGTCCACTAGTGACTAGCATGTCCCCATGGTGGCCAATTGATGTGGAGAACTGGAGTGGATGGGCCCCAGGTGCCGGCATGCTGGTGGAGGAGGGGGAGCCGGGGGTGGTGTCCTCGGGTCCATGAGCGCACAGTGGGTGGACGGGGGCAGCCGGGCACACCGGGACAGGCTTGGTAGGTGCCACGCCACCAGTGATGCCAGGCGGCGGTGGAGTAGACCGTGAGCAAGAGGGGCACACAGGGGGGCTACCAGCTTGTGTCAAACCAGAAGAGGGGAGTGACTGGGTAGCAGCTGAAGGCAGGGGTAGTCTGTGTAGGTTGGAGATGGCGGTACAGAGTGTATCAAAGAGTCTTTCAATACGGTTGGTAAATTCGTGGAAGAGGGATATGATCTGTGTCGTGTCGCCGGATGGGGGTTGTGGGGGGGCACCGGTGGGAGCACAAGGCCTGACAGCGTCAGAGTAGAGACGGGGAGGAGGCCCAGTAGTAGGTGAGTTAGGAGACGGCCGGGACTGCTGTATTGCAGCCAGGTGAGGCCAGGCAGGGGCAGGTGTTGTTGAAGAAGGCGTTGCCAGAGGAGGGGACGCAGAAGGATGCGGCCCGGTAGGCTGGGGGGCAGGTTGAGGTTGACGAAGCCTTCGGGGAGGCTTTTCTCCTGGGACAGGCGGACGTTTGGAGCATTGCCGTGAGTCAGCATTGTGCCAGCCACCACAATTACAACACCTGGGGTCAATAACTTAGCCCACACCACCCCCATTGAGGTGGTCTTTGATTTTCTGGGCACAGACGGAGGAGTGATGGTTACGTGAACAGAAACCACATCTCGATAGCTTCAAACATAGGTTGGATGAATATATGAGCAATAGAACATAAGAACATAAGAAAATAAGGAGTCTGCAATAGGCCGGTTGGCCTGTGCATGGCAGCTCCTGTCGAGAGTTACTACCACTCTCTATCATCCATGAATCTATCTAGCCTCCTTTTGAAACTTTCCAGAGTTCCAGCACTTACTACAAAGTTGCTAAGCTTGTTCCACTCGTCCACCACCCTATTTGTGAACCAGTTTCTTCCTATCTCCCTCCTAAACCTAAACTTATCCAACTTAAATCCGTTGCTCCGAGTCCTATCCTGCTGGGATATTATAAGAACTTTATCTATATCCCCTTTATTGATTCCTTTCACCCACTTGAATACTTCTATCATATCTCCCCGCACTCTTCCTCTTTCTAGGGAATGCAAGTTAAGTTTCTTTAACCTATCCTGATATGGAAGGTTTCTAAGGGGCTGGGTGTAAGCGGGACTGCCCAGTATGGGCCAATAGGCCTGCTGCAGTTTCCTCCTTTCTTATGTTCTAACGAGGTACATACTGTCCAGGGGAGTCTGGTGGCAGCGACCTTAAAATTAAGAATATAGTTAAGTTATTCCCCTAGAATTAGTGACCCCAGAATCTGGCAGTATAGTGTCAATACTTTCGAGTTAACCCGACTGCAATCCGAGGCAGACAAGCGCCAACGCCTGAAAGATGCAGCCCTCCACATGTGCAACGAATGTAGAGGACCCTGCCGGTCCCGTATCAGCCTCTTTAGTCACCTCAGAACTCACCATTGAAGTTGACATCCCTAAGAACTCATATAATTGTGTTAAGCTGGATGATCGTCATTCTCGATTCTGAGATACAGCAAAGTAGTAGGGGTATAAGAGGAGCACTTAAGTGTATTAATTAACCCAGGAGGCAGCCAATAAGAAAACAAAATAATATAAGAAAATAAGTTTGTATTGTTTATGCGAAGTTTTAACAAAACGAATGAATAACGAGACTTGAAAACATAGCTGATAATGTTTTTAGTAATGTTGTAGAAAGTAGATTATAACTGTTTGTTTTTTGTATATGTTGTTTGTAAATAGAAGAGTATTGTGATCCTGTTAAAAATTATAACAATAAAAATCTCAACTTGTTAAAGAACGAATTCGTGAAATAAAACGAATTCTGAATATAGAGGTAATCACATTCTCCCAACCATAGAAGATTTAAGTGATGTTATGCAAAATAAATGACATGAAAGAGTTAAGAAATGCATCATTATATAATTCAGTAAAGTTGGTACGATTGCTTCTTGCCATGTGACCGTCTATTAAACTTTAAAAAAAATCTACCTTATCGACCGAGTTGTCCTTATGTAGATTATAAGAAGAAGGCTCAATTATAATTCAAATGAAGAATCTACCTTATATTTGATTATATGGAGTCATTGATATCAGTAATAAACAGAGGAAGATTGTGAGTATTGGCAGTTGGTCGCCATTTTACGGAGGCTGGCTATCCTGATCTCTTTGTATCGACCGGATTAACATGTAAGTACACACCAATATTCCCCTATCACCTAAACTACTGCAATAGATGACCTTTCCTCTATGAATTTTGAAGTGTTTCCATTATTCTACCAAGAAACTCTATCAATCATGCTGTTCGAATGTGTCAAAGTTGGAGGAAAATTGAATGGTGTTTTATTTCCTCCGACTTCGCCCTGTGGTCTCGCCTGACGCCGCCACAACCACCCACCCAAAAACAACCATTATTCACCTATTAACACCTTAATTAAACCTTTATCACGCTTGGGAACACATCAAAATCCATTTAAATGAGAAGTAATGGATGATCTCAGTATCATAGGGGGCAGTGTGGTCGATGTCAAGTGAGTTTTGTGTTAAAATAGAGGTGGAGTTTATTCTGTTCATAATGGCTATTGCACGCCAGCTTCGGACGCCATCATGTGTTTCAGACGCATAAATAACTTGTACTATACTTGCTTTACCCGAAACTGACCAAAATGATACTTAGTGTGTTGCTTTACCCGAAACTGACCAAAATGATACTCAATGTTGTACACCACACAGCTCCACTTAACTCCTAACTGATGATATATGATTCTTGGGAACCGAATATTGTTTGATTTTTAATAACATATGATTGTAATATCAGTAATTTGTATTCAGTTATAATGTATAATATATAAATAATAGGTATAGAGTGAATTTCATAGAATGTTATATTGTAGAAGTGATGCGAGTACTGTAAAGCTTGTCACAGGCAACCAGGTTTACTTTATTGACTAATATTCAAGGCTAAGTGAAGAACTGTAAATAACCACCTGATTGTCGTTGTTGTCTATCCTTGGTCGCATTGATAGATAATTATTTACAGTATTCAGTAATATCGTCATGCAAGTTTACGATAGGTTCAGCTTGTGTAAAAGACAATGCAGGCTGGTGCAAAGTGCAGGTATACAAAATCCAGTTTATTTAGACAGAAGGTACAGTATACAAGCAGTGGTAAACAGTAAGGTACTTCAAACAAGGATAGTCAAACATTTTTTTTTCTGGGTAAAGTACAGTATGTTGTATACTGGTACCAACACTTGGTGTATTGTATTGGGTTCCATGACCAAACTCCAACGGGGTTGTCATTTGTTAACACTAACCTAACCTAAACAAAGGTGTTTTATTTTATATAAGACTGGGGTTTTGTCCATTGGGGTTTTATTCGGTCACCATTGCATTGTATACTAGCAATGTCAAGATACATTGTTGATACACCAGCACTGGCTTGGTACATTATATACAAGCACAGCCTTTGTACGGGGGTCCGACTAATTACCCAAATGTAGCCGCAATGAAGTCAAATAATGGTCCTACATGAATAAATCGGACTGCCAATCACTTCTCGACTGGTATTTGGTGTCACGAAGTCAAAAAAAATTGGTAAACTTAATTTAATCTGAGTTAATAGATCGAGTGCATGTACCTAACCTTACCTAACCTAACACAACTCAGATTAAATTAAGTTTACCAATTTTTTGTGACTTTATGACACCAAATAATAATCGAGAAGTGATTCACAGCCCGATTTACGCTTGTAGGACCATCATTTGACTTCATTGCGGCTACATTTGGGTAATTACTCGCTCCCTCGGTACATGCACGCGATCTTTTAACTCAGATTAGAGTAAGTTTTCCAATTTTTTTTTACTTTGTGACACCAAATACTAGTCGAGAAGTGATTGGCAGTTTGATTTATTCATGTAGGACCATTATTTGACTTAATTGCGACTACATTTGGCTACATTTGGGTAATTAGTCGGACCGTTTGTACGGTGCTATGTATTATAGTGTGCGGTCTACAAGGATATCTTTAGTCTAACCAAACCTAACCTAAATATCTGTACTTTGTGAACACTTAACTATGGCTTTAAATCAGACAAATTTAGATTTTGGAGTGAGATAAGAAAACACTGGTTTGGAAATCGAGTAGTGGATGAGTGGAAAAGTTACCAAACATCATCATTAACTCAAACACTCAGGGATTACTGTAGGCTGGGCAGATATAAGAACGATATGGGTTAGGTGTAAGTGTGGCTGCCTAGTACCATACATAAGAACACAAGAGTGGAGAAAACTGCAGCGGGCCTATTGGCCTATACTGGGCAGTCTCATTTACACCCAACCCCTATCGCTCATATATCCATCCAACCTATGTTTGAAGTTATCCAGCATATTCGAGTTAATGATGATGTTAGGTAATTTGTTCCACTCTTCCACTATATTACCAAACCAACGTTTACCTATTTCGTGCCTAAATCAAAATTTGTCGAATTTAAAACCATTGTTATGAGTTCGCTCCTGGTTCGATAGTTTGAGTACCTTTGTTATATCACCTTTGTTTAGCCCTGACTTCCAGTTATACAACCTTGATCATATCGCCCCTCACTCTACGTCTCTCGAGGGAGAGCATATTAAGATGCTTTAACCTGTCTCTGTACTCAAGGTTCCTAATGCCCGGGATTAGTCTTGTCATTCTCCTGTGAATTATTTCTAGGGATTCTATATCCATTCTGTAGTACGGTGACCAGAACTGAACTGCGCAATCCAAGTGAGGTCCCACAAGTGCAAGATATAGTTTTAGGATAATCTCGTTAGTCTTGTAGTTAACACTAGCTTTTGTATGAACCCAAGTACTTTGTTAGCCTTGCTTTGAGCAAATACATTTTGTTGACTTGATTTAAGATTCCTACTTATTTACCAATTACACTTTCCAAAATAGAAGATCTCCCACTAATCACATTTCAGGATGCAATCATTTTGCTAAGTTCTAAAATAGATATGCAAGGCCACACCATCTCCTCTAAAATGTTGTGGAAGCCACACTTCCACGACATTGCTAAAGCTGCCTCCCGAAAGCTGGGAATGCTGTACAGATGCCATAGCTATTTCACTCCTGAGCAGTTTCTTCAAGTTTATAAGGGATTCATTTGTCCATACTTGGAGTACTGCTCTCATATCTGGGGTGGCTACTCGGTATTCTTCTGTCCATCTGTTAGATAGGGTGGAATCAAAGGCATTTTGTGTTATTAACTCTCCTCCCTTTCTGGTGGGGGGCTTCCAATAGTTAAATTCCTATGATTCCCGGATGACTGAAAATAAAATAATAGCTACCTTATTGTCATATTTCCTGTTCATAATCTGATACACCTCTGTCATATCTACTGTAAGGCAGTGATATACCAGTGTCGGTAGATCTAATTTCTTCAGCCTGTATGGATGCTCTCAATAGTGACCACATCTTTCTTCTTATGTGGGGACCTTACTGTACTGACTGTCGCTGATCAGGTGAGGCCTAACCATTGCCTTGCACAGCCATCTGAAATTTGTTCTTTTTCTCAAACATGTTCAAAACTAACATTCATCTGTAATCACCCCAAAGTCCATTTCCTGGTGAACTATCTCTAGTGAAATTACTGTATCTGTATGGGGTTGTCTTGCACTTCCCTGGGTGTTATCTTAGCCAGTTGTCCAACCACTTACAGAATGATGAGCATCCAGATCTGCCTGTAGCACTTCATGGTCACCATGGTTAGGGATTTATGTGAAGATCTTAGTATCATAAGTGAAAAAGTATGTGCTAGATGAGACACATACCAGCAGATCGTTAAACAACACAAATGGTACTGGACCACAAAATGCTTCTTACGGGATACCTCTGAGGAATTCTACCCAACCCAAAAAAGTTCCGTTCACAGCCACTCATTACCTCCTCTTTGTCATGTTGTCTCTCGATGATGCCATAACTATTAAATTTGTGTAGTATCCTCTGATGGAGGACTGTGCCAAAAGGTTTTTGAAAATCCATGTACTTTACAGAAAAGAGTACCAGATATACCACATCCACACAGCCATCTTCATCCAGGGTCTCTGTCTACTCATCTAGTACAGTACTATACTCTTGAGTAGCTGCAACATTTTAGTTACCTGTATATCATAAACAAATTGTTTACTGTAAATGAAAACACTCAATATTTGGTGCTACTATAGCTTGTGTTTTACAACATATTTAAATGTTTAGTTTCTAAATTTTCCTAGTGATTTAGTATTTTAGTATTTTTAGGTAAGTTGAGGTTAAGTTAGGGTAGGGTAGACGAAAGACATCATTGTAAATTGTACTGTATTGCCATAGGAGCCCCAAGTTTCCTTTCTCTCCTAGTCTACAGTACTGTACTGTATTTATATCAGTGCTGTTCTCCATATAATTTACACTACGTACATGTATTCTCTTGCCGAATTCAACTGATATGTATACTGTACGTATATGTGATATGCTAATATAATCTATATAAAATTGAAATGGTTGCTTGTTCTGTTTGAAGTTGAATTAGTGAAAGTTAAATAAATATAGGTATTCCTGAAGACAAACCCAACCCTAAATAAGAAAGAGGAAGAATATCCTGTGCTGGATGTGAAAGAAGATAGAACAAGCTGTACACAGATAATAACCATTAAGTGAATAAAGTACTTGGGTGATAATCATTCTACTTTGCCAAGTAGTTTTTTATAAGTTTTTCATGCAGTATTATAAATTACCAGAGTTAAAGGTTAAAACATATTGTACTGTACTTGTGAAAATGATAAGTCATCTGGATATTTGACTGAGATACTTGTCATTTTTATTTGTCTAAAGTTTGAGTGAGATTTAAATGTGTTAGTATTAGCTATAGTACAGTACAGTATTTAATGTGTACTGTATGATAAAAATCTTTAATTGTTTTAAGGTTCTCACTCCAGACACCTGACCCTCACTTCATGCTATTGTTATGTTCTGCAAAAATCTCAAGTCACTAAAAAATGGAGACGTGTTCCAAAACCATAGCTGGAGCTCCCCCAACTTTAATTTTGGCATTTTTTTATGAAAAAGATACAGTACACTAAAAGACAACAGTAATGTTATAAAAGTTGTGGAAAAGGCATTACAATACTCTAATGTGTCTTAGAAATAAAGAAAATATTATATAAATCTATAAAAAAGAAAAATGGCAACATGCCATCTCACAGGTCACCTCATCCCCAGATTTTTTGTAGAATTAGGGTCCTCGCATCATTGCATATAACAAGTGTGCATAAATCAAAGGTCAGGTGTACTGTAATCAGTTTGATAGAAATAGTGCAACTGTATACAGTCCTGTACTTATATAACTTTTTTTGCTCTAGGTTCACTTCAAGATATACTGTACTGTAGTGGTTTAAAAAATGGATTTTGAAGATCAACGGAGAATGTTTGCCATGAATATGGGTGGCCATCCCATGGCAAATCATCATGCTACCAACCAACAAGCAGTGCAACAAGCAGCAGCCCAGCAGGCAGTTCAGCAAGTGGCACAGCAGGTAGCACAACCGCCACCTCCTCATACCAGAATATTAATGCCAGAGGCAAGTTTGCCCATGGTGGTTGGCACTCGTCCAGGGCCCATGGATACAACTATGGCTACAATAACCACACAGATGGCTGGTACTCAGCAAATTACTATGCATCATACTGTGCATCAACAGCAGCTTGCTCACCATCAACAGCAGCAACAAGCAGCCCAGCAACAAGTTGCACAGCAGCAGATAGCTCAGCAGCAACAACATATAGAGGTGGCTGTAGGCATTACAGACACTAGTGGAGAACCTGGTTCTTCATTAGTAGGAGTTTTGGAAGAAGGAACAGAAGTTAAAAGAGTGGAACAACAAGATCCTTTAGCTATTGACGTAGGTGGAGGTGGTGGTGAAATGGCAGCAGCAGGACATAGTAACATGGAGCAGTCGCGCTGGTGTCTGGTGTGTGATAAGGGTCTTCCTACTCAAGATACTTCCCAAGAATTTGTTGATCTTTATAAAGCCACCATGACGGTGAGCCAGAGAAAGTTATCAGCAATGTTGGGTCGTTTGGTGGGGTTGACTCTTTACAAGGCTCACAGCGATGTTTTGTGTCGACGCTGCTATGGACTTGTGGATCAGGTCGATGGACTTGAAATTGAATTAGCAGATACTAAAATGGAATTAGTACAACAATATGAGGCGACTATTGCGCATCGACAGCCACACGCCAAAAAAGAAATCGAAAGACCTACGGTAAGTTTTAACATCATTTTTTTTTTCATTTTCTTTTTTAATTAATTTTTATTCTTTTCAGAAATTTGTTTAGAAATGTTTCACCTCTATTTCTGAATACAATACAGGAGACCTTAGTTATTATTCCAGGATGCTTCCTTAGAATAGTCATGCAATCAGAAAATCTCCATATGAAGATAATTTTACTTAGGGGCAGGCAGATCCTGGGGGTCAGGACCCCCCCTTTCATCAGATAATTCCAATACTTTTTCTTTAATGCAGTATTGTATTCAGACATTTTTGTAATGTATAGTAAAAAGTAATTGCTATTGACCTCAGGATATCTCCTAATATCAAGTGCACATGGCTTCAAAATGCCCATGATATTGGTCGGATTTCAAAAAAATTTCTGGGTGGGCCTTACAGCACTCCCCTAAAAAAACCCAGCGGGGTGAGTGAGTTCGTTGTACTTGCCGTGTTCCCTCACCCACAACTTCATGGAACCATCCCCCCCTTATTTTTTATATTCCTGGATCCAACCCTGTTACCCCATTTACTTTTATTCTCTTCGCCACTGATCGGCTCGTTAGCCGCTTGGGCAATTGGTCATGTCTCTGTTACGCACTGTTGGCAAGTACTGGGCATGCACCTGCTCCTGAATGTACCTGAAACTGCTCCAGTGTTGGTCAAGAGCTCACACTCGGTTCCGTCACAACACTTTCTGGTAGATTGTTCCAATAGTTCTCAACTCTCACTCCAAAAAAGTTTGCCAATCACAGTTTTCTGGACTTGCGGCTTCTTCAATCTTGAGCTGTAACCCCTTGTGGGGCGAGCGTCCACCAGCTCCAAGTAAGGACACTCGACTGAGTAGTGCTCCTTGAGATGCTTATACACCTCAGTTAGGTCACCCCTTGCCTGTCCGTAGTATAAGCTAAGCAAGTTTAGGTGCTCCAATCTCTCAGGGTAGCTGAGGTGCCGAAGTGCAGGCACCAGTCTGGTGGCCCTCCTTTGAATATTTTCAACCAACTGACAGTCCCTAGCATATCTTGGGGACCAGACGGGGTGACAGTAATCCAGATGGAGAAGCACTTCACTCTTGAAGATCGTTACGAGAGACGGACCGTCTAGATATCTGAACGACCTTCTTATAAGACCCAATAATTTATTTACCTGATTTACCTTCTTCTCGCAATGGCTCGAGAACTTCAGCTCATTGTCAACATACACACCTAGGTCCTTCTCACATTCAGTCTCAAATAGTGCAGTTTCTTCATCCCG